>NC_141878.1:80764166-81067196 GCF_056163025.1 Triticum urartu | reverse complement strand
GGACAAGCTCCTAGAAACAGAGTGCGTACAAGCACTTCAAGAGGAAATATGCGGATTTTTGCTCGACCAGGTCATAGATCCGAAGGGAGAATCCTATTACCCGCTACCGCCCCCATGAACCACTTCCAATTATCATATTGTTCTCCGAAGGCACCAATTAGGCTAATGCCACTGGCTCCGAAGGCAACATTGTAGTAGAAATTGTATATAGCTATCTAATTGTATATATATATACATGTGTGTATGTCTGAATTAATTAATATGGTGGTTTGTGAGACATTTGATGATATATATATATATATATGATCGGTTATACTAGAAATTCTATTATATATATATATATATGCATAACGTGTACAATGTGTAGTATCGTAAAATACCAGCAAACGAAAAAGAATTAAATGGAAAACACAAAATTAAATGAAAAAGAAATCATAAACCCAAAACCCCCCAACATTTTAATACCGGTTGGTGTTACCAACCGGCACTAAAGGGCTCCCTGCCCCCGGAGCTGGCTCGTACCACGTGGTTGGCCTTTAGCACCGGTTCGTGCTGAACTGGTACTAAGGGGGGGGGGGCTTTAGTGACCACACTTTAGTGCCGGTTGTGGAACCGGCACTAAAGGGCCGTACGAACCGGTGCTATTGCCCGGTTCTGCACTAGTGGCCGCCTCACATTTGTGATTCTTTTTGACATGGTAACACGTGTGATATACATATAACAAATATCAAGTACCAGTCATATAAACATTGACCTAACAAAATTGAAAAGGTAGCACAATGCTGAGGACCACTATCCAACAAAGAATTAGAATCAAGACCGATGATTCCAGTGAGCTTGACTCCAACATCGTCACCCATCCCTAGTACTACCACTCAGCGTGGTTACACGGCTGATATGCAACTTTTCGGCGACTAAGACATTGAAGAAGGAAAACGTGTATGTCATTCACAAACCACAAACTTAGCGCATAGTCCAACATCTTCCGGATGCCGCCAATGCATATCACAACTGCATCTGCTCCTGGACTACATCACAAGCTCTGTGCCGGCGCCGGAGCAAACGTCGCTGCAACGGCCGAGCCTGGTGACACAAGTCCCCCACAAGGATGTCGCCGCCCCCACCACCAACCTCGCTTGAATATACTAGTTTTCAAAACCATGCCTGACCATAGAGTCGTTAGCCTTACTGGGAAAGAATTGTAGGTTCTTTATTCAGTGCCTCTTTCACCGTAGTAGAAGTCAAGACTTCGAACGACATGAAACCTAAGTTGTTAGAGAGTAAAAGCTAAAGCTACACGATCTGTACGCACGGATCTGGTGACCCTCACCACGGACGACCGATGCTCGTCCGCGGAGAGGAGCCGCCTGACGTCGTCGGAAGGCCAAACTCGTCTGGCCTAGATCGCTTTCTTTTCTTCCTCAAGAAGAAAGAAAACGGATCTGTCCCCCTTGGCCCGTTCCGTTGCCCTCACGTTTGTGATTACCAAGGAGACCGGCGCAGGAAACACATCTGGGTAAATCTCCGGTAAATATGGGCACAGTTGAAAACATCTTTTTTGAGGTAAAGCAAAGCTTTATAGATTAACGGTGTCCAGGTGAATCACCTGTGACACAAACAGCCACACGGGGCGGTACATTCGAGTTCCAACTCATACTATCATTAGGTAAATACATACGACCAATAACTTCTAACTCATGGGCTACCGAGTTGGCCTCACGTCGGCAATAGCTGACTCTTTGGTGTGAGAACCACATCTTAAGCTGGAATTTGATGTCCTCAATGACGGCCGCGTAGGGAGAGGAATCCACCTTGCGAAGATCCAAAGCTTCAGCCAGCAGCTGGCAGTCCGTTTCAAAGATCACCCGCAGTGCACCCAGCTCACTTGCGACTGTAATGGCTGCACTCATGGCAATGACCTCAGCCCCAAATGCATCGGATACATTTTCATGACGGCCTGCATGGGCCGTAATCACATTCCCAACGGAGTCCCTCACCACCAAGCCCCAACCCCCAAACGAGTTCCCGGGCTGGAATGAGCCATCTATATTAATCTTGAGCATCTCTTCAGTTGGCGGCTGCCATTTTAGCTGAGTAGGTTTACCTTTCTTCAGGGAAAAGTACTCGAGATACTCCAGAGCGTTGCAGTGGGTACGGCGCATGACTTCTTGTGCATCGACAACCAGCTCTCCCTCCCTTATCTTATTTCTATTACTCCACCAGTGCCACCAGAAGATAACGATCAGCACTCTTTTATTTTCATCTAGCTCCCACAGCTTGTCCAGCATTGCATGCACGTCAGGGAATCCCTCCAACGCCTCTCGCTCCTTCTCCAGGCCCAGCCCCCTCCAGACTTCTTTGACCGCTTTGCACTTGATAAACAGATGGCCTCCATCTTCTGTTACCCGGCCACAGAAAAAGCATTTGTTGGTCTCTAGTTTCAGTCCCCGTTTCTCCAAGTTAGTACACAACGCTAAGGCTTCGTGTTTCATTCTCCATATGAACATCTGAAGTTTCTTTGGGCATGGGAGTTTCCAAATGCGTTTCCAAGCATCATCTCCATGTCTATCAAACTGGCCAGCCACCTCTGAGCTACAGCCCGGACTCCCAGTCCGTGCGTGCTTAGCCAATTGGGATTGCAGCTTATACCCACTTCTCACCGAATGTATACCTTTACCATCGTAGTGCCATGCTATGAAATCTTCTACTCCTTCTCTCAGCGGTATCTGCAGAATGTGACGGGCATCCTCCGGCCAAAAGGTGTCTTGGACCATTGCTTCATGCCATCCACCCGTAATTGGGCACATCAACTCACTTACATGGGTTATAAGATGCGATCCTTTGGGAGTAATCACCTGTCGCGACCAAGCCCGTGGTATCCACGGGTCAGTCCAGATTTTGACGTTTGTACCATCACCAATCCGCCATATGTATCCTTGTTTAATCAGCTCCAAACCTTGCAGAATGCTCCTCCAAGAATAAGAGATCCCCTCCCTCGGTTCAGCTTCCAACAAATGGCAGTGAGGAAAATACCTAGCCTTTAGGACCTTTGCTCAGAGACTGTCCTGATTTTGAAGGAGACACCACCCCTACCTGGACAGCATTGCAAGGTTGAAGTTATGCATATCTCGGAAACCAAGTCCTCCTTTAGCTTTCGGCAGTGTCAGTTTGTCCCAACTGATCCAATGCAAAGTGTTTTCCTTGTCCTGCTGGCTCCACCATAACTTCCCAAGCAAACTATTGATTTCTGAACACAAGGATTTGGTTAGATCGAAGCATGACATTGCATAAGTTGGAATGGCCTGAGCAACTCCCTTCACCAGTCCTTCTTTGCTCTCTTTAGCCAGTAACCTCTCCTGCCAGCCATATACTCTCCCGCAGATATTACCTTTGACATAAGCAAATGTTTTCCTCCTTGATCTTCCTACATGCACCGGAAGACCAAGGTATCGTTCGTTCCAGTTCTCGCTATTGATCTGTAAAGCATTCTTGACTAATTCTTTTGCTTCCTCCGGGGTGTTCGGACTGAACATGATGGCCGACTTCTCCACGTTAATACACTGCCCTGAGCAGTCCTCATACAGAGCCAAAACATCATGCAATGCGGCCGCCTCCTCTTGGTTCGCCTTCAACAAGAGCATGGAATCATCAGCAAAGAGAAGGTGAGACACACTAGGAGCAGCTGTACATATTTTGACCCCGGTGATACTTTTCTTCTCCTCCGCCTCCATTAGCAGGGCAGATAATCCTTCCGCGCAAATGACAAACAAGTATGGCGACAACGGGTCTCCTTGCCGCAGGCCTCTAGAAGGACTGAACTGTTCCGTTCGTGTACCATTAACCTTTATCTGGTATCGTACAGTAGTTACGCATTTCATAACTAGCTTCACCCAGGCCTGCTGAACCCAAGCTTTGTCATCATAGCCTCTAAGAAACTCCACTCGACCCGGTCGTACGCCTTGCTCATGTCCGCCTTTACTGCAGCATAGCCTTCCTTACCATTCCTCTTGTTCATCAAGTAGTGTGAGACCTCATAGGCAATCAACACATTATCCGTGATCAATCTGCCGGGTACAAACGCACTTTGATTATCTGAAATGATCTCCGGTAGCACCACTTTGAGCCTATTAGCTAGGACTTTGGAGACCAGCTTGTATATTACGTTGCACAGGCTAATTGGCCGAAGATCTTTGATCCTTTTCGGGTTATGAACTTTGGGTATAAGAACCACAAGGGTATCGTTCCAGCCTTCGGGGATATCACCACCATTTAGAACGTCCATGACATCCTCAACCACTTTGTCTCCCATAAACTCCCAATGGCGCTTGAAGACGACGGAGGGCATGCCGTCCGGCCCCGGGGCCTTGAGATCTCCAATATGATCCAATGCGGCCTTAATTTCTTCCCTTGTGAACTCCGCATTAAGGGTCGAATGCATGGTGGCGGTGACGCGTGGTTTCACCTTTTCAATGAGTTCAGGTGTTCGGCTCCCCGAGCAAGATGTAAAGAGGTCCTGAAAAAAAGAGCACACATAATTAGTTAACTCCTCTTCCTTCTTCACTACTACCCCATCCTCCCTCCTGAGCTCCTTTATCCTATTAGCTTTTTTCCTCGCTGTCGCCACTGACTTCAGATAGCCTGTGTTTCTATTTCCATCCCTCAGCCACCACACATGAGCCCTTTGTTTGTAATGAGTATGCTTCTTTTCTTCTAACTCCTCCACCAGCCGCCTCAATCCAGCTTCCTCTAAAATTTTCTCTTGTGACACAGGCTCAAGCATGCATCTCTCCAAGTCTCGGCGTGCCTTTTTCAACCGGCCTTCTAGCTCTCCCACGACCTCCTTATTCCACTTGGTCAGCTCCCCCGCCACTGATCGCAAAGTGTGTGCTACTCCTTCATTCCCCCCCCCCCTCCTGCTCGCATTCCAGGCCTCTCGAATCACATCAGTGCAACCTTCCTCTTGCAGCCAGCGTGCTTCAAATCTGAATCCTGAGTCTCCCCTACTCCAATTACTCTCCGCACCCTCCGTACAGACTATGACTGGCCGATGATCAGAATGCCGCGGCTCTCCATTGACAACTATAAACCCAGGGAATTTGTCACACCATTGCTCGTTCGCGATCGCCCTATCCAACCGTTCACAAATGTATGTATGTAGCTCCTTACTATGGTTCCTCCAGGTGTATATGTCACCCTCGAATCCAATGTCCCGCAGCTCGCATCTGTTTAATGCCTCCCTAAAGCCGTCCATGCAGTGTTGTGGCCGGACCACACCGCCTTCCTTCTCTGTACTAGAAAGTATTTCATTAAAGTCCCCTAGGCACAACCACGGCCTTGTATCTTGATGTTGTTGTTTCAATAAACCAAGAGTTCTCCATGTTTCTTTCTTCCTCGCCGCCTCAGATTCCCCATAAACCCCCGTAAGACGCCACTGTGAACCATCTCCTTCTGTTATATCAACGTCAATATGCCTTCTTCCATAGGATCTTAACGCCACATCCACCCCTCTCCTCCAGAATAATGCCACCCCTCTACTTCTCCCCTCCGCCTTCCATGCAGTCATGTTCACTAAGCCAAGCAACCACCGAAACCGATCCAACTCCTTCTCCGTCATCCTTGTCTCACAAAGAAATAAAATGTCGGGATCCTCCACTCTTCCCAACTCGAGAAGAGAACGAACTGCCGGGCCATTCCCGAGCCCCCGGCAGTTCCAACTAATTATTTTCATTGCTCCCAGCGGGGCTGCTCCTGCAGCCCGGCCAATATGCTAGCATTGTTGGTGTCGTTCTCCTCCCCTGCAATTACACGTACTGACGCGTCCATCACCCCTCCCTTCTCCTCCTCTCCCTCTCCCCCCTTTTCCTCACCATCCACACGTCCTTTCTTCGCCCGGTTAATATCATCAATCTCCATCTCGCCTCCATCCCTCTTGCCTGCGACTGGTAGCTGTTCTTTTGATGTTTTATCCATATTGTTTGCATCTCTCGGTTTCCTTTTAAATTTACCTCCAGCTTTCCCCTTCTACGCATGCCCATGCACGTGGTTTCCTTGTGCCGGTCTGCTATGTGATCCTTTGTTTCTACTCATATCAGCCTTATCAGTACATGTGTATCCCCTGCCGGCTTCTGTTATATGAGCCTGCACATCAGCACTCATGTCTCCCCCCTTCTGCTCTCCTTTTGGATCAGAGATGTTTCCAGTGTTAAACTCCAGTCTCTTTGTAGTTTTACTGTTATCCGAGACCTTCTCCTCTCCATTTTTCTTCTTCAGTGGACTAGTAACTTCATAGTCATCTCCACCTTCCTGACGGCTCCGGCTTCCTGAATTTCTACCTTCCTTATGCCAAGACGGCGCATCACTGCCCGCAGAACCACTTCCTCTACCCAGGTTATAGTTCCTCCTATCCCCATAATCAGATGTTCCACTCCCCACTCGGCCCCCGCTCCAGCTCCTACTCCCGCTATTTCCTCTTCCATCTCCCCATCTTCCCTTCCTTCCATCATCTACTCTCTTCATCATCTCCTGTACACGCAGCCAGGGGCCAAACTGGGGTGCATCACCCTTTGGGGTTTTTACCACGCATTCCTTCTCGCCATGGCCAATTATACCACAGGTGTAGCAAAAATCCGGCATGTGTTCGTATTCAAACCTGCACCAAAGGATCTTTTTCTTTCCCTTGTTCTGTACCGGACCAACCATATCTGCATCCCCTTGACCATCCCCCTCTCTGTCTAGCAAGAAGCCCCTCATCAATGGTTGTTGGATGTTTAGTATCACCTTGATCCGTAAGAACTTGCCAACTGCTTTCCCATCAGGCCCAACATCCACATCCACCACTTCATGGAAATCCTTTCCTATCAGTTCGCCAGTTGCCCTATTCATCGAGCCGAGCGGGAGCCCAAAACCCGAACCCACATAGGGATCAGATTGAAGTCATATTCTGCCACAGTTTTCTCTGGGTCAAAGACTTCCATTACCAGCAACTCCTTGTCAAACCACCATGGTCCATCCTCCAAAGCTCTTCTCCAACCTACTGCCTGCCGAAAGGTGAATAAGAAGATGTTTGTTTCTAGTTCCGTGCATCCCACCCCTTTGATTGGGCACCAAATTCTTCCCAACATGTTCCCAATCACGCTCGAATTCACTGGTTTCTCCGAGAACAACTTCCCAACCGCCTGCGGATCATCCTCTACCCACTCAATCACCTTCCCCTTCTCCACCTTCTTCAACTTCAAACCCCTCTTCTCTGCCTCCGAAAGCCTAAGCCCCCTCAACATCCCCGCCACCTCCTCCATCCTCCCAATCTCCTCCTCACCTGGACTGAACGTGGGATCTTGACACCCTCGCCGTACACTGGGTCGACGGACGAGAGACCTAGACCTGGCCGTAGTCACAGAGAGAACGGCAGGCCTGCGTTACTGGGAGGATTGACGACCAGGAGCGAGAGGGAGCCGACGAACCCTAGGGTAGATCGGATCGCCTCCAGATCGCCCCTGCGCAAATTACGGAACCGTCACCCAGGACGGACTTTGTATTTCGACGCCCCACTTAGCTGGACCCGCAGTTGAAAACATCGATCGATGTACGTCCGTGGCTTTGTCCGCCCATCGATTCGTTTAGATTAGATCGATTTTGTTTCTCGAAACCTCTTCGCTACAAGTTCGCTGCCATGGTAACCAAGTCCTCCTCGGCGGTGGTGGTTCACGCCGGCGAGCACCTGTTCAAGGTCATCGGCCACTCCACGATCACGGGCAAGATTCTGCTCACTTCCGACACTTTCCGCGTTGCTGATCACGACTGGGCTATCATGTACTACCCGAACGGCGATGCTAGGGTCGTCAACGACCAGTTCAGTTCGATTTTCCTTAAGCTGATGACTGCTGGCGAGGAAGAGGTCAGGGCCTACTATTCCTTCTGCCTCCAGGACCCCGCGGCGCCGGCGACAGGGGAGAAGCACAAATACAAAACCGGCCCCAAGAAGTTCTCATCCACAGATTGGGGCTGGGGTAGGAGCAAGTTTGTGAGTAAGGCCGATTTGTCCGGGTGCCTCGACGATGGCTGCCTAGTGATCAAGTGCACCATCGAGGTCCCAAGACTGATGGACGACCAACAGGAGGGCGACGAAAATGACGGCGTCATCGTCCCACCCGCAGACCTAAGCAAAGATCTAGCTAATCTTCTAGACAGCGGGCTCAAGACTGTTAGCGACCCTGACGGCGCGGACCCACAACCCAACAGGCCACAATCGGAAGCGGCGCGGCCCAGCCGCGCCAGGAAGCCCAACGCCAAGTACGCGGGCCCAAAATGGGCCACGGCCAAGCCACGCATTACTTAACCTGGAGGCGACGAAGGGAAGGGCATCCAGTGGATCAAGGCGACGGCGGCTCGGCTCTTATCCCCTTCCTCTTCCTTCCCCAGACGAACCCTAGATCGCAATTCTTGTAATCTGTCTCTGTAATCGCCACATATACTGCTATTAATCGAGAGTGCTAGTAGATCCTATCATCTGGTATCAGAGACACCAACCACCACCCTCCCCGCTCCGCCCTGGCGCATCTCATCGAGACGCGCGGTCTCCACCAAGCCCGTGAAGCCATGGATCCCAGCGTCTCTGCCTTCCTCACCCGCTTCGAGACCAAGATCGAGGCCGCGATCGACGGCCTCACCAAGGCCCAGCACACTACGGCGACGAAGATCGATGATCTGCTCAGCTGGCGCCCCGATCTCGAGCGACGCGTCGCAGATCTCAGCGATGTCGTGGCTGCTCTTCAAGCAGCGCCACAACCACCTCTGACGGAGCCAGAGGACCAGCAACCGCAGCCGCCGGGCGACCACATCGGTACCTCGGCAGGCGCGGCCGGCAACACCCAAGGGCCCCATGGCCACGGCGTCACCATCAATCCTCGGGGGTCCTCGGCGGTGCCAATTCCGGCGCCGCCGCCGCCCCCGGCATTTGGTCAGTATGATTCCCTGGTTCCTTCGTCTGTACCCTTGTCGCCTTTTGCTCATGCAAGTCAGCTGCTCTCTGGCCTGGGTCAGGCGCACCCATCGATCACTTTTCCTCAATTTTCGGACGAAAACCCAAACCTCTGGAAAACATTGTGCGAACAATATTTTCAGATGTTTGGAATTCTGCCTTCATTTTGGGTGCCTATGGCAGCCCTCAATTTTTTCGGATCGGCTTCGATTTGGCTTCAGTCCATTCAAAAACGGCTCGATGAGCTAGATTGGGAGGCGTTCACAACCCTGTTGTGCACACGCTTCGGGCGAGATCGACATCAGATGTTGATCCGACAGTTTTATACTGTCCGCCAAACCACCACTATTGCAAATTACATTGAGCAATTTGAACTGATTATTAATCATTTGAGCTCATATTCGGATTCGATTCACCCATTCTATTTTCTCACCCGTTTTGTCGAGGGCTTGCGGAAGGATATTCGCGCTGTCGTGCTGGTCCAGCGGCCACCTGATCCGGACACGGCATGCGCGCTCGCGTTACTGCAAGAGGAAGTAGCAGAAGGCGCGTTCGGATCTCTTCCGCGACCACCAGAGCTGGGAGTGCGCACGACCATGCCTCTTCCGCCGCCACCAACACCTCCAACACGCCCGGTACCTGCTGCTCCCGCAGCGGATCGACGGGGGACCGAATCAGCACGCGCTGATACGGCGAAACTCAAGACCCTGCGCGACTACCGACGAGCGCGCGGGCTATGTTTCAAGTGCGGCGAGCGTTGGGGACACGATCACGTGTGTCCCACATCCTTGCAGCTCCACGTTGTGGAGGAACTCCTGGAGCTCTTCGGCATCGACGACAGCATCGATTCCTCTTCGACGGCACCATCAACTGAGACAGTTATGGCGATCTCTCGTCAGGCTCTTTCCGGCGGTGTCTCTGCAAAGGCATTTCAGCTTCGGGCATGGATTCAGGGTCAGGAAGTGCTCATGCTTGTGGATTCTGGCAGCTCAACTTCTTTCATCAACAACACACTTGCAGCGAAGCTGTCAGGAGCGCGACCTCTACCACGCGCTTGCAAGGTTCGGGTTGCAGATGGGGGCGAGCTGGCGTGCATCTCTGAACTGCCAGCTTGCGCCTGGTACACTCAGGGCAGTGAATTTGTCACAGATATGAAGATTCTGGCGCTAGGCACTTACGATGCCATCTTGGGGATGGATTGGCTGGAAGCAAACAGCCCCATGACAGTGGACTGGCGTGCCAAACTCATTGAGATCAAAACTCCTGAGGGTGTCACTCGTTTGCAAGGTCATGAAGCTCAATCTTCAGAATGCTCTGTGATCAACGCGTTGCAATTGCAGAATTTGTGCAGAACAGGGGCCATAACACATATGGTGTATGTATGTGCACCTTCAGCAGAGGAGAACAACCCAGATGCAGTGCCAGCCAATATACAACAAGTAGTCGATGATTTCTCTGCAATATTTGGTGAACCAGTGGGACTGCCACCGCGGCGTGACTGTGACCACA
Source organism: Triticum urartu (assembly GCF_056163025.1). Taxonomy (NCBI): domain Eukaryota; kingdom Viridiplantae; phylum Streptophyta; class Magnoliopsida; order Poales; family Poaceae; genus Triticum; species Triticum urartu. The sequence continues at coordinate 81,056,710 of NC_141878.1, read as the reverse complement.
AGATACCACTGATTCCAGGCGCTCAACCTGTCAACATACGGCCCTACCGCCATAAGCCTGACCATAAAGATGAGATCGACGCACAGGTGGCAGAATTGCTGCGTCAAGGAATCATACAGAAAAGCTCCAGCCCCTTTTCCTCTCCGGTCATTTTGGTAAAAAAGGATGGCACGTGGAGGATGTGCATCGACTACAGGCATTTAAATGCAATCACCACAGTGGCTAAGTTTCCAATGCCCGTAATTGAAGAACTGTTGGATGAGTTACACGTAGCAGTATGGTTCTCCAAACTGGATTTGCGGTCAGGATATCATCAAATCTGGCTAGCGCCAGGCGAAGAGTACAAGGCGGCCTTCCAAACCCACTTAGGTCACTATGAATTCAAGGTGGTCTCCTTTGGATTGGCTGGGGGCCCGGCTACTTTCAACGGAGGCCTCCACAACACACTCCGGCCCCTGCTGCGCGAATGTGTGCTACTCTTCTTCAACGACATTCTCGTTTTCAGTAAAACTCTTGAAGATCACGTCAGTCACCTGCGACAAGTGTTTCAACTGCTGCAGCGAGATCAGTGGAAAGTTAAGCTCTCCAAGTGCGAATTCGGCCAAAAGCAGCTGTCCTATCTAGGTTATGTCATCAGTGAAAAAGGCGTGGCCACAGAACCCAGTAAGATTCAGGCAGTCAGCGCATGGGCAACCCCAACGGACACAAAAGGGGTGCGAAGTTTCTTAGGCCTGGCTGGCTATTACAGACGCTTCGTGAGGAACTTTGGCGTAATCGCACGACCCCTGTTCAACCTGTTAAAAAAGGGAGTCCCCTTTGTCTGGAGAAGCAACACTGACATAGCCTTTCAGTTACTCAAGCAACAGCTAATCTCAACACCAGTTTTGGCCTTACCCAACTTTCAGGAGCAGTTCGTGGTGGAAACCGATGCTAGTGACAAAGGAATTGGAGCTGTTCTGCAACAGAAAGGGCACCCCATCGCTTTCATGAGCAAAGCCTTGTCACCACGCTATCAAGGACTGTCAACTTATGAAAAAGAGTTCTTGGCAGTTATTGTAGCAGTGGATCAGTGGAGACTGTACCTACAACATGCAGAGTTTGTGATATATACAGACCAGAAGAGTCTAGTTCATCTAGAGCAACAAAGACTTACCACCCCTTGGCAACAAAAAGCTTTCACTAAGCTCTTGGGCCTTCAGTACAAAATCAGATACAAAAAAGGCTCGGAAAACACGGCCGCTGATGCTCTGTCTCGCGCCAACTCTTCTGAGATACTATCTGCAGTGACAATCTGTCAACCTGCGTGGTTGGAAGACATCAGCAACAGTTATAACAGCAACCCTCAAGCCCAACGTTTGCTCGAGCAACTTGCAGTTCGGCCAGACCCAAAGGGAAGATTTGCACTGCAACAAGGCATTCTTCGTTTCCGCCGGCGCATATGGCTGGGTGGATCGACAGCAATGCAGCAACAGATCATCGGCGCCTTCCATGATAGTTCACTGGGGGGCACTCGGGCTACCCAGTTACATATCGCAAGGTTCGACACCTGTTCGCTTGGCCAAAAATGAAGACCCACGTGCAACAGTATGTGCAATGCTGCCCAGTCTGCCAACAAGCAAAACCAGACAGAGCGGCGTCTCCAGGTCTGTTGCAACCTCTGCCAATTCCGAAACAACCTTGGGATCTTATCACTATGGATTTTGTGGATGGATTGCCACAATCTGGGAAGAACAACTGTCTTTGGGTCATTGTGGACAAAAGAACGAGATATGCTCATTTCTTGCCCTTAGCTCATCCATATACAGCGTCCAAAGTGGCCCAGCTCTACATGACTCAGATCTACAAGATACATGGATTGCCTGGGGCGATTGTCTCGGACAGGGACCCGGTTTTCACTAGTCACTTTTGGCAAGAACTGTTCAAGTATGCAGGCACTGAACTTCGACTGAGCACAGCAAACCACCCTCAGACAGATGGCCAAACAGAACGCGTGAATCAGTGCGTGGAAACCTTCTTACGCTGCTTCACACATGCATGTCCGAGGCGCTGGAGTTATTGGATACCAATGGCCTAATTTTGGTACAATTCTTCACATCACTCGGCCATCGGCATGTCACCTTTCAAAGCCATGTTTGGCCACGAGCCCAAGTTCTGGGGCATCTCGGCGTCCACTTCATGCTCAGTCCCGTCCCTGTCTGCTTGGTTGGAAGAGCGCGCAGTCATGCAAGACCTGATACAACAACACCTGCATCGAGCCAAGAACTACATGAAGATACATGCTGATCAGAAGCGCTCTCTCCGCGAGTTTGAGGTGGGCGATCAGGTTTATCTGAAACTTCAGCCTTACATTTAGACATCAGTTGCTCCTCGCGCAAACCACAAGCTCTCCTTCAAATTCTACGGACCGTTTGCCATCATCCAGAAGATCAACGCGGTGGCCTACAAACTACAGCTGCCACCGCAGGCCACGGTGCACCCAGTTTTCCATGTGTCCCAGTTGCGCCGAGCTTTGTCACCTGGTACGACAGTTCAGCCCGAACTTCCTTACAACACTAATGCTTTGGCTGTTCCTGGTGAGATCCTACAGTCTAAATGGCGACGCAAGAATGGCGACATGATCGAGCAAGTCAAGGTCCGATGGAGTGGCGCCTCCAATCTGGATGACACATGGGAAGATCGACAAGCTCTGCAGGCTCGCTTCTCCCACGCAGCGGCTTGGGGTCAAGCCGCCACTCAAGGAGGAGGGGATGTTAGCGACCCTGACGGCGCGGACCCACAACCCAACAGGCCACAATCGGAAGCGGCGCGGCCCAGCTGCGCCAGGAAGCCCAACGCCAAGTACGCGGGCCCAGAATGGGCCACGGCCAAGCCACGCATTACTTAACCTGGAGGCGACGAAGGGAAGGGCATCCAGTGGATCAAGGCGACGGCGGCTCGGCTCTTATCCCCTTCCTCTTCCTTCCCCAGACGAACCCTAGATCGCAATTCTTGTAATCCGTCTCTGTAATCGCCACATATACTGCTATTAATCGAGAGTGCTAGTAGATCCTATCAAAGGCAGACCTGACCATCAAGATCGGCTGGTTCAAGAGATTCAAGGTGCACGCGTGCGTGCTTGCTGCGAGATCGCCCGTCTTCCGAGCCCAGCTGTGCGGTGCCATGATGGAGAGCAGAGAAAGCAGCATCCGCATCGAGGACGTGGATGCCAAGGTTTTCGAGATCCTGCTGCATTACGTGTACAATGATCGTCTGCCGGAGTCTATGGACGAGACAACGGAGGAGACCACAAACATGGCGCAACATTTGCTTATCGCGGCTGATCGTTACGCAATGGAAAGGCTAAAGCTGATGTGCGAGAGCAGGCTGAGCAAGGCGCTGGATATCAACACGGTGGGTTTCACCTTGGATCTTGCAGAGCAATACCATTGTCAGCAGCTCAAGGATTGCTGTCTCAGGTATATGACAAGAAACAGCAAGAGATTACAAGAAATCATAAACAGCGAGGGGTTTGCTCAACTAAAGCGAAACCACCCACAGGCTGCATTCGATATTCTTGGACAAGTTATTGCCTTACTGGCAACTTAGTCATGTCATATCAACATGAATCAAGTGACAATACATCTTGAAAGCAGAAGCATATACCAGCTTGATCTCTATGTATTTACTGGTGTGTCATGAATTTGGTTTGTCTAATTGGGCTGTGTGAATGTCCTTGACCCACTACTTTAAAGCATCTTCCATGGCTTGTATCTTATTTTCTGGTAAGAGTGTTTATTTTAAAAGACTACAACTAGTATAATACAGTGTATGGTGATAAAATATAAAAGTTGGTTCTTTACATACAAGCTTACTCCCTCTCCTCATATATGTGTGCTACATCCCGGTATCTTGACCTTTTTCGTGATCAATAATATTTTACTTGATGTACATACTTTTTTTCGAAAAACTTTTGATATATCCATCTTCAATCATGACAGTTCATCGAATATCAGACATGATAAAAATTACTCCCATATTCATAGGCCGCATTCGATATTCTTGGACAAGTTATTGCCTTACTGGCAACATAGTCATGTCATATCGACATGAATCAAGTGACGATACATCTTGAAAGCAGAAGCACATAATACTAGGTTCAACTCTATGTATTTACTGGTGTATCATGAATTTGGTTTGTCTAATTGGGATGTGCGAATGTCCTTGACGCACTACTTTAAAGCAGCTTCTATGGCTTGTATCTTATTTTCTGGTAAGAGTGTTTATTTTATAAGACTACAACCAGTATAATACAGTGTATGGTGATTAAATATAAAAGTTGGTACTTTACGACGACAAGCTTAATTACTCCCTCTCCTCATAGATGTGTGCTACATCCCGGTATCTTAACCTTTTTCGTGATCAATAATATTTTACTTGATGTACATACTTTTTTTTCAAGAAACTTTTGATATATCCATCTTCAATCATGACAGTTCAACAAAAATCAAACATAATAAAAATTATTCCTCAATTCATAGACCACCCAGCGACGACTAGAGCAGTGAAGCGTGCCTACCGTCATCGCCCAACACTAGCCGGAGCCGAGCAAACTTGTTGTAGTAGACAGTCAGGAAGTCATCATATTGTAGATAATGATGGATTTATAGCAACAACTAGGGTTTGAGAGGTATTTATAAGAGCTCTCCCCAGGCTTCCTCAGTAGATGTTGGTTCTCTCCTTTGATCCAAGGGCTCAAAATGAGTCAAATCCTCTCCCCAACACATCAGAGTGTCTATGGATATTTGTGGGCATTCGGTTTGGTGAAGATAGTTGCAGATGCCCTGACCCTCAAACTTTAATTCGAACTATGCACTTTGAATATATTTTATGTTTGAACTTAATATTTTCCTCACCTAGTACTCCCTTCGATTCATAATAAGTGTAGCAGTTTTGAACTAGACATATATTTAACCTTAGTTCAAAAGTGTGACACTTATTTTGGATTAAAAGGAGTAGAATTTATGTATAAAGTATATTCTTTCCTATCCATATTAATTTTATGTTTGAAATATGCTTTTTCTTTCTGAATAAATTTTGTTTATTGGAAAGGCATCCATAAATTTTTACTAACCCCGCCTTTTAAAGTTTCAGCCACACAGGAGTTGGGTGGACCCACCTCCAATTGCCACATGCATAAAATTCTTGTACGACCGGGTCGTACAGCCCCCACGGTGAGACCATCTCCCGCAAACTGACATGTAGCATAACTGATCTCAAAGCAATATCCTTAGGTCAACTTCAACGGGTCACTCCATTTGGTCTGGCCACGTCCGTTTGGAATGAAATGGACACAAATCGCGGGCCAATATGCGCCCGCGAACGGACGAGCGTACATTTTTTGTCCGCCCTCGGCCCATTTTCAGCCCAAAATTGGGTCGCGTTTGCATTGAAATGGACAGCGAACGAATGCACGCGGGCGCTCTCTTTGTCCTCCACGTGACCTGCATGTCAGTGGAACATACCTCCTTCTCTATGCGGCATGCACCTCCCCCCGCCACCCTCCGCCATAGCCACCACCACCCATTTTTCTGGCTGCACAATAGCCCCACAACATCTACACAAATCCCTCGCCCCTCGCCGGCTTTTGGAGGAGTTCTTGCTGGTGTTTGTGGGCTTTCTTCACAGCCTCGGGTACTAGAGGAACCACGGCCGCCAGCAACCCCCATCTGCCCCAACACCGCCCGCCTCGCGCTGCAAGGCCACCTGCCGCACTCGTCTCCGCTACTACAAGCCTACTTCGTACGGGGAGGCTGAGGTGCTCTTCACCGGCCGCGTCTCCACCACAACCGCAAGGTGTTCGCCACTTTGCTCGCAAGTTACCATGGATAATGGGGACGAGTATTTTTTTAACAACTTCGTTTGTTCATCGGATGACTTGTCACCGGATGGCGAAGAGCTTGTGGTTGCTGCATTGATCTGTTAGGGAACGTAGCAGAAATTCAAAATTTTCCTACGTGTCACCAAGATCTATCTATGGAGAGACCAGCAACGAGGGGAAGGAGAGTGCATCTACATACCCTTGTAGATCGCTAAGCGGAAGCGTTCAAGTGAACGGGGTTGATGGAGTCGTACTCGTCGTGATCCAAATCATCGGAGATCCTAGTGCCGAACGGATGGCACCTCCGCGTTCAACACACGTACAGCCCGGTGACGTCTCCCACGCCTTGATCCAGCAAGGAGAGAGGGAGAGGTTGAGGAAGACTCCATCCAGCAGCAGCACAACGGCATGGTGGTGGTGGAGAAGCGTGGCAATCCTGCAGGGCTTCGCCAAGCACCACAGAAGAGGAGGGAGAGAGAGATGCAGGGCTGCACCAACGAGAGATCGAATCGCGTGTGTTATGGGCAGCCCTAGGCCTCATATATATAGGGGAAGGGGAGGGGCTGCGCCCCCTCTAGGGTTCCCACCCCTAGGGGGCGGCAGCCCTAGATGGGGAGCAAGGGGGCGGCCAAGAGGGGATGGGAGAGGGAGGCGCACCAATATGGGCCCTAAGGCCCATATCCCATTAGGGTTTGCCCCCTCTCCATCTCTTAGGCGCATGGGCCTTAGTGGGGCTGGTGCCCTTGGCCCATTTAGGCCAAGGAACACTCCCTACAGCCCATGTGCCCCCCCGGGGCTGGTGGCCCCACTTGGTGGACCCCCGGGACCCTCCCGGTGGTCCCGGTACGTTACCGATAAACCCCGAAACTCTTCCGGTGACCAAAACAGGACTTCCCATATATAAATCTTTACCTCCGGACCATTCCGGAACTCCTCGTGACGTCCGGGATCTCATCCGGGACTCCGAACAACATTCGGTAACCACATACAAACTTCCTTTACAACCCTAGCGTCATCGAACCTTAAGTGTGTAGACCCTACGGGTTCGGAAGACATGCAGACATGACCGAGACGTTCTCCGGTCAATAACCAACAGCGGGATCTGGATACCCATGTTGGCTCCCACATTCCACGATGATCTCATCGGATGAACCACGATGTCAAGGACTTAATCAATCCCGTATACAATTCCCTTTGTCTAGCAGTACGATACTTGCCCGAGATTCGATCGTCGGTATCCCGATACCTTGTTCAATCTCGTTACCCGCAAGTCTCTTTACTCGTTCCGTAACACATCATCCCGTGATCAACTCCTTGATCACATTGTGCACATTATGATGATGTCCTACCGAGTGGGCCCAGAGATACCTCTCCGTTTACACGGAGTGACAAATCCCAGTCTCGATTCGTGCCAACCCAACAGACACTTTCGGAGATACCTGTAGTGCACCTTTATAGTCACCCAGTTACGTTGTGACGTTTGATACACCCAAAGCATTCCTACGGTATCCGGGAGTTGCACAATCTCATGGTCTAAGGAAATGATACTTGACATTAGAAAAGCTTTAGCATACGAACTACACGACCTTTGTGCTAGGCTCAGGATTGGGTCTTGTCCATCACATCATTCTCCTAATGATGTGATCCCGTTATCAACGACATCCAATGTTCATGGTCAGGAAACCGTAACCATCTATTGATCAACGAGCTAGTCAACTAGAGGCTCACTAGGGACATGGTGTTGTCTATGTATCCACACATGTATCTGAGTTTCCTATCAATACAATTATAGCATGGATAATAAACGATTATCATGAACAAGGAAATATAATAATAATCAATTTATTATTGCCTCTAGGGCATATTTCCAACATGATCGTCAATGACCACATTGCCAGGCGGTGACCTAGGTTCAGAGGATCAATCCCGGGCCATGCTCCAGTGTTGAAACACAATAGACAAAGCGGGCATGCCCTGCTCTATGCCGATTACTTTGAGGATTCCCCGCTCTTCAAACCCCATCTTTTCCAACTTCGCTTTCGGATGGCGAGGCATGTGTTCAATCGTATTCGAGAAGGAGTGGTAGCATATGATAATTACTTTGAGTGCAAGAAGGATGCCCTTGGCAAGGTTGGTTTCTCCTCTTATCAGAAATGCACTGTGGCTATTTGTACGCTTGCATACGGAATTCCGAGTGATCTTATGGATGAGTACGCCTACATGAGTGAGTCCACATGCCCCACTTCAATGTACAGGTTCTGCAAGGCCGTGCTAGCAGTGTTTGACATTGAGTACCCGAGAGAGTCAAATGTCGGAGGTACAACCCGGTTGTTGGCAATCAATGCAGATAGAGGCTTTCCGGAATGCTTGGCAGCATAGATTGTAGAACTGTTCATGTGCTTGGCAGGGGCGGTACAAGAGGCTTGCGAAAGTTTGCACTATCATACTAGCTAGAAGCAGTGGCTTCACAAGATCTTTGGATATGGCACTCTCTTTTCGACATGGCTGGTTCTCATAATGACATGAACGTGCTCCAGCGTTTTTCAGTGCTCGCAAGGCTTGCAGAAGGCCACTGCCTAGAGGTAAACTTTGGGATCAATGGCCACCATTACAACAAGGGATACTACCTAGCTGATGATATTTATTAGCAGTGGTCAACTGTTGTGAAGACAATATCCAATCCAGAAGGAGAGAAGAAAAAACGATTTGCCCAAGCACAAGAGAGTGCTAGGAAGGACGTGGAGCGTGATTTTGGTGTGCTTCAATCTCGATGGCATATCATTCGACACCCTGCACTGACATGAAGCACCGACAAGGTTTGGGAGGTGATGACTGCTTGTCAGATCATGCACAATATGATCGTGGAGGATGAGCGTGATAATAGCATCTACGACCAAGGGTTTGAGCAGTTTACCCAATTCATCATGAAATGCTTGATTGGCATACTCATATGCAACTCCAAAATGACTTGGTTGAGCACATGTGAAATCACATTGACAACTAGATGTATCGTTAGAAGCCTACGCGGACACCTCCTCCCCTAAGGAAATCCTAGGGTTTCTCTGCCTCCCGCCAACGTCGCTGCCGGTCCGCCTCGTCTCTGATGGCCTTAGGGTCATCACAGCGCGGTGGATCCTGGGCCTTACCAACGGGAGGGCTCTGTTTTAGATGTTCCTTCGATTTTTCTTAGGGTTTGTGCCATGCTTAGGAAGATGAGACGACATCGGCTCCCTGATGATGGAATAAGTTTCTCCCGACCTAGCCCTCGTCCCGGTGGTGCGTCTAGCATCGTCGGTGGGCGTGTCGAGGTGTGTCTCCGGCAGATCTGTCCTTGGTGGACTTCCTCGGACCCGGTCGTAGTTCATCTGTGTTTGTGTGTCTTTCGGTTGGATCCTTTCGATCTACGCTACTCTACATCGGCGGCAGTCGCTGTTCTACTACGCTGGTCCTATGGGGCTTACCACGACGACTTCCCAATTATCTACTACAACAAAATTTTCCTAACTCTGACAAGGGAGGGGCGATGATGATGGCATGCCTTCGGCAGGCAACAGTGTTTGTAGTCATCGCTAGGTGGTCTGCGGATCTGGATGTAGTTTTTATTATTTCTGATATTCATTGTACCGCCATGATTGAAGATGAATAGATTGGAAGTTTTCTTACAAAAACAAAAAAACTAGTATATGTATCGGTTTATTTTCTTTCAATGTATTCGTGACAATTTAAATTTGGTTGTAAACTTTGTGTTGTTTATTCGGTTGTGAAACTATTTATTCTTATGATACTACTTGATTTATTTGGTTGTAAACTATTATCTTCGTTTCTGAATATAAGGCTTTTTAGGGATTTCAATAGGAATTGCATGCAGACATATTTTAGGGCATGTTCTGATCTCCTCCAGCTTCTCCAAACTCCACGAATCCAGCTTCTTAGCGCAGCTTCTTGCTCCATGTAGCGAAGTCATTCCGTTCGGCAGCATCGCTACACTTCTCCATCGCTAGCATGGGCTGGCAGCGTCGCTGGCCTGCCTAAGCGCCATAACGGGCCGTCTGGAACCAGCCCAGTTCGGCCAGCCCTATGTACGAGAGAGGGAGCCGCTCCTCTAGCGATTCATTTTCTGTTTTGAGGGGGAAGATAACGAATCGTTTTCTTAGGCGGTGGCAACATCGTTGTAAATACTCTCAACTCCCACTTCTTGCTTTCGTGGAGCTGGATTTCCCTGGCTTCTCTAATTTGCATTACGGCCCAGCTCAACTTCTCGTTTCCAGCTTCTATGACCTAAACCGTCGGGACAGATTCACTCCAGAATTTTTAGAAGATAGAAGCTGGAGGAGATTAGAACATGCCTTAGAGTGTAGATTCACTCATTTTGTTCCGTATGTAGTTCGTACTGCAATATGTAAAAGGACCAATATTTAGGAACACGAGGAGTATATGCAATGTTTTTTTAGTTAAAAAATTGTCTAAATTTGGTCGTCGGCTAGCCAGACCAAATGCGTCGGCTGCGTTGGGCGCACTAGCACCGCACTCCCAAAACCGGTCAGATGGTGTCCATTTGCCCGACCTAAATGGAAAAAATCTGGACAAAACGAACATCCGTTTGGGGTCGCCCGTCGGAGTTGGCCTTTGATTCCAACAATTAGTCCCAAATCTCATGTCTTTGGTGTTGTCTCCTCTCCTTCGTCGTCCATGATCACCATCCTCCATGGTCTCCTCAGCCAGACTGTCTTTAAAAAAAAGGCGACGGGCGAGCCCGAGGGAAGGTTCGAACCTAGCCCGGCTTTGAATTAACAAAGTCATCAACCAACCAGGATTACAAACTAACAGCTTACAAAGGAAGAAAACAATAAAACGATAGAGATACAAAGTGCTAGAACAACTCATAGCCTAACAACAATAGCAATAAAAAAGTGGAAGAAGGAGCCCGGCCTGAATTGCCAAGTCCAAACATCTAGGACAACAGCTACACCAGCATCAAGGTGAGAACAACAAGAAGCACCAGCAACGGTGGCCATCGCCTACTCCCGCAGAACCTGCCGGCACGCCATTCGATTCAACCTCCGAGGAGGACCACAATCCTCTTGCCCTGGCTCGAAGGACGTCGTAACGTCGGAAGGTAGAAAGCTCACCGAGAGCCGCATTGACAAAACCAACATAGCATCCCGGACATGAGAAATCAGAGTTTGAACCACAACCGTAGGGCTCCCGTGACCTCACCACCGAGCACAACCAACCACACATCCAAACAAGACTCGAAGAATGATAGTGCAACAAGAAGACCAGCGAAAGAAGATGCACAGGAAGACGCTACCATCCGCCCTCAAACAAGCAGCAAGCGCCAACCTTGCTTCCACGCATCCCGTACGATGCCTCCTGGAAGGGATGAGACGACAGCACGCCACCACGGTCCACAGGGGGAACCAGAGATTTCACCACAAGAAGGGAAGGTGACCGGTGGGAGGGGACCTCAACAAGGCCTCCAAGGAGGGACCCGACACCAAACAATGGTGCCGTCTATGTCGTGGCCGCGCCGATGAACAAGGGTTTCCCCCGATCCCGCTCCACACTACGTCCATACGGCCATAGATCAGATCTGAGGGGCGCAAGCCAACTGAGAGGAACAGAGATCTTCATCAGAAGCAGGAACGCCAACCGACGGGGCACCCTACCATCACGGTACACGTCTGCCGCAACCTCGCCGCCCACAAGGCCGAAATCACAGACTAGCACCCATGGTCGCCGCTCGTCGTAGAGCCGACACATCACATCCACCGCCAGCCAACAACCCCGCCACAACCACCCAGGACACCTCCACAGCCACCATATAGCCCCGGGAGAACAAAAGTGCGTCTGTGGCCGAAATTGATGACCACCAACTGCTAGAGCATAGGATCCGGCGACTTGAACACGGCTATAGCGAGCTTCAATAGGTGCAGGGCCGTGAGCCATGCCCAATGGGGGAAAGCCGGAACGAGCAGGCGCTGCCATCGGAACCAGCACCAGTGCCGGATCCAGCGGAAAGGGCAGCCTCTCGAGCGTCCAATGGGAGCCGCCGAGTCTAGAGTTGGGGAAGAGCGCCGCGCAGAAAGGGGATAGACGGAGACCAGAGCGAGGGTTAGGGAGCGTGGAGGGGGATCGCAAGCGAGGATGGCGCGAGGGGAAGCCCCGCCGCTACCAACCACCGTGGGGGCCAGACCGGCGAGGGCCGACGGCGGCGGCGGGGGAGGAGAGAGCCAGGAGGAGGGGCTTGCACGGCGGCTAGGGTTTCGCCCATGAGCCGCCCGAGGAGGACGACGCGAGGGGGAGGGTGGTGGCCTCAGCTAGGCTGTCTTCACTACCTCCTCTACTGTCTCCTCAGCAAGCCAACATGCGTTAAACTTTAAACTTTCTTCCATAAGTAGGTTTGTCATTAGCGACACCAATAAGGTGACTAGTATCGAGCATAATGGACCGTTTTGGCGAACCAACATGTGGTTGGATGGTTAGAAAGACAGTGATAACCCCAGCTCATCCGGGTTCAAGTATTGATGCTCGCATTATTTCTGGATTTATTATAAAATTTTGGCGATGCTCGTTCAGTGGGAGGAGACGTTTTTGTCGACTATAAGGCATATGTGTTGATCTTGTCAATCTCAAGATGATATGCCCGTCAATCTATCGTATGTGCTTATAAAGGTAGGGTCTGCGTGTGTGTTTTTATAGAGATGAGTGTATGCGCATATATATGAACGCCTGTGTCCCTAGTGCTTTCTTAAAAAAAAAGACCGTTCTGTTGCCCTCCTCACGTCTGTGATAAGCAAGAGACCGGCGCAGGAAACACATCCGTAGCGATTAACAAGTACCAGCATCCGGGTGAATCTCCGACAAATATACGCGCAATTAAAAACATCGATCGATGTACGTCCGTGGCTCTGTCTGCCCATCGATTCGTTTAGATCGATTTTGTTTCTCGAAACCTCTTCGCTACAAGTCCGCCGGCCGGCCGCCATGGTAACCAAGTCCTCCTCAACGGTGGTGGTTCACGCCGGCGTGCACCTGTTCAAGGTCGTCGGCCACTCCACCATCACGGGCAAGATTAAGCTCACTTCCGACACTTTCCGCGTTGCTGATCACGACTGGGCTATCCTGTACTACCCGAACGGCAACACTAGCGTTGTCGACGACCAGTTCAGTTCGATTTTCCTTAAGCTGATGAATGCCGGCGAGGATAAGGTCACGGCCTACTATTCCTTCTGCCTTCAGGACCCCGCGGCGCCGGCGACAGGGGAGAAGCACAAAATCAGTTTGCACACCCCGAAGTTCTCGTCCACTTCGTTGGTCAGGGGTACCGACAAGTTCGTGAGTAAAGCCGACTTGGCCGCGTCCGGGTGCCTCAAGGATGACTATCTCGTGATCAAGTGCACCGTCGAGGTCCCAATACTGATGGACGACCGACTGGAGGGCGACGATAACGACAGCGTCATCGTGCCACCCGCAGACCTAAGCAAAGATCTAGCTAATCTTCTAGACAGCGGCCTCAAGGCGGACTTGACCATCAAGATCGGCTGGTTCAAGAGATTCAAGGTGCACGCGTGCGTACTCGCTGCGCGATCGCCCGTCTTCCGAGCCAAGCTGTGCGGCACCATGATGGAGAGCAGAGGAAGCAGCATCCTCATCAAGGACATAAATGCAAAGGTTTTCGAGATTGTGCTGCATTACATGTACAATGATCGTCTGCCAGAGTCTATGGATGAGGCGACGGAAGAGACCACAAACATGGTGCAGCATCTGCTCGTCGCGGCTGATCGTTACGCAATGGAAAGACTAAAGCTGATACGCGAGATGAGGTTGAGCAAGGCGCTGGATATCAACACGGTGGGTTTCACCTTGGATCTTGCAGAGCAATACCATTGTCAGCAGCTCAAGGGTTGCTGTCTCAGGTATATGACAAGAAACGGCAAGAGATTACAAGAAATCATAAACACCGAGGGGTTTGCTGAACTAAAGCGAAACCAACCACAGGTCGCATTCGATATTCTTGGACAAGTTATTGCCTTACTGGCAACTTAGTCATGTCATATTGACATGAATCAAGTGACGATACATCTTGAAAGCAGAAGCACATACTAGCTTGTTGATCTCTATGTATTTACTGGTGTATCATGAATTTGGTTTGTCTAATTGGGCTGTGTGAATGTCCTTGACGCACTACTTTAAAGCATCTTCCATGGCTTGTGTCTTATTTTCTGGTAAGAGTGTTTATTTTACAAGACTACAACTAGTATAATGCAGTGTATGGTGATTAAATATAAAAGTTGGTTCTTTACATACAAGCTTACTCCCTCTCCTCATATATGTGTGCTACATCCCGGTATCGTGATCAATAATATTTTACTTGATGTACATACTTTTTTTCGAGAAACTTTTGATATATCCATCTTCAATCATGACAGTTCATCAAATATCAGACATAATAAAAATTACTCCCATATTCATAGACCATCCAGCGACGACTAAAGCAGTCAACCGTGCCTGCCGTCATCGCCCGTCACTCGCCGGAGCCGAGCAAACTTGTTATAGTAGACAGTCAGGAAGCCATCGTATTGTAGATAATGATGAATTTGACAAATGATGAATTTGACAGCGACAGCTAGGGTTTGAGAGGTATTTATAAGAGCTCTCCCCAAGCTTCCTCAGTAGATGTTGGTTCTCTCCTTTGGCTCAAAATGAGTCAAATCCTCTCCCCAACACATCTGAGTGTCCTTGGATATTTGTGGGCATTCGGTTTGGTGAAGATAGTTGGAGATGCCCTGACCCTCATACTTTAATGCAAACTATACACTTTGAATAAATTTTATGCTTGAACTTAATATTTTACTCACCTAGTACTCCCTTCAATCCATAATAAGTGTAGCAGTTTTGAACTAGACGTATATTTAACCTTAATTTAGAAGTGTGACACTTATTTTGGATTAAAAGGAGTAGAATTTATGTCTAAAGTATATTCTTTCCTATCCATATTAATTTATGTTTGAAACATGCTTTTTTTTTCTTTCTGAATAAATTTTATTTATTGAAAGGCATCCATGAATTTGTACTAACCCCGCCTTTCAAAGTTTCAACCACATAGGAGTTCGATGGACCCACCTCCAATTGCCACATGCATAAAAATTCCTGTACGACCGGGTCGTACAGCCCCAACGGTGAGACCATCTCCTGCAGATGACATGTAGCAGAACTGGTCTCAAAGCAATATCCTTAGGCCAATTTCAACGGGTGACCCCATTTGGTCTGGCCGCGTCCATTTGGGGTGAAATGGACACAAATCGCAGCCCAACACGCGACTGCAAACGGACGGGCGTACATTTTTCATTCGCCGTCAACCCATTTTTAGCCCAAATTTGGGTTGCATTTGCGTTGAAATGGACAGCACACGAATGCATGCGGGCGCTCTCTTTGTCCTCCACCTGACTTGCGCGTCGGTGGAACATAGCCCCTTCCCTATGCAGCATGCACCTCCCCCCCCCCCCCCCCATAGCCACCACCGCCCATTTTTCTGGCTGCACAATAGACCCGCAGCATCAACACAAATCCCCCGCCCCTCGCCGACTTTCGGAGGAGTTCTTGCTGGTGTTTGTGGGCTTTCTTCGCCGCCTCAGGTACTAGAGGAACCACAGCCGCCAGCAACCCCCATCTGCCCCAACACCGCCCGCCTCGTGCTGCAAGGCCACCTGCCACACTCGTCTTGCTACTACAAGCCTACTTCCTATACGGGGAGGCCGAGCTGCTCTTCACCGGCTGCGTCTCCACCACGACCGCAAGGTGTTTCCACTTTGGTCATAAAATCCCATTTACCCTCGAAAAATCACATAAAATCTTCAAGACTTTATGTCATCATCTCTGAGGGGGAAACTAAGCAGAAAACTTTTGCTCTCCGACAGAGTGATTCTCTCGAGGAAACTTTTCTTCAGGAGGGGGAAATCAAAGTCATCATCATCACCAACACTTCGTTCATCATTGGGATCATCATCTTCATCAACATCTTCACCAGCACTATCTCATCTCCCCTAGTTCATCCCTTTTGTTCAATCATTGTATTAGACCTCCCATTGACATTTTACTAGGAGTACTTGCATGTGTTGATTACATCTTGTATTGATGCATATGATATTTATTGATGAAAAATATTTATGTGAAGATTGTTTATCAAATATTTATACCCACTAATCATGATCCATATGATGTCTTCTGAGTAGATCCATTAGTTCTCGAGGACATGTGTGAAGTCCTGTTGCTAGTAATCATGTGAAGTTGAATACCATTTAATGTTTTGATGATATGTTGTGTTGTTATTCCTCTAGTGGTGTCATGCAAACGTCGAGTACATAACACTTCATCATCTTTGGGCCTAGGGGAGGGACGCGCCCCATCCCGACCACCTCTTGGGGAGGCGGCGCAAGGGCGGGGGCGGGACCTGGCGCGCGTGACCGGCGGGCGGGGCCCTAGAGGGGCTGGGACAGCCGGCGGCGACATGGGTGGAGCTGGGGAGGAACTCTAGCGGGGGAGCCTGGTTACATGGCACTTCGGGCGTTAACTATAGTTTTTTTTAAGAAAACTATATGTTTTTGCGGTATTTAGGGGCTAACTATAGTATTTTGCGGACTAAGTGTTTGAATGAAATGGCCTATTACGTAACATAATTGGATGATTGCTCATTGGCAGTGCTTGTTGCCACAGAATTCGAATGATATATCATGAAAAAAAAAGAAGAGTTCCAATGATATGCCATGAAAGAAGAAGAAGAGTTCGAATGATATGCTTTACAATTTACACTGTCAATGTCAAGTGCTTGAAAATTTCGGTGTAATACTATTGAGTTGTATGAATGCCAAATGCTTACGAATTTCAATGTTATTTCGTTCATATTTTCAGTGTTTTCAAAATTTCAGTGATATGCTACAGATTGTACACTGAATATTAAGTGCTCGTGTGAATCCTGAACGTTGGATGTAGAATGAGCGGCTGGTATTGGAGGCCAAGGCGCGGCGTGAGTGACTTCGTGATGGAGACCTCTTCCTGAACCGCTTGGCCCTTCCCCTGTAGCGAATCTCACCTCCCGCACCAACTCGGGCTCGCCGGCGGCGGCCGCCGCGCCGGCTGCGCGATGGAGCTGTCGTCCGCTTTCGAGGAGCGCGTCCGGAAGATGGAGGACGCGCGCAACCACTGCATGACCCGTCTCCAAGCCGAGAAGGAGATCCTGGCCGCCAAGACCCGCCTCCTCGCCGCCAAGGCCGCCGCCGCCCGCCGCCTCGAGCGGCGCCGCCTCCTCCTCGAGCGCCGCGCCGCGGACCTCGCCTCCCGCGCCCTCGCCGCCCGCGCCGGCATCGACGCCGCCAACGCGCGCCGCCTCGCCGTCGCCCGCGACATCAGCTCGACCAACGGCGAGATCGAGGAGGCGCAGCGGAAGGCGGAGGAGTGGGACCGCTTCTACGAGTCCAAGAGGAAGGAGATGGAGGAGTTCCGGGCAATGTCGCAGCAGTTCGAGGCGGGAGCTCGTCAGGAAGTGCAGAGGCTCAAGGCCTCTGTGTCTCAACTGCAGGCGGCCCTGCAGGAGCTGCAGAGCGGCGGGTTGCGCTCGGACGACGCCGGGATCGGGGCTGCGGAAGCCAGGAAGGCCGACCTCATGGCCAAGAAGGCGAAGCTGGATGAGACCCTGGCTCAAGCCCGCCAGTTCAGAGCACTGCTTCGGCAGCAGCTCCAGAAAGCCTTCGCGTCGTCACAGGTTAGGGATCAAAAGGGGGCACAAAACTGACTACGTAGTACTGTATGTGGTACTCCAAGCTAAACGGCCTTCATTAGCTAGCTCAATCGCTACGGATTAAGGATGCAAGCGTCGCGGGCTAGCGGACCATAACATAGTAGTACAATGTAGTGTTGGTTCTAGGCAAATGCTGAGCAAATTTTGAGCTAATGGATGAGTTTCGTGGGACGAAGCGGGCTGCCGCTTGCACCCCTACTACTGATGAAACGAACTGTAAATGTCTACAGGCAGATGCATGCTTTTTATTTCAGTCTTGTTTAGAACACCGAAATTCTTGGGATTTCAATCTTTGCCACTCGCTGTGCCAGCGGCGTGCGGGTCTGAGACCAAATATTGTAGATAACTTGTTGTAATTCAAACGCTAGATGATCAACAGCTAACCCATCATTGAGGCCACAGCAGCTTAGTGCTTCCTCGGCTTCTCTCTCTAGACTAAGATGTTTTACTTGTTGCATTGGTTCTTCGGCGCTGCTATACACACGACGCCTGCACATCGACGCCGTCGCAATGCCAACAGCGAGCATGCTCGCAAGAGCGCTGTTGGGGAGGGAGCATCGTTTGTAGGTCGTCCGGAGACTGTCGTGTGTGAAGCAATTTCCTTGGTTCTTCTTGTTCTTACTTCCGTTGTCCTGGCATATGTAGGACAAGATGTTTTCCTCATTGCAAACCGAAAGTCGTCTGAGTTCTTAACATATCTTATTTTCATCAATTCCAAGTAAGTTGGATGTGCCTGAATATATGTAGCTAGTGCTGCCATTTTCTTCTTAATGAACCCCATTAGAGGTTCTCCCCTATGCTATTGTGAATATTCTATTTGTGATTATATACATTGGGTTTTCTCTTTTTAATTGGCTTGTATCATGAATTACACCAGGGTTATTTACTCTGACTTATTATGATGTATTCTCTATGCAGGGAATGCTTTCTGGCTTATTTTCTTGCTTGCTAATTTAGTTCCACTGGTTGCCAGTAGAATAATGACAATTGCTATATTTCAATACCTGGTTGCTTTCCTCACCTCAAAATTGTTAATAGGTATTGAAATTTTATGGCCAATATATGCATTCCAGTCATAAACTGGTTTATGTTGGTTTCGTATCTGAGCTTTATTATGCTCTTTAGAAGCAATGTCAGCAATGCATACGGCAAATAATACTTTACTGCATATGCTAATATTTCACTTTATCGTGCTCTTCAGAAGCACATCTTGAACAGCTTGGGGTGATGATAATGGCAATGGTGTATGTTAATTACAATTAATCCTAACACTTTATAAGAGAGAGAGAAGTTTCTTTAATTTCAACTTTTCCAATACAACCATTGGATCCATCACAAGTCGATGGTACATTTAGCTAAGAGTCCATAACTTTGATTTAGGCTGTTGCTAATATGGATATGCTTATTTCTTGGTGGAAAGAAGGTAATGGAACAGTGCATCAACAATTGGTGGTATCTCCAAGTGAAACAACTATGTGAGGGAGTGGTCAATCGATGATGGACGCAGGGCATGGCTACCTGCTTGATTGAGTTATTAGATCATATTGTTGCATTTCGGCATGACATTATGTGAAATAGAGAGCATGCCATTTGCTCACTGTATTGTTTTTCTGAAATTGGAGAAGCAAGTAGCTTCCTCGAGGAGGGCCTAGCAATGCCACTGATGGAATGATTACCAGAAAGCATAATGAAATTTGGTTTACTTTCACAGTAGTTGTTGTGGCTGTATGGATGATCTGTTTGATGTTTTTGGTCGTTCTTACAAAAGATGTGCGGTATGGTAGAGATCCTGGGAAGCATGAGTACCATAGAGGTTCTAACAAAACTGCATTGTTATGTCTTTCAAATTCGAAGTGTGGGTGCCGGTTGGCTAGGGGATTGTGAGCTGGATGTGCCATTGATGGTGCTGCCGAGCTTCGATTGGGGAGGCAAATATAGGGGTGGAGGAGGGAGGAGCAAGAAAAAGAAGAGTGATTTATAACAATAAAAAAGGGTCGACAATGATGTTTGATGTGTACAAGGATTCTAAAGGTATATTTGACATGCTTGTTATTGAACCACTACAATATTTATGTTCTCATTACAACATATGAACAACTAATTAGTTTTTCGCTCAAAATTTGTAATGTGTAGCGATTACACGAGCATTCAAAGTAGACATCAGTTCGTCCTAGTTCACTCGTGGTATAGCGCAAGACAATTAACGGTGTTGTCCTGGAATTTACCATGCACGGATGATGTTGAAGTGATCCTGTGGGCGTGCGCCAAGATGGGAATGGGCCGACCCAGACCTGGCCTCGTGGCTATGTGAGGCCATGGGTCCGCCGATTTCATAAAAAAAATTATGGCCTCGCTGACCCATTGGGTAAATCAGGCTGACCCAAGATGAAGATGCGAAATCCATGTATCCAGTATGCATAATCTGGAGACCGGAAATGCCACCAGGACGGCAAGCTGGACAAGTTGGAGAGGATGGCTAGCTCGCTGGCGACCGAGACGACGAACAAGAGGCTGGTTGTTTCTACATGCATGTACCTTGATAACCCAACAATGCATATATGCAGTGGCGGAGTCAAGATTTAAGCAAACCCTGGACCAATTTTTTCTCAGCAAAATGAAAAAACTTTAGCACTATAACTATCCAAGAAATACATCATAACATTTCAAAAAATATACCCCATACAAAAACATACAAAACAGAGTTTAAATTTTTCCGCAGGGTAAAACAAAGTTTAATTCCCGCAAAAGAAAATTAATTGCTCAATAAATCAAGAATTTTAACTCAATGCTTAACGATCTGGCAAAATAAATAAATATATCAAAGTACAAAGAATAGTACGTGGATATAAAAAGTACCAAATCAATTGCTTGCTTTATTTGTGCCTCCCATAACTACAGAAAACCGTTGAAAAAGATCTTTTGTCTTCAGTTTTAATTTCAATTCAATTTTCTTTTGCATACACTGATCTACATGGACGCATAATAAGTTCCGGTGTGGTTAGTGGTTGTAGCAGTTTTCCACATATTTAATCATACATATGCTTACACAAACTAAAATTACGTGAGAAAATTAAGAGAAGAGTATAAATAAGTAGCTCCGTGCGTCGTGCGATGCGAGATGATGAGTCCGTACGTGCGTGGCTAGGTCGACACGCTGACTGGGCCCTTTCTGCCTGGGACCTACCTCGGCCGTGTTGGGCTGTTGTACTTGTATCCCAGGCCTAGTACAAAAACTCCAAGATCTATGGATATCGATTCCCTACAATATAAGTACAAAAGAAAAAAAGTGGAGATCGATATCCTTCTCGATTTCTTTTTCTGGGAAGCTCTCGATCATGCCGGCATCGGCGGCGGAGGCCACCACGATAACCAGCAAGACCTCGTCAACGGTGGTCGTCCACACCGGCGAGCATCTGTTCAAGGTCGTCGGCCACTCCCGGGGTCACAGGAAGCAACACCATCCTCACGTCCGAGACTTTCCGCGCCGGCTGCCACGACTGGGCTATCGTCTATACTACCCAAACGGCCGCGAGACATAAAAAGAACCGAGGGATTTGAGCAATTGAAGAAGAACCACCCACTTGTCGTGTGTGATATTCTCGATGAAGTCATTGACAAACTGAATCAACAGGCTGTAATTACTTCGCCACCGTGATATGCAAGAAGTGACACTGCAATCTTTGAGAAGAGATTGGGAGAAGTCTATTTCAACACATTCATATGAATCATATATCATAACTTTGGTTTTCCTTTCCTATTCCCTCTCTTCCAAAATTCTTGAAGTTATAGATACGCCCTAAGTCAAACATTTTTAAGTTTGGCCAAGTCTATTGAAACGGAAGGAGTACCTGATTGACATATTTATTTTTCTTTGTGCTTGCACTCCATGGCTAAAGACAAACTCATCATAGTTAATCCTATTCTATTTTCCTCATCCTATTATACAACATTATATTATTATACTTTGCCTTTCTTTGTACATTAAGCACTCATGCAAACTTAAGTGACAAATTCTAAGGATGAAGCACTAGTAGAGAGAACACGACTTTAGAGGCGGTTTGCTACACAGCTTCTGGGCGGTCTCACTTACCATATCTAGCCAACGGTCGCTAATACTCATAATACCATGGCCGGTTTCTACACAGTCTCCAATAACATCTATCTCGGCGGTTTAGACTATTCGGTTGAAGAACCGATTGGAATACTTGAGTTGTTTAGGCGGTTCCTACTAGTGAGCTGCATAAATTATATATCACATAGATATACACATCTTATAAGTCTCGCATGTGTTTCATCAAAATAATTGACCACTGATTTGGTCAATAAAATCTATTAGTTACAAGTCACAAAAGGGTATACTCCATGATCCGCCACGTCGGGATGTCGTCCCCTTAGTAGATGGACGTGATGCAATCTTAACATGTATGCACAACATGCATCAGGGAGGATCATCAAGCAACGGGAGCTCACGGATCTGGCTCCATGAAACCATGCCTCGCATCCTCAGCTGATCTACTTTGTTGTCAACGAGGACCTTGGCTAATGGCGCATCGTTGTTACAGCCTGGCTCCGTCCATGCAACTTCTTATTGATGTCACTCACCACGTGACGATGCTCACAATGAGAAAGAAGCACGACCATCATCACAACGAAGCATCATATTATAGTTTTTTTTTGGAAGGAATAGTTGCTTTTGTTTTAAACCAATGTAGTTTCAGTGATAAATAATTCTGCTAGAGAAAAAAATTGTTTCCTTGAAAGAAATTTAATGGCACATTGGAAACACTTCGCTGGTCCTCTAGAATACATCTTCATCGCGCCACAAACAAAAATAATACACTTGAAATTTATGCCGCTTTGTTTTATATATGTTGACATATAAATGTATTGCCTAGTCTTTTTCATCAGATCGGTATTTGGATTGTATTGACCAGAGCATACACTTCTATAATATATTAAGAGGAAAACAATGCATCATGCAAGAAAACGAAGCGACCTCTTGGTGTGCATTTAGTTGCACTCTTGGCAGGACAACGTCCACATTCTTGCGGTATGCATGGATATCTAGAGAGGAGAGCCAGGAATAGAAGCATAGAACGAGCAATTTATAGCAGTACTCTCCTCTCTTTTATTCTTTTGTTGTATATAGGAATGCATACATGGAGAAAAAGCTCTAGAACGGTTTGGAGGTTTGAGCATCTACAACCGTGACACCAAATCTGACCCCTCAACACTCGTGGGCGCGACCGGACGCGTCCGCACGCAGTAATCGGTCACACCTCATACTTTCTCCCCTGCATCTGAGTACCTCATATTTCATCCTTTAGATCCATACAAAGCACGCACAATAAATCCTATGTACTATGCAAATCACACTAGCCTAACTATGCTTCGTCATCGGAGATGCCACAATCTCCGTGTCGGGCGCCGAGTTATGGGCGCGTAGGAGGGCTCCGGTTCCCCTCCTACTCATCCATATAGGAAAGTGTGTCATTGACGCCCGCTTCCTGCTCCGCCTGGTGGATACGGCGGTTGGCCTTCGCCTTCGCCTCCGACTGAAGGGAATCGAGGATTGCATGTTGCTCCGCAAATAGATCGGGCGTCGCCCGCGTCCTCCTCCTACTCTACGTCATCCTCATCCTCCTCCTCCTTCGGATCCACCGTGTCCGGAGGTAGCCACACAGCGGTTCGGGCTTCGCGTGTTGCCTGGATCTGCTCATGGGGTTGTGGTCGGTGCTTCGGCATTAGATAAGGGTAGCTCCTAACTCGTCAGCGTGTGGCATGGACACTTGATTGTGGTGGCGGAGGGGCAGTGAAATGTGGACATGGACGGCGATTGGAAAGTAGAAGCGGTAAAAGGGAGGAGAGGAAATGTGGATAGGTAGGGTTTCGGTGCCGGCGTCCGCCTTAAATAGCTGGGCTAGGGGCCTTGCGCGGCGCGCCAGAGCGCTAACAAGCGACATCATCGGTCCGTCAAAGAAGACGAGCTCCGGATCGTCGGGATCTCGAAGTGTTTTCTTGTGGGGCTCATGTTAGTTCGACGTGGCGGACGCGCCTGGGCTTCCCCATATCTGCCCCAGATTTGAGCTGGGTACGAGGGTTGCCGGTCAGCCCAGGCGTTTGTGGCGCCCATCCGGATCGGGTTTTTTTTACCGTCCAGTGATCGGGCCGTCCGTCCGATCATTTGAGGGGGCTTTGAGGCGCCCGACTGTAGATGCTCTTACATGGGAGGAGATGTTTGCCATGCAAGATTTTGTAGCTATGGTGAAGGTATAAAAGACTAAAAATACTATATTGACAAGCCATGTTTCATGTTGAAAGTGAGAACGGCTTTAGAGCATCTCCAAATCGGACTCCCAGATCGTTCGCAAATGTCTGAACTGAGCTTTCCATACGCACTTTGCCATCCAACGTCGTCACGCGTCTACCCGCGAACTGGTCCATCTGTTCGAAATCCCGCAAACCAAAAGCAAATAAGGAAGGCTTTGCGGGAGTCTGGACATTGGCCTGGCCAATCAAAAGCCACCCCGTACCTCTCTCTCCTCTTTGTCCGGAAGATGATTAGTTTGCGTTTGGCCAAATGCTGCTGCCGGTTGTGAGCATGTTTAACGGAAGTCATTAAGCACACGGTCACCAGCACTAACTTTGGCGGTAGGTGCTAAACTATTTGAAGCTTCAAATGCTTCAAGGTGGTTGCTAGCCAAATATTACTAGCTTTGGCGGAAGGTTGCTAAAACTTTTTGTGCTTCAATGGCAGATGGTTTAGTGCTTTGGTTGAAGGTTGCCAAGTGCTTTGGCAGAAGGTTGCTAGCCACGGTGGAAAGTTGCTAAACTATTTTCTTTTTCCTATTAAGTTAATAGAAATGGACATTTGAGATATAAGTTGGATAACTGACTCCTATCCCCATGTTCTGAAACCATCCGAATCGGTCTACGGACAAATATCATGTCCGTTTTAGGGGTCCGCCGTAGATATTTTAACATAGTAGAAAAGAGTGAATTTTATTTTTACCTCTAGTTTCATGTTTGTGATAGAAATTAACCCATTTAACAGTTTTTCCCACATTTTAATGCAAATTAAGCAAATTTGTGGCACAAATCACCCCATTCATTTTCCCATTTTAGTGATGATTGTACATTGCCACATAGGCTGTGAATTTTCCCTTATTTTCCCCTGATCTGCTCTTGCGGTCATGATCTCCTCCTTCTCCATAGTGCCGGCGCCATTGACTTGTACAGTGAGGTCGTCCTTCTCCACCATGGCCCACTGCTCCGTCGACAACCTCTTGCACATCCGGTTCGAGCCCTTCTGCGCTGACCTCTAACATCGATAGTTCAACCTCACATGGCACATTTTGTACAAAGAAAATCCTAAGCACTTCGCTGATAAGTGCACTCGAGGGAATTCCAGTGCTTTCACACTGCAATGCGAGAGAAAAATAGGAAGACCCTCTTTTTTGGACTAAAAATAGGAAGTCTTCAACCAACTTGAAATTTGATTTTTTGTAAAGAGAAGAAAAACATTTCCTGTTTTCATGAATGAAAAAAAGAAAGAACCTTTGGACTAGAATAGGAAAGACTTCAAGTCTTCAACCAACCTGAAATTTGGAATTTTTTAAAAGGAAAAAAACATTGTTCCCTGCGTTTTCTCATGTGTGAACAAAAAAAAAGTTCCAACCATCCATACGCTCACAGAAAATAATTCTCTCACGTGTCCTGGCCTTATCGGGTCCACAAGAGCTTAGAGAATCTTTAGCATTACAGTACCGTGGACGGCGAGAAAGAACAGATCCGATAACACATACGACATAATTTAAACTAACAGTTCGCGCCAGACATTACATTGTCGGAGTTCGTTCATACTAGCTAAACATAATAAAGACCTAAATCTCCGCACAATCATCATCACCAGACTTCTTGACGTCGAGATGGTACTCCATCGACGAGTTGGAGAGGACGGACGCCAGGGCCAGGTCATACTCCTCCTTCAATGCCGCTTCGTCTTCGGCGATGGCCGCCTTCTTCGTGTCGAACAACGCGCGCTCCGCCGCCCGGAGTCGCTTGTGCGCAGGCGAGAAGATCCAGTTGAGGCGATCGAAGTTGCTCCGCGCCCGCCCGGCGAAGCTGCGGGACAGCGCGCCACGCTTCCACGGCTGCTCCTTGCGCGACTCCTTCACCGGCGGGCTGAGGGAGGAGCTCCCGGCCTCGTCGTTGTTGCGGCGCTTGCGCGGCGGCGAGCCGCCATGGCCCCCTTGGCCACCCCTCTCGCAACCGGAGCTTGACATCGGGGCGAGCTTTGGTTGCCCGTGTGCACGGTTAATCACGACAGGTGGAATGAGGATTTACCGCCGGAGGTAAAGAAATGCGGCGGAAGGGGAAAGGGGTAAAAGAAGACGTGAACCCTAAACGCCGGTCACCCCGGTATATATGAGGGAATCGAGGGCGGTTTATGGGCCGCTCTAAATTTTACAGGCTGGGCCGGGCCGGGCTGGGCCAGGCCGGGCGGTTTATTCGGTATCTGGCGGGGCTGGTTTTTTTGCGTGCACTGTAAATCCGCCCTAAAGGGCCCGCCAGGCCACCGGGACGCACGCAACGCGACTCCTCCTCCTCACTCCCCATCTCCTCCCGCTGAACGCCTCTCGCCGCCGGCGATCGGAGCAGCGCCAGCGCGTCCTTCCGGCGCCCGCGGGGGCCTTCTGCGGACATGGGGACGCGCCACCTCATCACCGGCCAGAACAACTGCGCCCCGGACGGGGCGTCCTCCTCCAACCCATTCGGCGCCCTCGCCAACACCCTCCTCGGCCAGTCCAACAAAGCGGAGGTAAACCCTAAGTCCGTCGCCCCGTCGGTCAGGACTCTCGAGCTTAAGGGCTTGCCCTCTGCATCTGCGGTGGCCTGGATCAATAGGCGCCCTTTAGATCTTCTGTGCTCATATGCCGCTTCCGTTACGCGAAGCCAGTGCTGTATCCCGCGCGGTCTAGATGCGCTGAAGAATATGGTTGATTCGTGGGTTGTACTGTCGCATGTCTCCAATTGCTTGGTGTATTGATTTAGACTGACTAGACGGGCCAGAGCTATTATTGGTTCAAGGTTCAGTGTCTGTTCCCTTTTACCTTACTCTGGAACCATGCTCGGAAGTGCTGGGCGAGATACTTGAGTCAGTGCTTTGTAAAGTACAAGCTACCAAGTTCGCTATAGTATCGGTAGGCTTCTCTATTCCTATGCTGTTATCTTGTTTTAAAAAAGAGAGTAAAGGGTTAAAAGAGCTCATCGTGCTAGGATTCTAACATTTAGCACACTCATTTCACCGGTTTAAGTTCAAGTGCTCTGTGAATTAACTTATCTGAGAATCTCTGATTGACCTTATTCTGAACATACCAGTCATTAGGTATATGTGAATAAATATTTTTTTTGTCTCCTACCAGTTTCCATGTTCATTTATAAGAATTTGTGTGGATTAAATTGGAAATGTGGGATATTTAACATCAAAATGCATTGAAAAATTGTAGCTGAAGTCCAAGAAAATATTGGTTATAACATTTTCTTTTGTGCAGTCACTAAGGGGACTTCCTGGAGCCTCAGTTAATGTTCCAACTACGTCTGATTATAGCGGAGCTCCACTGTCTACTCTCCCTGGCTCTGAGAATGAGTTCAAGCAAGATCAACGACCATTTGCATGGGTAATGGTGATTCTCCAAAACTTTCTTTTTGTGTCCCGTTTGGCCATTCCTAACTGTTGTTGAACACTTGCAGGGTGCCGACTTCAGTCGTGGGGGTCCTGCTAATGATTGGGTTGAATCTTTTCGCCCTCCGGGGCATTCTGCATTTGGAGGGCCAGAAGCAAACTTTGCAGAGTTTGAGCAAATTTATAACAATGCAGGCCCTACCTTGGGACCGGCCTTGGATGGTAGATTTCTGTGTCTTAGCATTTCTGTCTACTGTGAATGGTTGTCTATTAACCACACATTGCAATGACTCCTAACTTCTGTTCCAGGTCCACCACAAAGGGTCTTATCTGGTGTTCTGCATTCTTTTATTCTAAGTGGCCGAGCTGGTGTGCCATTTCAAGCTGTCCCAGTACCAGCTCTTGGTTTGTCCGAAGCCGACAAGCAATGTATACGTGATCGCAGCTTCATAATGGCACACCATATTTTGGCCGATCAACCTGAAGAATATATACAAGCACAGGTTAACTTTTCTTACATCTGTGACTGGAATAGCCATGGATCATACAAATTTGCTCACAACACTTATTTCTGTCCTTTCTCCATTAGCTTAGCTCAGTAGTTTCCTGTTGACTTGCTTGACATTCTAAGTTCCATGTGCTGCCTATGTTTCGTTGATGAATGTTTACTAGATGAACATTCTTGAATGTAACACTTTTATCCGTATATCAGGTAAATACATTGCTGCATTCTCTTGATATTGACAATAGTGATCGAATGAAAAATCCCCTGCATGGGCCGTACCCAGAGATGGAGGAGTACTGGAATCAATCCCAAAGTGCTTTGAGATCTGGCCCAATGCACAATGCTGCAAATAATTGGATTACTGAGTTTGGCAAGCAAAATAATAACCCTGAGGGCTGGATCACTGAGTTTGGCAAGCAAAATAATAACCCTGAGGGTTGGGCGCACTCTTTTGTGCAGCAATATGGTCCCAATGGATGGGCCTCTGAGTTTGAACAGGTCAGAGCCTTCTAAAAGCATGTTTGACGTTTTCACAACCATCAATTGTGAAGCATGTTTTTTCATTGTTTATACTAATCATATGAGCAGACAACACATCCTAGAACCAAGTTCAGCCATGCTGAAGATACTGTTTAGCTTCTAGGCCAGTATAACTATGTGCAATTGATACCGTTTTATCTGGATAATCTGATTGCCAAATAAATGATGATATCTGGCTATCTATGTATCCAAATGCAATTCTGGATTTCATTTGTATCTGCACCATGCGCTGTAGTATTCTTGAGTTTGTTCTGTTTCTACTGGAATTTTCTCGTAAACATTAGAAAATTATGTTTTCCATTTTTGTGAGTAAATTGCCATTTTGCCAATATCCAACAGGAAACACAATCCAATAAGAAAGTTTGTTTGAGAAAAGGATATGTGGGTTTGGTATGCCATTACCCAGCTGTAATCTGATAGTTTCACTACCCTACCCATTGATCGAGATATTATGGTAGCTATGAGTAATTGTATGCTGTATTTAGAAATAAAGTTTAAGATATTCTTTATATATGTATGTGTGTTTATTTTAGACAGTCTTATGTAAACATAGAATTCTTACTTTTACTAAATGTAGTTATTCTAGAACATGAGGTGACAAAGGATCACATTCTTTCAATATATCTGTTAAATATTAACTAGTTTTAGTTGGCTTATAAAGTGAAAAAAAAACAAAGCCTTGTAATTTGTATGGAAATCTGCATACTCATCATAATTTGGTTTCCTTCTGCACTAGCATGTTCATTTGTGGGATACATGGCTTAAATTATGCTATGTACTTTATGCTGTATCAGCATCAGTCTCAGATGGCCATGGGTCAGATGGGAGGAGCGAACATGGTGAATCTCGCAGCTATGCAGCAATCCCGTATGCTTGCAGAAACATTATCAAGTAACAATGACCCAAAATTCCAGGTATTTATAATGGCCTGGTTGTACATGTAACTCTATTTTGCTTGCACATTGTTTTTACCCACAGTGAAAATTTGCTTGAACAACAGCTCATCATAATTTATTTTTCTTCTTCATAAGGAAATATCCTACTCATGTATTGATGTGATTGCATTTGCATCTTGATATGTTAGGCTAAACCTAAATGTTCTAGATTAGGTCCAACATGCCTAAAGTATCTCAATGAATCCTCCAAAAGTCAGACCAAACCTCCTAAATAGGATCTTGCTTTCCAAACTGATAGAGAAGAACCTCTATTGGATATGCAGAAATGAACAAACATATATTGTGAATAAGTTTTGTATTTGGTGTACGACACACTATTGATATATCGTGTTATACCGCACACGTGTCCAATGTTTCTGTTTATGTCAAAAACACTTTTTTTTAGTGGCAATTGGGGTGATATGAAATCCTATTTATTTATTATATATGTTCTGCTAGATATTCTACGGATACCGCCTATTACATTTCATGGTTCAAACTCAAATTTTGTAGATATTGGATCATGAGAACTCTTTCTTAAGTCTGTATCTTTCACCAATAATAATATTGTTTATTTACATTAAGTTAATCAACTGTATTTTTTGCAACCTTATATTATACTATAGGATCATCTCTACTAGTGCTTCATCCTTAGAATTTGTCACTTAAGTTTGCAACCTTAAGCACCTGATGACACTTTCTTTTTCCTTTTGTTTCAAAGATGAGCCGTGGTGAACTTATTATAGAAGATAACCAAGTAAAACAAGGTTCAGCATCTCAATCCAGTGACTGGGCTGATGAATTTCAAACACAGGATAATGCTAATGCAAATTCTTGGGCAGATCAGTTTGTGCATGAAGAGGTAATACCAGAGAGCTGGATGCATTTAAATAATTGTATGGTGTGCTAAATGGGGTTTAGTTTTCATCTGAGAGCTGGATGTGTGTAAATTAATGCATGCCATGCTCAAATGGGGTTCTAGTTTTTCCAGGCAATGTAAAAAAGGAACAGTGGTGTAATAATGGTATTATCATTTAGGAACACTAGATGATGCCCCAAATGTTGCTACAGGAATCTTGTTAGAATATGCATAAATAGTTGCTTAAAAAACATCTAAAACTAATGGAAAGCAAATGTTATCTTAAAAAGGTGAAAAAACATGAAGCATATAAAAAGAGAATAAAAAGTGGATTCCAGTTAACAGAACATCATTTCTAACAAAAAATGTG
The DNA here is from genome assembly GCF_056163025.1 of Triticum urartu. NCBI lineage: Eukaryota > Viridiplantae > Streptophyta > Magnoliopsida > Poales > Poaceae > Triticum > Triticum urartu. The sequence goes on along the minus strand of NC_141878.1, from coordinate 81,026,162 downwards.
AAGGATGAAATATGTAGGTATGCTGCAATCGCCCAAAACGTATACTGTCAATACAAAATCTAATGAAAAGATAACTTATAACTAACATGCACAAATTGATGATGTGGCAGCCCTGCATGCATAGAATAATGTGAAAAACATGTAATTTATGACTTGCATGCAGGACTTGCTCATGTGGCATGCTTGCATGTGTGGGAAAAATAGGTAGTGGGTTGTAGCTATTTAGGAATAGTACATCGATGTCCCTTCTTTCACACTTACATGTGCTGGACACTGATGATTTTGCCTCACTAATATTTGTTCTACAGCTTTCACAAGGGTCCGATAGTTGGGTTAGTGAGTTCTCTAGTGAACAGAATCAGGGTGGGCTCAAAGAGAAGTGGGTCGATGAGTTCTCCAAATTGAATGTGGATGATTGGGCAGAGGAGTTCAGTGGAGGAGCTTTTGGTGAGAGCTCTGCTGATCCATGGGCAGATGAGTAAGTACAAGTCTCTTGTTTTTCTGTCTTTGCTAATAGTATTAAGGTTGAGCCGACCTCTGTTGCTTCTTTCTTGATATGTTATCTGACCAATCTCTCTGTCAGATTACTAAAAGAACTTAGGGTTTGGTTAATATTCATTGAGAAGTCATTTGTTTTTACCATTGATTGGTTACGTTCTGTTTACAGCTTATCATTAACTATTATTGTACATTGTTTGTAGGTTTCAGAACCAACTGTCAGCTTCCAAAAGTTCTGGCTCTTCTCGAGGGGTTTATGTTTCTTCTGAGATGAACCCATATGTTGGTCACCCTAATCCAATGCAGGAAGAGCAGGAACTCTTTCGGAAGGGCCTCTTAAGTGAAGCTGCTCTTCCTCTGGAGGCTGAAGTTTTAAAGAACCCTGATAATGCTGAAGGTTCGAGGTTGCTTGGAGTAACACATGCCGAAAATGATGATGACCAGCAGGTAATTGTGCCTCTCATTAATTTTAGTGATGTTCTGATGTTCATATGCCGAGTCAGGGATAAAAGTGGAGCGGAAACAGCTGGAATTGAGTGATATCACATTTGTTTTCATATTTTTTAGTGGGAGCAGAAACAAATACAGATACCCGAAGGAGGTATGGAGCGAATACGGTATGGACGTGTACACTATCGCTGGAGGAAAAAGAACCCTTAAACTATGCAGGAGTGGCGCATCGGTGTGAGAAAGGTTTACCGGCATAGAAGGGTGGAAAGTGGCGGTGGAAAATTTGAAATATCCGATAGTCATATTCAAGAAAACCATATATTGCAAGTCAACATTGGCATCCGAACTAAAATGAAAATGGGTATTGGAAATATCTGGATTCTTTTTACAAATACAAATGTTGTATGGGATTTTGAAAAATTTGGATATGGAATTGGATATATCCGTATCCGAAAAAAAAGTTAGCCAATTTAAACAATTCTAGCCCTATATGCTAAGTATTCCCTCCATTTCTTTTTAGTCTGCGTATAAAATTTGTTTGAAGTCAAACTTCGTAAAGTTTGACCAACTATATTAGAAAAATATCAATATTCAGAATATGAAATCAATATTAGTAGATGCATCATGAAATTAATTTTCATACTATAGAACTTTTGTATTGTAAATGTCGATATTTTTAAGATAAATTTGGTCAAACTTTACGTAGTTTGACTTCAGACAAATTTTATACGCAGAGTAAAAAAGAAACGGGGGGCGAGTATCCAACATAAGAGCATCTCCAATAGGTGCCCTAAAATAGTGCAGGATCACTTTTTAATCACGAGGGGAAAACGCTGCTCCAACAGGTGCCATATATGCAAAAGTTTTACTCCAAATATACAACACCCACACCAAGTGTTGCGATTTTTGCAACACCAGGGGGACCACTCGGGACCGCACAATTTGGTGTTGTAAAAAAGCACTCGGAAGGAGGTTTTTGGTGTTGTAAAAAAGCACTTTTAGGTGTTGCAAATTTTGCTCCAACCATAATTTGGTGCCTTATGGGCACGTATTGGAGATGCTCTAAAGGCCTAAAAAGTTGTTGAATCTTACTTTTTTTTGTATGATTCAACTTAGAAACTATTATGCATTATAGTGGTATGTATTGGGTTTCACGCACCAACCAGTTGCTCCAAAAGTCCAAACTGATGGAGAAGGTTGGGCATTCCACATATACTTCAACACCCCCACTCATGTGCAGTCTCTCTGTCTTGCTGCGTGCCTCAAATGTGGAAGGGAGCGAGCAGCAATTGTAGAAAACAATCACACTAGCCAGGACTCGAACTCGAGACCTCTGTCTCTGATAGCATACCATGCTTCATGCACCAACCAGTTGCTCCAAAAGTCCGAATTGATGGAGAAGGTTGGGCATTCCCCATATACTTCAACAGTGTTTCTCCGTCTACTGGTCTATCATTGATTTATCGTATGGTGCGAGTCGATCGTCTATCATTGATTTATCGTATGGTGCGAGTCGATCATCTTAGGTCACATAATTGTTGACTTATTTCTTTTACCTAATATGGCACTAAATTATAAGATATTTGCATCGGTTCTGAATTGAGAAAACACCTGATCCGTATCCATATTCGAGTAACATCCGCTCCGTATTCGTATTCAGCATTCATCTTTGTTTTTGAAATATGAAAACGGAAGTGGGAAGGGCACTATCCAATCCGTTTCCACCCCTATCGGCATAGGGCATCGACGTCAACGGAGGAGGGCAGTGAGCCCGCGACAGACGATGGTGGTGGAGGCGCTCTGCTTGCCATCGCACCGCAGCAAGGATGGATGGGTGGCAGCGTGTGGGCTCGGGATGATTGGATGGCCCCACGGCAGCGTGCTCGCCTGCTCTGTCCTTTGTCAATTAGGGACAGAGGATTAGGTTAAGGTTGTATTTACATTCCGGTGGCCCACACATTGCATGTGTGCTTGTTCATTGTTGCCTGCTCGATTATTGGGCCACACACAGCCATGGTAATAACGGAAATTTCCGTATTTATGGAAACAGATATTTCATTTTCGTGTCTGCTCTGCCGAAAAATGTTGTACCGTTTTTGTTTCCCTTTCTGCCTAAGAAATTCCGTTGCCCAAGATTTCCAATTCCACATTTTTTTTTCCGTTTTTCTGCGGACCAGACGGAAAGATTCCGCTCCTTTTTCATCCCTATACCAAGTATTATATACTACATGTTTGGCATATGTTGAACGGATTATTGTCACTATGGTAGTCCAGCATGGATGTATTGGATGCATCATATTTGTTCATTACCGAGTTTAGATCATTTTCAAGGAATATTGTTTTATCTTGTCTGAAAGGCCAAAGCAATATGCTAATTCTCGTGACTAATGATGTGAACCATTCTCTAATGTAGTTTACCTCACAAGAATTAGATATTCATATATACAAAATAAATAACGAATGTTAGTTCTAAGAATCTTGGGGTATGCGGGATGGGCTCCATGCTTCTTCTTTGCTAAAAGAGTCTGCTATTATTAATTTATTTCCTTGCTTTCAGGCCATTGCTGCAATGCTGCGTGCCCAGGAGGCCAATCCTACCAACTTGGAAGTTCTTCTTGCTCTTGGTGTCAGTCGTCACACAAACGGTGAGTGTTATTTATGTGAGCATTTCAGTGACCTGCTTAATCTGCTGGAGTTGCTCTTATAAGAAATGAAGTGGTAGAAGGTAGGATTGGAAGGTAACAGGTATCTGCATTGTGCAAGCTAGTTTCAATTGTAAAAACTAAGCCATCTTCCAGGTTTTTCAATTTTCATTTACAGTTAGAAAAACTTCCCAATGCTCCAATCCTCCTCCTCCCCAGTGTGTAATAATGCTGCAATAGTTGTGCTCATAACATGTTCTAATATATTTTGAATTTCTGTTAAAGCAGGAAATTTGTCGAAATAGCCCTACTTCCGGTTGTTATATTTCAATATTTGTGTATACCATCATGAGAGGAACTATTTATCTTATATGATCACTGCAGAGTTGGAACAGGAAAAGCATTAAGATATCTTTCGAGGTGGCTCCAGATTCCAGAATCATCCAAAGTACGGAGGTCTCGCCCCTCCCCACCAAACTGATTCACCATATGGTCCAGATGTAAGTGAGGGATATCTAATTCATAATGATGGTGTATCAAACAAACAATTTTAACTTGTTAAACCCTTTCCATCTCCAGCTTCCAAATGGTATTCTGTATAACTGTCTCAGTTTATTGTACCTTTCTATGAGATATTATTAACTGTAATCATGTGTCTGTACAATCTGTTTTCTGATCTTACTAAAGTTTATTAGTTTAGGATACTAAACAACCTACCTCTCACCATGTTTTTTTTTGATGCGTACCTCTCACCATGTTGTTAGATTGTTTAATGAAGCTGCTCAGATGTCGCCTGAGGATGCTGATGTCCACATAGTTCTGGGTGTCTTGTACAACTTATCAAGAGAATAAGATAAAGCTATAGCTTCATTCAAGACGGCACTACAGCTGAAACCACAAGACTATTCTCTCTGGAACAAGCTCAGTGCGACCCAAGCAAACAGCATCCAGAATGCTGATGCCGTACTGGCATACCAGCAGGTAATTATTTTTTGGAACGTGCTTGAACTTCAACTTTGGTGAAAGCTTCGTTCTGTTTTTTAAGTATATTTATATGCTTGGTTTAAGAAGTATAGCACTTTGTCTCTATCACAGACTCTGGTTATTCCTTTTTAAGGAATGCTCTGGCAGTTGTATTTGCGGTGCAAACTGCAAAAGCTAGCAGCATGATTCTTGTCTGACAAAAATAGTTTTATAATATAGTGTCTCTATACATGTTGGAACTAATTTTTTTTTGAAATGATCAACTAATACACTGATTGGCGTATGGAAAGTAATGTCGCATATCACAAGCATTGGGATTGGGGCAGCTAAATCCCTCTCTGTGGAATGTGGATAAGTTTCTGTGTGATTGACACCAAGATTGTGTTTCCTGCTGAATGTATGCTACATCCCAAGTGCTTCTTGCATCATAATCAAATTATTTGATGCAGTGTAATCCCATTGATTTGGTGTCTGATCCTACAAATACATGTTTATTTGCATCCTTCACTTATTTTATTAGTATAAATAAACTATAAAGTGGATGACTGATCGAAACCATCTTAGCGCTCATTACAGAAAATACGGGTATACTAAAGAGTTCCCCAGGTCTTTGGCGTATTACTTTAGATGTTGATTGTGGTATACTAAAAAATTCCTGGAAGTAACCCCAAATTGTTGCTTGTTATTTCAGGCTCTAGATTTGAAGCCCAACTACGTCGGTGCATGGGCTAATATGAGAAATAGCTATGCTAAACCAGGTAATTCTTGTGTATCACAATGATCACTCGATCATGTTGTTGACTGTATAATTGCATTTTTCGCAAATACCCTGCGACTGCGAAATAAGAAACCTTATATTGAGTTAACATTACTCCACTGGTCCATTAACATGCTTGTCATCATTACATAAGTGAGTTTATGTTCTTTCACTTTTAGTATTGAAATGGTTGTCTTATTATCATGCTCTCTCAGTATTGTAAAAATTCTGGGCACTTTTTGTACAATGAATGTCACCTAGTGAATAATGTTGATTAAGCGCAGACGGTTATAATGTGAACTACTCATTTACCTAACTTACTATAACGATGAACATTGAAATCTATCTTTACCGAAAAAGGGTTTCCCCCTGCTTTGTATACAAAGCAACCAACCGAGACAACCAACGATAGGTGCTGGGGCGGAAGCAGCACAGTCACGCCCAAAAGAAATGAAAGAGAAAATACAAGAGAAACAAATGCCGACAACGGTGGATCGACAAAAAACGAAGAAGCCTCGCGACCGCTGCATCCACCGGAGATCGCCCCGGGCAGGAGGAGCATGCGCGGGTACTGGAAGACCCGCCGCCACCGACACCACCCGGCCAGATCCGGGGGCGACCGCCGGCGGCGGCGGGAGGGCAGGAAGGAGGGTGAGGGACGAGGGGGAAAGGGGCGCGCGCCGCCCCAGTCCGCCTCCCGGGGAGACGGCGCAGGGGCGGGACGGGGAGGAGGGGGGAGAGGGGAGCGGGGCGGGCCGGGGCGCACGTGCCGGTGGCGGGAGGGGGCTAGGGCGGCGGCGGCGGCGGGGAAACCCTAACGGGAGAGGTTGGGACGGGAGCGAGCGGGGAGGTTAGCTATTTGTGGCCCTGAAATCTATCTTTATCCAATGGTGTGATAACTCAGCACAGAAATTCATTGTGATAATATATAACAGTTATTCACATATAACCCCTGTTGCAAGATTGTTTTCTAAGTTGCTTTCTATGCACGGTCTGTACGAAGATTCCATTCGGTACTATGTAAGGGTGGTTTCCATGAATCCAAAAGAGGGCAATGCCTGGCAGTACTTGAGAATCTCACTTGGGTATGTCCGATTCGCTTCCTTTTATCTACATGTGAACATGGACGAATTTCTTTTATGATGATTTTACCTTACTTGTAGCTGGGTAATGTTGATGACTTATATGCAGAGAGGTGTTAGGAATTGTTGTTATAAACTAAAATAATGCAGAGTTGAGGGTTCTGAACTAATAGTTTGCCTTGAACATTCTACTTTTCTCATGTCTTTGATTAGTGTCATGATTTTGGTTTGTTGCTTATCAAATTGATTTTTCAGAAGGGAAGGTTCTTCTCATTGGTGCCTCTTGAACAAATAGTTTTCCTTGAACATTCTACCTTTCTCATATCTTTGATTAGTGTCATCTTCGCTAAATATGATTCTGGTTTGTTGCTTATGGAAGAGAATGTTCTTCTCATTGGTGCTTCTTCAGTGGAATCTGGATCATGGAATCTTCAGTTGCATCTGTCCACACATCTTGTGATCCTCTGACTGTTCACTTGGCTAATTCGATCACTATGCTTTGTACATATGCCAGTTTATTTTGTACTTCGTCCATCTGGATTTTAACACACAAAGCATCTTTCAACACAATCTTGCAGTCTTCTGACAGTTCACTGACTAATTTAATCTTTATTACGGAATCTTCAGTTGCATATTCTTTGTTTGCTGGGGAACTTCTAATTTAATTGACAACTATAGACTGACTAATTTGATCACTATTGCGGAATCTTCAGTTACATATTCTTTGTTTGCTGGGGAACTTCTAATTTAATTGACAACTAGTTAAACACTGATTTGATAATTCCCGCCGATTGCATTTTCCTTACATCCTGGATTTTTGGGACAACGTATCTGTTCATATGTCGTCTTGTAACTGCAGAAGCTTTTTCTGTACGTAGTGATGAAGATAATAGGGCTCTACCTTCCTATTTTCGAGAATATTGTGTGTGAATATTGTTGTGTGTCATTGTGTGTGTGTGTGTGTGTGTGTGTGTGAATATTGTTGTGTGCCATTGCGCGCGCGTGTGTGAATATTGACTTGGTGAGTGTGGCTTGTATGTTTTTTGCAGAATGATTGGCTGTAGCGTTTGTAATTTGTGTTTTGTACTGTTGCAGTTTAACACTGCCTTTGCCGGTCCCAAGCCCGGATGAGAAAATGTGGAGGGAACTGAAGTTTAGCTCAGTGTTTGCATGATAAGTTTTATTATGGTCCAGTTATTTTATATTGAGTAGCAGTGAATGAAGTGGATAGAAATTAAAAGAGTTCGAAATAGTGAATCGTCACATAATGCTGTAGCATACAAGCTGTGAAATTCATCCTTTCTAGGCAAGTTTAGTTCTAGTTACAACTGACTGCCCTCGAGGAACTGCTGCTTCCTATTTGAAGCTGTACAAGGCCGGTCTTTTTCTTAAGACCCGAAAGCGAAGTGAGTGTATAGGAAGCTCCGAAGCCTGGGCCTCATGTAATGTTCGTGAAGCCCACTTGAGGGGAAACCCTAGTCGCTGGCTTAGCTCACCTCTTTCCCTTCCCCTCTCTCATTGCAGTTGTTGGCACGCGTGGACGGACGAAGCCCTGTCAATGTCGTTGCCGACGGGGCCTCCCTTCCCCTTCCCGATGGCGGCCGGCGCGGGCTAGTGTCGTCGGGCTGCGGCCCGACGGTGCTGCGATGGGCGGTGGTGGTGGGGACGGCGCCTGGCGGCGGTGGGCTCCGTGGTGGTGGTGGTCTGTGCGTGGAGCACCAGGAGACGTGGTGGCGGCCACGGTCGGGTGGCGCCTCATACTAGTGGCCGGTGGTGGGCGCAGATGCGGGGGTGCTCCGCTCTTGGCTATGCGGGCAACAGGTTGGCGTCTACTCCTGGGACCTCCTCGTCTGTCCTTGGAGCGGATCTGGAGAAGGTTGTCTCTCCCTCCATCCACTTCCTTTCCTGCCGGCCCACAATGTTGGCAACCTATGGTTGGTCAGATCCGGTGGCTAGCTAGGGTTGAGGTGCTGGAGGCTACGGATTGGGGGAATCTCTTGGCCGGCTGCAACGGCCATGATGTCGGTGGCACTTTAGGCGCCATTCCCCTGCCTGTAGGTTGTATCGAAATCCGGCTCTGTCCTCACCTCCAAGTTCGGGGTGAATACCCAAATTCCCCGTATTGGATGGCGACATCGCTCTTGCGTCGTTTTACTTCTTAAAGGCGCTACCTTGGGACAGTGGAGTGTTGGTCGAGGCTTCGTTCTTGGAGAGTGACTGTCGGGATCAGAGGTGCTCCCCCTCGTCTGCTTCCGGTTGACGATGATCCTTGTTGAAGGCGGTGGCAATGTAAAGGGTGTTGCTTTGCAAGGTGAGGGAGCCATGTTCGTCGTCCTCTCCCCGGAAACCTGTTGGTCCAGGTCATATATATGAGTTTGGGGTGAGCGGCTCTGCCCGTCGACGGCGCGATGTCCTTCGGTCCAGGACGAGAGGGTAGGGGGCCATCTTCAGAGGCATGCACTGATTGCGGACAAACTATGGTTGGCCTAATGGGAATTGACAAAGCATGGTTTTCCTCTGGCGGAGGGCTACTACCAAACAGGAGCTTGGTTCAACGAGGGCCTCGATGCCCAAGCTTGTTCTTGGTGCACTCGAATCTTGTTAGTGGCTCGTTCGGTATCATGTATCTTTGTCGTTTTCTTTTTACTTTCTGTTGTATGGTTGTTGTATTCTGGGCTGTGCATTTATCTATAAAGTGGGACAAATGCCTTTTTTTAACCAAAAGGTCCCGTCTGCATCCTGTAGACGTGAAAGACACAAGTGATATTTCTTGTATGTGAGTAATATTAACTACACAAGTGGCATGTATAGTTATATATATATATAAGGGCGTTAATTTCTTGTATGATATGGACCCATTACGTGATCTACCGGTGCTGACGCACTGGACACGTCTTACCACCTACATGCAATCTGATTCTAGTATGATAGGGAGATTAAGGCCAGATAGTGCAATTCCTTCCATCATCCTCAGTAGTTCAATTTCGAGAGCCTTATGACAAGACCGATATTGCCTGCTGAAAGTACCATTCACTACTGGAGTTTTTGAGTTTCCCGAGTACCAGGAAAACTCGCATGAAAGCTGTTTCGCACTTGGCAGAAAGTTTCCCGAGTGTAGTTCTCAGCTAAGGGTACTCGGCCCGAAACCTGCCGGCAAAGTAGCCGTCCGTCGGGGACTCGGCAAAATCTTTGCCAAGCACTACATGAAGGACTCAACACAAAAAAGTAAAGTAGCTTGAGGGGCCTTATGGAGACGGCGGCTGCCACGTGGTAGGCGTTTTTGGCGAGAGCCAAGGTAGGGGACTCGGCGAATTTGGAAGGCTAGCAGCGAGCCATGTGGCTGCCATAGTTTGCCGAGAATGGCCCGCTTGATCTCGGCTAACTTGGTCTTTACCGAGTACTCCCACTTGGTGGTCACGTGCCCAGGCAAGCCCCAACGACCAAGGTTTGTCGAGACCTCCTTATGTGTACTCGGCAAAGTTCTGACAAGGCTACCAGAACAGACACGTGGACTATTTGCCGAGCTTCGTTCTTGGAAATTAGTGTTTACCAAGTTGTGTATTCGACAAATATTGAATCATATGTTCAGTTTCATTTGTTTCTGCATCAGCCCTGCAACAAAAAACATATACATACATCAACATAGCAAATGCACAGGAATCATAACAAGTCCCAAATTCTTCGCCAAACTAACTAAAGAATCATAACAAGTTCCAAGTTCTTCACCAAGCTAATTAAAGCATCATAACAAGTTCCAAGTTCTTCATCAAACTAACTAAAGCATCAAAACAAGTCTAGGGTAGTCACTAAAAATCTCAATATCACCCATTTGTGTTACATCGACCACACAAGCATTACACTAAGAATGATCACAACTAGGACAAATAAGTTCTTCATCCAACTCCACCCGATCTGATTTCTCTCGACTTGGAGTAGATCCCTCGTGGGGAAAGGTCACGTTTTCACCCAACCTCCGTGAAGGCGTATTTGAAACAACCTCAGATTTTTACCATGGCCTCCAGGGGCCGTGTGAAGACGCCGCACCAGGCCCCGTCAATTTCCGGGCTCCCGTGAATTTTCAGAGATTTAAACGGCAACATACGCGCGTCGATGGCCTCCTCATGCCCCCACCCCCATGGGGCCCACCCTCTCGGTTGTGTGCGCAGGGCCTGGGCCTGGACCGAAGACTGCGTCAGGGACTCCCAGCCATTTTGGTCCATGATTTCATGTGGACGCTACCCCGTTCTTGAATTTCTGGCATAAACCCTTGAAAATGCGGGAAATGCACGAAATATGGTTGGCGGCCCTCCAAAAAGCTTAGGTCCTGACACATGTCTTAGACCGGAACCATATGAGCGCAGAAAAAGTTTCGAGGTCAACGAAGGAACGGGCCCCACACCCCCTTCATAAACCAGACGCACCCCCCTACAAAGCTAGATCCCTCGTGGGAGAAGGTCATGTTTTCGCACAACCTCCGTGAAGGGGACGAGCCACGACCTGCCCCGATCAATAGAATTATGTGAGTTGTGGCTTAGAGCATCTTCAACAGGCGCGCAACACGCGGCGCGCTAAAAAAACGTTCAACGCCTCCATAGCCAGTTTTTGCGCGCCGCAGAGCGCTGGCTCCAGCGGCCGCTGCAAAACATTGCACGCGCACACCGCTCCAGCAGACGCGCTATATTTTTACTACTCGCGTCTTCTCCTTCTACTCCGACTCGATACACATTCGACTCCGACTCGATATGATAGGCATAGATAGATAAATAAAAAGGTACTGGATAGATAAAACGATACATAGATAGTTCATAGCCTAGATAGATAAAAAAAGATAGTTCAACTACTCCTCGTCGTCCTCCTCCTCCGACTACAACTCCGCCTTGGTGATGTCCTCCTCCGACGTCTCAATGAAGGCGTCAAGGTACCGATCGTCGTTGGAGTCCAAGGACGACGCTGCTCCTAGGTCGATGTTGAATTGAGTGGCCGCCTTCCGCGTATTCTTGTCCTCACGATAGGCGGCTCGCTCCGCCCTCCTTTGCGCGTACAACTGATGCTCGTTGATGATGTCTTGCGGGAAGCGTTCGTGCCACATCGCTATAGCTTCCTCGTCCATCTGGCGAGGCCGAGACGGCGCTCCCACCTTCGGTTGTCACGACGATCCTCGTCGGTGATAAGCCGTGGGGGAGGCGCGAGCTCCTGCGCTCGCTCCCGCATCGACACGTCGGGGAAGTTCATGTCCCTACGAGGCCGCCGGAGGCGCCACGCGACCGCGTCGTAAGTGCGGGCGGCTTCGTGGGCGGTGTCGAAAGTGCCGAGGCCGAGGCGCATCTCTCCGGACTGGATCTCGGCGAAGAAGGCACCGGAGGGGCCCGCACGGACGCCGCGGTAGCCCGAAACTTCCCGGCGGCGCGGCGGTGGCAAGGCGAGATAGAGCGGGGAGAGAGCGGTAGAGGGAGAGTGGCCAGGTGGAGAGCGGTGGAATGGCGCGTGGCGGGTGCTGCATTTATAAAGCGCGCCGGACGCCGCACATCAAAACTAGTGTGCGCCCGGCCGCTTTTTCATGCGCGCGCGTAATCTTTTCCCGCGCGCCTGAGTTTCCTGCCGCCGCTGGAGCGCGCGAAACCGTCCTGCACGTGTTTTTTACAGCCACTGTTGAAGATGCTCTTAAAAACCGCATAGTTTGCTGAGTATCTTCCGTCGGGTTCTTGGCAAAGGTTGCCCACGGTCATGGGCCCATCAGCTATGCCACATGGCCTCTGTTTGCCGGGTGCCTTCGATTTCATTCTCGGCATATTACGACTAAGCGGAGTTCTTTTGGCAAGTTTCTCGGCAATGGTTCTCCACCGTCACGGAGCCATCCGCTATAAATGGCCGTGCCACGTGGCACCTATTTGCCTGCTTCCTTCGAATATGTTCTTGGCATATTGCGCATAAGCCGAGTTTTTTCATGTTTGCCGAGTACGTCCAAGATGGGGCTAGTAGTATCTCCCATGTGCCGTGTCCTGTTGTTCGCCAAGAGGCAAACCTGACGAACACTCCTTTTCCCGTGATCCCGTGTTCTGGTACTCAGCAAACTGCAAAGAACTCGAGAACGACGATTTTTCCAGTCTTTATTTTTAATGAAGCAGTTGGTGAATAGTCTTCACGGTTTATTTTCGCTGATTTTTTTCGTCTCTTCTCCCACCACCCCCTCCCACCCTAGTTCACCGGTTTATTTTTCTCTCCATTCTTTATTACTCCCTCCGTCCGAAAAAACTTGTCATCAAAATGAATAAAAGGGGATGTATCTAGATATATTTTAGTTCTAAATACATCCATTTTCATCCATTTTGATGACAAGTATTTTCGAACGGAGGGAGTACAAGCAAAACTTTCCTAACGTATAACAAATCACGGATCTAACTTCCTTAAATTATGCAAATCAATCAATTCCTTTTATTGGTTCAATTTATCTTAGGAAACAAATAACAGATTTTCAGGAAACAAATAACAGACACGTCACAAACTTTCCTCCCAATAAATAGTTTCTTAACATTTGCAAACTTTCCTAATCAGACATGTCACAAACGGGCAGGTACTGATATCACGTTACCAAACAATAAAACACCATTTGCATAGAAATTAGTTCAAAATCCTAACTTGCCTAAAATTTTACCTTTCCTTGATAACAACCAATATTTCCTATGTTTTTCATCTATAGAAGGAAATCAACCCTCCATCGATAGGCAAAATTGACAAATTTGACCTATGGACGAAATCAAATCACAGAATGAACTGTCCGTGAAACTATTTTACGCGGCTGACCTTTTTGTGTGACGCCCGACACGAAGGCGTCACACTACACTGTGCAACGCCTCGCAGATAGGCGCTACACGCCTGGCCAGCGTCGCATCCATGTGATCCGAAAATTACTAAGTCAGTGTGCAGCGCCTGAGAGCTAGGCGCCACACTATACAGTGTAGCGCCTAGCTTCTAGGCGTTGCACTAGTGGTTGCTTCATTTTGTAGTGCAACCACTAGTGCAGCGCCTAAGAGCTAGGCGCCACACTATACAGTGCAGCGCCTAGCTCGTAGGCTCTGCACAATGACTTAGCAATTTTTAGACAGTTTGGGGTGCAACGTTGGCCAGGCGTGTAGCGCCTAACTGTGAGGCGTTGCACAATGTAGTGTGACGCCTTCGTGTCGGGCGTCACACAAAAAGGTTAGCCGCGTGAAATAGTTTTACGAGCAGTTCATTCTGTGATTTGATTTCGTTCACAGGTCAAATTTATCAAATTTGCCCCATCGATATTAGCATTTTTTTGGAATGAGATCTTCAGGTTATGATTTTTTTTGCGATTCTTTCCAATTGTGACCTCTCCTTCCGCTCCGGCTCCTTCTCGTATAAATCCCTCCACCACAGCCAGCTGACGCCACCCCAGATCTCCTGCCTCTCCACACCTTCTCCGCCACCTCCTCCTCGTACTCCATTGACAATCCCTCCGCCATGTTTGTCCACGGCGGTGTCGAGGACATGGCGCAGCAGCGTACCTGCGGTAGAGCAGCGCATAGTAGTAGGAAGCAGCACGCAGCAAGCGAGGCAAGCGGCCGGCGTGGCTGAGGGGGCGGCCGGCAGAAGATGGCCGTGACAGGAGGGGGCGCGAGGCAGGGGCGCGACTGCGGGGCAAGCGAAGGGATAGGCGGCAGCAGACGGGGCGAGCGCAACTAGCGAGAGTGTGGCGCGTGGCCAGGGTGTGAGTCGCGCGGGTCACAGTGGTGCGGTGGCTGCGGCGAGCGCGAGAGCAGTGGCGGGCGCGATCGACGCGGTGTGGCACAGGCGTGGGCATGGAGAGGGAGTGGCCCCGCGGGCGCGGAAGAAGAGCAGCAGGCTCGGACATGGACGCACATAGGAGCGGGCATGTGCCACGGGGTCAATCCGAGGAGCTCGGTGGCTACCCCTGCAAATGCCATGGCGGACGGCGGTTAATGTGGTATAGTTAACCCAGTCTCTTCCCGCATTAGTTTAACCAGAAGAGAGAGTGAGGAAGAGGGAGGGAGAGAGTGTGTGTGAAAATTTGATGGTAAAAAATATCGCCAATGTTACTTGATATGTATGAAAATATTAAATGTAATATTAACATAACTGATATTGAACTCTTAAAGTTAATGTGGCCCCGTTGCAACGCACGGGTGTTCTTCTAGTAGTGGTAGTACAATACTTGGCCCTCAAACGGTCAAATCATCGTGGTGCACCCTTTTTTTTTAAAGATCTAGGTGCACTTGAAACTTGACATGCTCGATATATTGTGTCGTATCAGGATTCAGGAATCAAGATCATTATATAGATACCGTTGATTATGCGCTCCCAATCAATCACCGATTCAACTGGCACGTTATCTGGGTTAATTTTCAACAATGCGAGCGTAATTATATATTGTGTCGTATCAGGATTCAGGAATCAAGATCATTATATAGATACCGTTGATTATGCGCTCCCAATCAATCACCGATTCAACCGGCACGTTATCCGGGTTAATTTTCAACAATGCGAGCGTAATTATATATTGTGTCGTATCAGGATTCAGGAATCAAGATCATTATATAGATACCGTTGATTATGCGCTCCCAATCAATCACCGATTCAACCGGCACGTTATCTGGGTTAATTTTCAACAATGCGAGTGTAATTAAAGGCTTAGTAATAGCTAACGATATATATATATATATGGAGATCGATTCCCTCTAATAAATGGAGATCGATGTACTTGGTCCTTGAGGAACCACTTGATCATGCCATCGGCGGCGGCGGCGGCCATGGCAACCTGCAAGACCTCCTCAACGGTGGTCGTCCACACCGGCGGGCACCTATTCGAGGTCGTGGGGCACTCCTTGGTCGCAGGCCAAACCCATCTCACGTCGACCTTCCGCGTTGGCGGCGCCAACTGGTGCATCCGCTACTACCCAAACGGCGAGAGGGGAGTCGCGGACAGCACCTCCGTATACCTCAGGCTGTTGAGCCCCGACGAGGTCATGGCGTCCGGCTTCTTCTGCCTCCAGGATCCTGCATCTCCATCTACGGGGGAGAAGAACAAACGAAGCGTCGGGCCTAGAAAGTTCTTGTCCAGCGAAATTGGCGGCTGGGGTTACGCTAGATTCGTCAGTAAAGCCGATCTGGCCGCGTCCGGGTGCCTCAAGGATGACTGCCTGGTGATCAAGTGCACCGTCGAGGTCTCCGAATTCATCGACAACTACGCCCGTCTGAACGAGGGTCAGATCATCGTGCCGCCCTCCAACTTGGGCACAGATCTCGGCTATCTTCTGGAGAGCGGCCTCAAGGCAGACCTGACTGTCAAGATTGGTTCCTCCACGAGTCTCAGGGGTCCTCGCAGAAAAGCCAAGAGTTTCAAGGTGCATGCCTGCCTGTTGGGTGCCCGGTCGCCGGTCTTCCGCGCACAACTGGGTGGCTCAATGAAGGAGAGCAAGCAAAGCAGCATCTGCATCAAGGATATGGATGCCAAGGTTTTCGAGGCCCTCATCCATTACATGTACACGGATTGCCTGCCTGACTTCATGGAGGAGACCACGAAAGAGGCCACAAGCATGGCGCAACATCTGCTCGTCGTGGCTGACCGATACGCGGTGGAAAGACTGAAACTGATGTGCGCGAGCAAGCTGAGCAACGCGATAGATGCCGATTCAGTGTGCTTCACTTTGGACCTGGCACAGCAATACAATTGTCAGCAGCTCAAGGATTGTTGTCTCAAGTATATGGCAAAAGACCGTCATAGGTTGCGAGACATTAAAAAAACCAAGGGATTTGAGCAATTACAGAAAAATCACCCACTTATTGTGTGCGATATTCTCGATGAAGTTATAGGCAAGATGTGATTGCTTCGCCCCCTTCGTACCACCACACCGCTACGATCCGCAGAGAGCCCTCCGAGTGTCATATTTCTTCCTTATGTCAAGTAATAATGGAGAGGTGTACAAAATACTCTTTGGCCAGAGTTTGTATAAAATACTAAATTTTCATTCACTATGCACCATGCACATGTCCTTTTTAATTGCCTCTCTTCTACTCCCTATCTTTTGTAGCATGTAACGCGACCTACCGAAAACCACACTCTTTGTCTTAACTCCAACTCACAATCTCTTGTCTTACAGCTCTTTTGATATCTGGTTTTAATCCCCGATTTTTTGTTGTTGATATGTTGCTGCCCATAATTTCTGTATTGATAGGCATGATTATCTTTAGGAGTGGATATCTTGGGAAAATGGAGTGGAAATAATTGTTGTACAGAAGATTTGATATGTGATACTTTTATTGCAGATTCTTTGATTTCTAGGTTAAGAGTTTTTGCTCTCTGGTGTAATGGTGGTGCATTGCCATCTTCATAAAATGCTCATGTTGGCAGGTTCAGAGTGTAGAAGTTACATTATGTCATGCAAAGTTACAGAATACTTCTGGAAGAGGAAAATAATAATGGAGAGGTGTATCTTTCAAGTATGAGGGTTGTATATGTTTTGTAGTTCTGAAATAGCATCACATTTCATCAGTGCACAATATTCTTCATTGCAGAATTGCAAGCTATCTTAGGCTTGGTTGCTTTTGCTGCAGGGCGTGCGGGCCAGCCTACCCTCTAGAGTTCTTTCCCTTTTTTCCTTTTCGTTCTCAAGCTAGCTCATGCTTTCTCCCCCTACGTTGTATTGAGGAAGCATATGTATCCTTCTCTTTTTCGCTTTCTTCTTCTTATCAGTTTCCATGTCATGTAACCGACGGTGCCACCGCCTTATTAATCTACTGTCATCTTAGTACCTACCATGTTGTATTGAACCGGTCCAATGATTAAGAACCTTGTCTTATCTTCTTGGAATGTGAGAGGCCTAGGTAGACACAAGAAGTGCACTGATGTCAAAGCCGGCATCGCCGCGACCTCTTGCTCCATCATTTGCTGCCAGGAAACCAAGCTTCAGGACGTAGACCGGTTCAAGGCCATGACTTTTTTGCCCCCTAACCTACGGGAGCTTCACTTTCTCCCATCCTGTGGCGCCTCCAGAGGAATCCTTACGGCCTGGAATTGCAATATCTGGGACTGCACTAAGGTTATTAAAGACCAGTTTTACCTATCCTGCTCCTTCGAGTCTAAAACTGATGATCTTTCCTTCATGGTCACTAACGTCTACGGCCCTTGCGATTCTGCTAACAAACGTGCCTTCCTTGACTCTATTTTCGACCTCTCCTTGACTATCTCGGGCCCCTGGACGATCATAGGCGACTTCAACCCTTCGTCCCTCCGACAAATCATCTTCCAACTTCAACAGTAATGAGGCCCTTATGTTTTCCTCATCTATCCAATCTATGCAGCTTCAAGACCTCCCTCTTCTCTTCTCGATCGTCTTTTCACGTGGTCTAACCAATAAGATGTGCCCGTCCTGGTTCGGCTAGACCGCGCACTCATTAATGTGGCTTGGGCCCAAAAATCCCCGGACAACTCTCTCACCTTGACCACTAGATCAACCTCGGATCATGTCCAGATCAATCTTTCTGCCGCGACCCAAATTCCCAAATCCTCTATTTTCAGACTAAACAACGCCCTCCTGTCTAACCCTCATTTCAAAGAGCAAGTTGCGGCAAATTGGCTTAGTGTCAACTTGTGGTATGGTCATAGGGGCTCGATTGGCATGCTTGCTCTCCGCCTAAAACGCACGCGTAACATGGCCAAAAAGTGGTCCGTGAACTCTCGGATACCCTCCATTTGGGCAAAGAATTGCCACACTACGATTAATCTTCTCAACAAGCTCGAAGAATTTCACCCCCTCTCGGCCCTTGAACTTCGCCTTAGGATGGCCGTCAAACTTTCCCTCCACAGAATTAACGCGGATCTTGCCATGTACTGGAGGCGGCGTGCTAAGATTCGGGATTGCGTCGTCGGTGAAGAAAACTCCTCCTACCTTCATGTCTGTGCGTCCGTTCGGCACCGCAAGAATCAGATAAAATCTCTCTCGGTGGTTGGTTCCTCTTTCACCTTGCATGTGGACAAAGAACGTATTCTCTTGGGGTTTTTCAAAAACCTTGTTGGCTCCATCACCCCCACATCCACAACTGCTCGGCGGATCTCCGCCGTATCAATAAAGCTTTCATCATCCTGCTTCAAAAGAAATTGGGCGCCAACCAGCCTGAAAATTTCAGGCCAGTCTCCCTGCAAAATTGCGCCATCAAACTAGCCTCCAAGTGCCTAGCAAATAGGACCCAGGATCTTATGCTTGACCTTATCCACTATGGGCAAACGGGGTTCATCCGAGGCAGGGGCATTGCAGAAAATTTCCTGCTTGCAGCGGACATTGTTCAGACTTGCCACAAACGTAAGGTCCCAGCCATTGTTTTAAAATTAGACTTCCAAAAGGCGTTTGACTCAGTTTCTTGGGACGCCTTAACTACCATTCTTCACGCCAAGGGCTTCCCTTTGCTTTGGGAGCGTTGGATCTCATGTCTCAACATGTCCAGCACATCAGCAATTCTGCTAAATGGTAAACTGGGCCCTTGGTTCAATTGCAAGAAAGGCTTGCGACAGGGTGACTCGTTATCTCCTTATCATTTCATCATTGTCGCCGATGTTTTGCAACGCTTGATCATCCAGGACTTCGATTCGGGTCAGTTCACTCACCCGCTCGATGACTCTCTCCCCTGTCTGGTTCTCCAATACGCAGGGCGACACCTTGATTGTTCTCCCGGCCATCGAGGAGCAGCTAAACCACCTAAAATGCATTCTTGGTCAATTCTCTGAAGCCACCGGTCTGCACATCAATTTCCACAAAAGCACATTTGCCCCCATTCACATCGACCCAACACACTCTTCTAACCTAGCGATGATTCTAGGCTGTCTTGTTGCATCCTTCCTCGTTCTTATCTAGGTCTACCCCTGTCAACCTCTAAGCTAAACATCTATGCCTTTTTCTTCCTCATCGATAAAATTGACCGGCATCTAGCCGGCTGGCGAGGTCTCCTCCTCGCGTTAGCGGGTAGAGCAATCCTCGTCCGTGCTGCTCTTCGGGCTTTGCTGATCTACGCAACGAGTGCGCTTCTTCTTTCGGCAGGAACACTACAGGAGATTGACAAACGATGTAGGGCCTTCTTCTACTCTGGGCAAGACACTACCACGGGCGGGCAATGCAAAGTGGCCTGGGACCTCGTATGTACCCCCTTCTCGAAGGGGGTGCTAGGTTTCTCGTCCCTCAAACACATGAACCTCTGCTTGCTTCTCAAACACCTCTCCACTCTCCATGAGTCTGGCCTCCCTACCGCTTCTAGCTATATCATTAACAAGTATGTATGGTCCCCCACCATGACCTAGAACCCTACAACCCCTCGGCTACTCCGGTTTGGCGCGATATTCTCAAAGGCTTGGAATTCTTCCGGGCAATCACCTCTGTAACCGTGGGCAATGGAACTACCACCTCTTTCTGGCACGACCTTTGGGTCCCCAACACCCAAACTTCTCTAGCTTGTACTTCCTCAATCTCTTTTCACATTCAACCAGACAGGCCGCCTCCACAGCTCGGGTGCTTGCTTCCATGAAACTAAACCTAGACCTGGCTCCTCGATTATCCCACGCAGCGGAAAATGAACTGGTTGCTCTGCGTGCTCTTTTAGTCTCAGTTAACTTGGATACACAGGTACCAGACAAAAGAATATGCAGGGGGGAGAGCAAACGCATTTCCACCAAACTCGCCTACTCGGCGGTCTGGAAAGACACCACAACGGACCCAATGGTTGCGGCAATATGGAGGAACTACGCTCCTAAGAAATGCAGAATCTTCCTCTGGCTCGCCCACAAGGACCGCGTCTACACCAACGAGAGACGACTCCGCAAATAAATCGCAACCTCTGATGCTTGCCCTTTTTGTGGTGCCCGTGAGAGCATCGCCCACCTTCTCCTTAGATGCACTCTTCTCCGACCTCTCTGGGAAGAGCTGGACAACCTTTGCGTTGGGCCTCCGGACGACCTAGAGGGCATCTAGGGAGGCACTATGACTAATAAGGTGCGCTCGACGGTGATAATTGCTATCCTTTGGAACACCTGGAAACATCGCAATGCAAAAGTCTTCTGCAACGGAACTCTGGGCATCCACCACATTGCCATGGCCGCGGCGGACCACCTTGCTCTCTGGTCTCACCGATGTGGCAATACACAACGTCAGTCGCTTCTCTGGGACTGGAGTACTATGTTGTCCCACCTGGCTGCGAGAATTTAGACCTATGTAATCTTTTTTTAGTTCTTCTTCTGCCCTTCTTTCCCTCCCCTCCTGTAACTCTCTTCTGTAACAACTTTGGTTTGGCAATATAAGTTCACGCCGGCGTAAGCCCGCCGTTGACGCGTCAAAAAAAATCCACAAAGTAAGCTTCTTTTACATGTTTGCCAATATTTAATCAATTCATTTTGTTAATTAAGATAGTTTTTTTTAGGTGTAACTAGGGATTTTATTGATCAGCCAAAACCGGAGGAATACATATAATGTCTAGCGGGTTCCCTAGCCACAGATGGCGACCCGTAGGGAGAGACGAGGCTGCCTTTGCCAAGGCATGGGCCTCAAAGTTTGCCTCCCTACTTTCAAAACGAAATTTAACTCCTACAAAGTCTGTAACTCTAGTTTTAATCTCTTCAATTACAAAAGCATAAGAGGAAGATGACGCCGCCCCCTTAATATCCGAAACAACCTGCATGCAATCCGAGGCTATTACCACATGTGCCAGCAATAGATCTTGAGCAAGGGCAAGCGCCTCGTTGCACGCTTGAGCTTCCAAGCTTGGGGCGTCGACTAATCCTTCAAAAACCACCGCTGAAGATCCCAGATAGTTGCCTTCTTTGTCCCGACACACAGCAGCCAATGCACCCGTTCCTCCTTGGCGAGAGATAGCCCCGTCTACGTTGATCTTCATTGCTTCCTCTCCCGGCGGGATCCACCTGCGCTGCCTTTGTACCACCGGCTGCGAGGGACGCGCTGGAGCGCGTTTGGCAGCGATCTCCAGGTCCTCCAAGTATCTGTTCACAAAACACATTGTAGAAAGAGGGCTTTGGAATTCGTCATCGTGAATTGCTCTCCTCCTAGCCCACCAGATCGCCCACATGGTGATGAGCATCCTAGCAAGGTCCTGTTGGTTCAACGTGTCAAATAGCCAAAACAACCAAAGCCTTGCATCTTCACTCCTGTTTGATATCACATGCTCCAGGGTCTCCTCATCTCCCAACGCCCAAACACATCGTGCCATCCGGCATTCAAACAAGGAATGACGCCATGAATCCTCCTCCTCATCGCAGAGCCCGCAAGCTGGAGAAGTGGCCATGTTTCGCTCATTGCGCACTGTACCAGTCGGTAACGACATGTGAGCTAGTCTCTATACAAAAACCCTTACTTTAGATGGGACTTTAACTTTCCATAGCTGAGACCAAGCCTTACTTTCGGCTTAACATTTGAGTGGCTCGTCCTGTGTTCCAACCAATCCTCTCTCTGATGTTTGATGGCACTAATCATCTTGTATGCTGACCTTATGGTAAAAACCCCTCTCCGATCATAGTGCCATGCCCAGAAATCACGTTGCACTCGGAGACTTAGTGGTATATTCATTATGATATCCACATCCGGGCTGACGAAATGCTCAATCAAAACCTGCTTGTTCCATGTGCGCGTTGTAGCATCAATTAACTCTGATACAAGCTGTGGTGGATCAGGTGATATAGTGCATATGAGCTTCAGCTTATAGTCACGCGGCAACCAGTTGTCCTCCCATATGCGGGTGTCTGTCCCCGATCCAATCCTCTTTATTAACCCTAGAGCAAGCAATTCTTTTCCTTCCATCAACGATCGCCATACTTGGGAGGGATGTGCGCCCAGTGCAGCGTCAAGTATGTTGCCTTCCGGGAAGTAACGCGCTCGTAGAACTCGAGCACTCAATGATTCGGGATCCTGCAGAAGTCGCCACACTTGCCGAGCCAATAAAGCCAAATTAAACAGCTCGACGTCCCGGAAACCAATTCCACCCATGTTTTTTTGGTTTGCACATTGTCTTCCAAGAAACCCATGCTGGTTTCCTCTGACCCCCTTTACTGCCCCACCAAAACTTCCGCAGAAGACTGTTTAAGTGTTCAATCAGACCTCGGGGCAACTTGAAACACGACATTGAGTAGGTCGGAATAGATTGCGCTATGGATTTTATAAGCACCTCTTTCCCCCCCTGCAGATAAGCATTTTTCCATCCAACCTTGGATATGCTTCCATATTCTGTCTTTCAAATATTTAAAGCTTCCCTCCTTGTTTTTACCTACATCAGTCGGCAGTCCAAGATACTTCTCTGACAGTGATTCATTGTGGACATCTAGAACTACTTTTACCTCATCTCGTGTGGCCTCTGGCACACCCTTACTGAAAAATATAGAGGATTTGTCAGTGTTGATACGCTGTCCCGAAGCATCACAATACATTCTCAACACATCTCGCACTTGTGTAGCACTCTCACTATCAGCTTCAAAGAACAAGAGACTGTCATCTGCAAAAAGTAAATGGTTGATTGCTGGAGCATTATTCCACTGACAGTCCTCGGACCCCCACCCCTTGGGCTTTTAACAGACACGAGAGGCCTTCCGCGGCTAACAAGAATAGGTACGGGGATATGGGATCCCCTTGTCTCATCCCCCTTGTTGGCCTGAAATCATGAAGACTGCCACCATTAAAAAGAACCGAGAAAGTGACTGAAGACACGCACCTCATAACCATATCTGTAAAACGTGGGCTGAAACCCATCTTGAGCATCACTGCTTTCAAATAACGCCACTCAAGTCTATCATATGCTTTCATCATATCCAACTTCAGAGCCACAAAACGGTTTGCCTTCACTCTCCTGGTCTTCATGTAATGTAGGCACTCATAAGCTATTATGAAGTTATCCGTGATAAGACGCCCAGGCACAAAAGCGGACTGCTCCTCAGAAATTACCTCGGGGAGAATAATCTTCAGCCTATTTTCTAAGACCTTTGACGCAATCTTATAGATCACGTTGCAAAGACTTATAGGCCGAAATTGTGCTAACAGTTTTGGACTAGCTATCTTGGGAATAAGAACGATGAACGTGCGGTTGATATCCTCCGGTGAGTCCTCTCCATTGAGCAATCTTATAATCACGCCAGTTACCTCATCACCACATAGTTCCCAATGTCTCTGAAAGAAATGCGCCGGAAAACTATCCGGCCCCGGTGCTTTTGTTGGGAACATCTGAAAAAGTGCCTCTTTAACCTCCTCTTTTGTATACTGCGCATTGAGCCTTGCATTCATGTTACCATCAACTCTTACCGGAATATGTGACAGAACTTCTTCTATGCCTATACATCCTTATGATTTGTATAAGTTCTCATAAAATTCATTCGTCATCTCAGCCATCTCCTCCGGATCAGAGGTGGTCGTTCCATCTATTTTCTGTAACTGTGTTATGGTGTTCTTTGCCCTTCTAGCACTCGCTTTCCTTTGAAAGTATTGCGTATTACTGTCCCCCGCAGATAACCAGTCCATGCGAGATCTCTGCCTCATCAGTCTCCTCTCGAAAGGACAGCTCAACAATCCGATCCAAGACCCTTTTCTCTTCCACTCCCGGCCCAACACGCGTCGGGTCCTCTCTAAGCAGAGTCAACTGTTGCCGTAACCTGCGCAACTCCTGTCTGACTGAGCCAAACGACAGCTTGCCCCATTGTTTCAGGGCGGTCCCAACCGAAGACAACTTGGCCGCAAGCTGCGCCATAGTTTCCGCCGGCTGATCCCGGCCCCATGCCTCCTGAAGTGTATCCACGAACCTGTCATCGCTCTCCCACATGCATTCATAACGAAAAGGCCTCTTAAGGGCGATTCTCTGGTTGCTTGCCTCCATCTCATTGATCAATAATATTGGGCTATGATCTGACTTTGCTGCAGTTAGGTGTTCAACCGTGGCATACGGGAATAACGCTGACCAACTGGCCGTAGCCAGCACTCGATCAAGTCTTACCCTGCAGTATTCTCCCCCCACAACTCTCTTCTCAAAAGTCCAATCCAACCCTTTGTAGCCAAGGTCCGCTAACTCGCAAACATCAACTGCTTCTCTGAATCCTTCTATTTGAGCACTATCACGCTCATTTGGCCCCATTTGCTCTTCTGGCCTTAAAATTTCATTAAAATCTCCCATGCACACCCATGGTAGTGCATTCTCCCCCCGTAGAATTTTCATAGTATCCCACGTCTTATACCTCATACTCCTATCTGCTGCACCATAAAAACAAGACAAACGCCATGGTTCCAATCCAGGCATTTTCACCACTGAATCAATATGATAGCGAGAAAAGGTCTTTATTTCAAGATAGTAGGTTTATATTTTTCTCTCTTCCCCCATGATTTGTGCACGGCTTGCCAGATGCATGTGGCCTGCAAATATAGCCATAGATTTCTGTTTTGATCTCTCGAAATTTTCATCGAAATAAACTCTCTACTAACTAAAAGATGCTTAATCTCCATCACTAAATGTCCATAAACTGAACGGGTAAGAGTTAGAGAACAAAGTATCGTGCATCGAGTTAAATAGACCAAACATAAATTTTGGAGAACTAATAGAGCTGATCACAAATCACAAACTATTTTTATTTTTATTTTGCCAACACCTACAAAATGAGATTTACATGTGTATTTTTTTTTCGTGTATTACAATGGATAAAATCTAAATCGATGTCTAGCAATAAAGACAGATTGTCTGACGAACATGTCCACATAAATTTTACCATAATATGTCCTCACAGCATCGTGTCACAGATAGTAGTTTGCGTTGAGTGAGAGATTCGTATTAGTGTACTGGCAGTCGAACTTTTTCAGAAAATCATACATACCCTTTGATCCAGATTTATATAACATCAATTTAAAAATTATTAAAAAATACTTTCATTTAAAGGTATTAGATGCACCAAACAACTTGCCTCGCCTAAAGTCGTAATATTAGTAAAGACAAAAAAAGATGGGTCCTAGTAATTAACAGAACGTCTAGAAACTAAATCACTTTTGAGTTCTTTAAAACCCTCTAGTTTTTTTTGAGACAATTTAAAACCCTCTAGTGATGACTAGACATGGCTGATGGGCTTGTTGGCCTATGAACTATCATAGTGAGCTCGGGCTCTCTTTTTAAGATCCGCTCGACCACTTATTCTTCACCCTTTTTGGACCCAGTGGAAGTATCGAAATGCCATAGTGTTTGACGGAGCCACCCTGTTACAACTTAAAGTTGCCACCACAATTGAGAGGTGAAAGGTCATAGAGGCAAGGAGGCATATTGAAGGGAGAGTTGGACTACTTTGGCTCATTGTCAAGGTGGATAAATGAGAGAGGGTATAGTTACTCGAAGGGCCCATTTGGTTGTTGGGGATGGTAAACCTTGGGCAGTAGACCCCATTGGGGGGGGGGGGGGGGGGGGTTCCTTATTCACTTGGGATCCCCGAGCCACCAGGGGAAAACACCCCCGTCGTTGTTTGGGCACAAAGGGCAAAGGGAGATATTTTCTGCGGGAGAAGAGGAAGAGATGGTGCTCATGTTCGTGCATCTGGAGCCACAGGACATGAACTAGAGAAACATGACGACGTGGGTAGTGGGGATGGGGGAGAGGGCTAACCTGCTCGAATGAGGAAGAGGACCACCGTTGGATCGTCGCTGTCCATTGGAGACCTTTGAAGCAGGGCCTCGAGGGCAAGAGAAAGACAATCACTGGGTCATCGCCGTCGTGGAGGGCAGAGGAACTTGCATCGCTTTGGGAATCATCGCTTGAGGAAGGTGGATCCGCTGCTCTCGGTCACTAGCAAAGGGGATCAGCAAGTGTTGTGCCGCTGCCATTGCCTCGAGGGATTTCTTCCCGGCCCCTAGAGGTGTGGACTGTTTTCCCATGGAAACGATGCGGATAGGGGAGGAAAACCCGTGGCAGGCAAGCGACCAAATGCGTCATGGGCTTTCCCTGGGCTGAGGGATTCCGGACAACCAAACGAGCCCTAATCATGGTGGAGGTGGGTTGTGTTGCATGTAAACTGCAACACAACAAGGTGAAGGGGTTTTCTTCCCCGCTCTCTTTTTTAATACTCCTTCCGTCTTAAAATAACTGACTCAATTTTGTACTAGTTTTAGTACAAAGCTAGTACAAAGTTGAGTCACTTATTTTGGGACGGGGGAGTATATGATATGCTCGTTCTTGTATTCAAGAAAAAAGAGGGGAAATATAGACCAGTAGTGTAATACTACCTAAAGACATATCGCAATTTTCATAACAGCAGCTCGTCGATCGGATAGCAAAATCATGAAAATAAAACTTACCAACCATAAAAGGAGGTCACTAATGATCTTCAGTTCGAATGGAAGTGGAACAAGTGCGTCAGTTAAGAACAATCTTTATACAAGGTTCTCACAGATGATAACTCAACCACCATACGGAGGGGCTCCAACCAAACCTAATGCTATCTCAAGTAACTGAAACAGTTACAGAAGGCTTCTACAATACCATCAGCAAGGATACGCGAACATAGGCTTCTTGCATCCCAATCTACTACAGCACAGAACCGCAAGTCCAACGATGAACAGTTTCCGCAAATTAGCTGTGTTCAGTGCAAATGATTACAGAGGTTTGCCTGCCCAAAGGACACTGTACAAATGGCGCATCACTGCTCAAACTGCACACATAAATGGAGGACGAAATATGTTAGAACAGTGAAGATCTTGGTCAACTTCGCTAGCCAGCTGGGCTATGAAAAAATATATAAGTTCAAACAACGGATTCACCTCTGGCGAGAGCGTTGCCACACACCACACACCACTACCATGTCCTCAAAAGATGATATCCATGTGTCCCCAATTAAGAAATAGTTTCCTTGTACCATCTTAAGTTACTCAACCATGGCAATCTTACAAGTTAACAGCATGCCATTTACTCTTGATACTAGTCATATCATCCGGTTTTCACAGTTTTAATATAAAGGTCATGTGCTATTTTTTCAGTCCTAATATAAAGGTCATATCATCCGCGTAACGACTGATGGTGTAGTGAACTCACATTCAGCTACAATCGTCTTGAGCTATACTCGCTCTACTCTCTCTACACAGATTAATTCTAATGGCAATAACTTCAACCCTCTCTCTACTGAGGAAGATATCCATTGAATGTGCCAGTACAGATTTCAGCTTAGACATGGGAGACAAGGTCAGTTGTAGGTTAACCATTTATGCCATGTCCCCAGCCAATCAAATCCACACGAAGACCAGGAAATTACATGAAAAAAAGAAAATATATCTATTCGTGAATTTACCTAACAGCTGTTAAAACCTATTTCTGGTCACGAAATTACCTCAGGCAGTATGATCAAAAGCTGATTAATCACTTCCAAAATCTTCATAACTAACACCCTCAGATATGGAATCTAGCCGTATATTTCCTATTTCTGACAATAGCAAGAGAACCATTAGCTAGATCTAACATTGCATCAATGCATAGTGCTGTAATTCAGAGCGAATACTCGTTTATCTTGTTGCCTTATTTAGGGTGGGTGAGCATGAAAACGAGGAATGTGGACCGAAGGAGGATGTTTAACCTGTATGTCCTCCAGCAGTAGACTCTGAGAAGTTGTTCGTCTCAGAAGGGATGAAAGGGGATCTGCCATAATTTTCTAATATTTCTGCAGAGAACCCAAAGAAAAAGGTATCACAAATACATAATAACAGTATTGTAACAGCAGGACTTAAGAAAGCAAACAGAGAGAATAAATATCAGAAATGTCAATCAGAAGTACCTGTACTATGACTGAAATCCTCTGTTAAATCTGAGAAACTGAAATTGCGAGGAATCTGGCTCAAGAAACCATATGATGATGTATCCATGTCAAGAATTGTACCACCAAGTGGTTGCCCATTCAGTTCAGAGCTACTAAAGGACCCACCGGAGGCATCTCCAATTGATTGGCAAGGCTCTAGGTAAGTGTTCTCGTTGCAGAATGCAAACTCTGGGTTGCTCGAAAAGCTAGACTCTGCCTTTATTGTTGTGCCATTGTCTCCATTAAACTGTCCACCAGTCGAATTATGCGCTGATAGTAGACTAACTGAAGCATCCATACCACTAGGAAGACCATGGACAACTTTACCACCATAGATAAACTGGTCAGTAGCAGGAGCGCCATTTATTACACCACTAGAATTTCCATTGTGTAGGAAGCTATCTGGAATTGCAGTGCTAGTAGTGTCTTGTAAAAAACATGTATTTTGGTTCACTGAGGAAGTAAGAAAAAGACTGCTTTAGAGCATAATAAAATAGGGTTGTGACGTAGCTAAAATTAAAAGCAAGCTACTAATGCATAAATCAAGAATCAAGACTTGCAAAAACCAGAAATAGTGATCTTGATCTGTAATGAATGAATAAAAGGAATCTTTATCAAACTATCACTGGAGATGAGATAACTACCATACAATTATACAAAATGAGTTTGCATTGGCTCTGTATGGGCAACATATTAAATATATTAATCTAACTGCACTGCCACTGGAAAATTTTAGGAGATAGCAAGTGGACTCCCAGTTAACTTAGCTGTATAAAAGCTACTCGGGAAAAAAAACTTACATGTGCTCGAGTCAGAGCCATTAGGAGCAGTAGGGGTAATTGAAAGTGCTCCAGAAGGATCTTTATTCATAAGACGACACTGATGCGCAAGGAGCTTGTTGAACACATTTATTTGATTCTTAAGCATCAACCTCACATAATATGCCTTAAAAAACTCAGGGTTCTCTTCTTCAAGTTTCTGCCAGACTGGAGGAAATAAGGATGAGAAAGAGAGGGCCAAATCATCCATACATGTACCAGTAAAGACACCAAATGAAGATTCAATTGTTTATGAACAAAAATAGAATCATTATGTTCTCAATGTCAGAAAAGAATCACTATGTTCTCCAAAATTCTGATAAAGACAAATATTCCTTTCATCATAAGCTAATTGCCGGGATTCATTCATCATGTTAAATTGTAATGAAATGGCATTAAATTCAAAAGATAAGGCCGTTTAGATTCAACGCGCAGCATGGAATTTACTTTGACACATGAAAGCCTCCTACGTGGCTCTGTCATTAATTTTAGGTATCAGAGAGCCTCATGGAGTCAAGGTGTGAAATTTTTTCTACTTTATAGAAAATGCACATTTTGCTCAAGTTGCTATACTTTATTCAAGGATGGGGAAACTGCAAAGATCATGAAGGCATTGCATTCTGCAATCATATTAACAAAAACATAGAGCTGGTAATGTTTTCATTCTGTGACAAGGTAGTCAAAACAAGGAAAAAGACTAACAAGCTGACACCATCATGCCAATAAAGCTAGGACTACATAATATATACATACAGCATTCAAATACAATACAAAACTGTGCTTTCAATCCTAAGCACCATGTATGCTATGTAAAAAGTTGGGGAAAAAAAGGAGTCCATGGGATCTAACTATTAAGTGTTGCCAGTTGTGATGCCTCACTCAACGAAATCAAGCAAAAGTGCAACATAAGAAGTAAGCGAACTTCTGAGTTCACGAGTATTACCGAGCTCAGTAAAGCTGGGTTCTATTTTCGCCTGGAAAGATAGAGTTTCAACCACTTCTTTCTGGTTCATGTAAAGCTGAAGACAACGTTCGATGAGATTCTGGACCTGTAAAGTAGTTTCCGCATGAAAACTCATTGCTTCAAGGAAATATGCATGCACAAAAGAACTAACAAAGAATCTTAAATAGATGCAAAGAAACTCCAGTCACAACTTTATGTCAAACAAACACATACAGTGCCATATACAGTAACCGCAATTGACTCTGCATACAATGTGATAAACAGACTCAGACACATAGGAGACACAT
The DNA here is from genome assembly GCF_056163025.1 of Triticum urartu. Taxonomy (NCBI): domain Eukaryota; kingdom Viridiplantae; phylum Streptophyta; class Magnoliopsida; order Poales; family Poaceae; genus Triticum; species Triticum urartu. The sequence goes on along the minus strand of NC_141878.1, from coordinate 80,995,860 downwards.
AACAAGGCAGATATAGGTCTGTGAAAATGGCAGTAATTAAATAGCCAACCACAAGGTAGGAAATGACATCGAACACATTTTATCAAAATCAAAAAATAAAATAAAATGGAAAGACGAGAGTGTGTAGTCAGTGCGAACTACTAGGGTCTTGAAGTGTTAGCATCTTGCTTCAAACTTAAATGTCTTTGGAGGGAAACAGAACCCTGTTAGTAGCACAATCCTGTGCAATGAATTTCGAATTCTGAAGAAAATCGCATGCGTCCCATTAATGAACTATGATTAGGACTTCGGAAGAAGAATATAATAACGCACTAACCTGACTAACTGTAGGTGACGACCAACTAGATATCGTAATTCATGTTAAGAAATTTCCTAGTCTGCATTTCAGTTTATTAGTTGACTACAATGGGGGCCACATATTCCCCCCTCCATGCTTCCTTTACCATTTATTACCCCCACCTGTACCTTTGCTTCAACACAGCCACCCCCTTCCATTCTCAAGGGCCAACAGTAATCAGAATCAAACACACGGACAAGAAGAAAGAAATAAAACTGCAACGGCAAGCAGTTCTAATCACCCCGGCCTGCAAGCACCGCACAACCTAATAGTAGACCTTTTCCGGAAGAAAAAAAATGAGAAAAAAAAAACAGAGGCTGTTCGGATTCAGTTCAGCGAGAGGACAAAATCATGCGAAGAGGGAAACCGAGGGCCGGGAGGGGTCATGGGGGGCGGGGGCTCACGAGCTGTATGTCCTCGCGCGACACCTTGCGCCGCTCGCCTTCCTCTCCCCCGGACATGCCGCCTCCTGCCCTAGCCTCCCTCCTCCTATTCTCCCCCCTTACCTGCGACACCAACCCAATAAAAAAAACAATTAATCAACAGAGCGCAGGCAGAGCGCCGATTCGAAGGGCAAGCGAGGAGAGCGCGGAGCAGCGGCGAGAAAGGAGCCGTTCCACCCCGCCGGCCGCCGGCGAGCGGCCGCGCGGGGGGGGCCGGTCGAGCGAGCGGTGGAGCTTCGCGCTGCCGTGCGTACGTACCTCGGCCTGCTCGCGGGAAGGGAAGGGAAGCGCGTGTATGATCGGATCACGGTGGTGAGGGCGACGGCAGGAGCGAGAGGGGGGGCGGGGTCGGGGGCGTTTGTCCGCTTGCTTGTTTGCTGCGGCTCGTTAACCCGTTGGGGTTATCGATGGATGCGTGATCTTATCCGGTTTTGTTTATATTAAATAAAGGCGGATGGGATGGTGGTGGGAGGATGCTGGGTGGCCACTTGGCTCGGGTCGGGTCAGCTCGGCTGATTGGGGTTGGGTGGGGCCGCCGTCCACTCCCATGAACACGTTATCTGACACTGTTGTGTCCGATATGCTTGCTTTTCTGTTTAGAAATTTTGATTTTAGCTGCTCTGTTTGAGTTGGTATTGACTTGTAAGTCGAATGGTTAAACTGGGGAGAAACGCAAGGAATGGCATGTTCGCATGGAAAAACAGGAGAAAAGCATGTCCAAGGTTTTTGTTTGCGAGTGGGTTTTTAATAACATGTTAATTAACATGCAAACATATAACCTCCTGCAGAAAAGGAATTAAAATTGCAAAGATGGAAGTAGAAATTTTTTCACGTCGTGCTGGCACATAATAAAGGTGGATCTCGTGAAAGCATAGGCAAATCCGCCTCATTAAACGTCCACGGACCCCCACCCCACCCCCTCCAGATGTGACCCCGAACAGCACCGGACGACCCCTCGAATGTCCTCCACTGCATTCACGTCTTTCATTTTCAAATCCTCAAATGTAAACACATGCACGTCGATCATACACATGAATATCACACGCAAACAACATTTGTTCATAGCAAAAAATACATGGTTCAAACCTAAAAATTGTTCCAAGTGCACAGTCATTATATTCCTTGGTTTTCATTGTGGGCCCACATATGCTCCACAAGATCATTGAATAGTTGCATGTGCACTTTTTGATCCCGAAGATTCTGATGTGTCTCTAGAAATTTCACAACATGCTTGAGATCTTGTTCTGGGAGGAGGACATTTACTTCGGAATTCTCAAAATCATGTGTTTGGCTTGCCCCTTCACCCTTATCCTCGGCAATCGTGTTGTGCAAGATGACACAAAACGTCATCAGTTCCCACAATGTATCTGATTCTCACATCACTGCAGCTTCACAAACAATACTCCAACAAGCATGGAGCACTCCGAATGCTCTCTACATATTCTTCTTGGCTGCTTCTTCCATTGTTGTAAAGTGACGTTATTTGTCACCATGGGGATCGGACATGGTCTTGATAAATGCGGTCCACTGAGGATAGATACCATCAGACAAGGTGGTACCCCATGTTGTAGTTATGCTCGTTGTTGGTGTAGTTGCACGCCGGAGCATCCTGATACCTCTCCAACGTATCCATATTTTTTTATTGTTCCATGCTATTATATTATCTGTTTTGGATGTTTATGGGTTTTATTATACACTTTTATATTATTTTTGGGACTAACCTATTAACCCAGAGCCCAGTGCCAGTTTTTGTTTTTTTCCTTGTTTTAGAGTATCGCAGAAAAGGAAAATCAAACGGAGTCCAATTGACCTGAAACTTCAGGGAACTTATTTTTGGACCAGAAGAAGCCCACGGAGTATCGGAGATGGACCAGGAGAGTCCCGGGCTGCCCACGAGGGTGGGGGCGCGCCCACCCCCCTGGGCGCGTCCCCTGCCTCGTGGACAGTCCGGAGGTCCACCGACGTACTTCTTCCTCCCATATATACCTATATACCCTAAAACTTCGAAGAGCAGAATAGATAGGGAGTTCCGCCGCCAGAAGCCTCCGTAGCCACCGAAAACCAATCTAGACCCGTTCCGGCACCCTGCCGGAGGGGGGAACCCTCACCGGTGGCCATCTTCATCATCCCGGCGCTCTCCATGACGAGGAGGGAGTAGTTCACCCTCGGGGCTGAGGGTATGTGCCAGTAGCTATGTGTTTGATCTCTCTCTCTCTCTCATGTTCTTGAGGTGATACGATCTTGATGTATCGCGAGCTTTGCTATTATAGTTGGATCTTATGATGTTTCTCCCCCTCTACTCTCTTGTAATGGATTGAGTTTTCCCTTTGAAGTTATCTTATCGGATTGAGTCTTTAAGGATTTGAGAACACTTGATGTATGTCTTGCATGGGATACCCGTGGTGACAATGGGGTATTTTATTGATCCACTTGATGTATGTTTTGGTGATCAACTTGCGGGTTCTGCCCATGAACCTATGCATAGGGGTTGGCACACGTTTTCGTCTTGACTCTCCGGTAGAATCTTTGGGGCACTCTTTGAAGTACTTTGTGTTGGTTTGAATAGATGAATCTGAGATTATGTGATGCACATCGTATAATCATACCCATAGATACTTGAGGTGACATTGGAGTATCTAGGTGACATTAGGGTTTTGGTTGATTTGTGTCTTAAGGTGTTATTCTAGTACGAACTCTATGATAGATTGAACGGAAAGAATAGCTTCATGTTATTTTACTACGGACTCTTGAATAGATCGATCAGAAAGGATAACTTTGAGGTGGTTTTGTACCCTACCATAATATCTTCGTTTGTTCTCCGCTATTAGTGACTTTGGAGTGACTCTTTGTTGCATGTTGAGGGATAGTTATGTGATCCAATTATGTTATTATTCTTGAGAGGACTTGCACTAGTGAAAGTATGAACCCTAGGCCTTGTTTCAACGCATTGCAATACCGTTTACGCTCACTTTTATCATTAGTTACCTTGCTGTTTTTATATTTTCAGATTATAAAAACCTTTATCTACCATCCATATACCACTTGTATCACCATCTCTTAGCCGAACTAGTGCACCTATACAATTTACCATTGTATTGGGTGTGTTGGGGACACAAGAGACTCTTTGTTATTTGGTTGCAGGGTTGCTTGAGAGAGACCATCTTCATCCTACGCCTCCTATGGATTGATAAATCTTAGGTCATCCACTTGAGGGAAATTTGCTACTGTCATATAAACCTCTGCACTTGGAGGCCCAACAACGTCTACAAGAAGAAGGTTGTGTAGTAGACATCAAGCTCTTTTCTGGCGCCATTGCCGGGGAGGTTAGCGCTTGAAGGTATATCTTTAGATCTTGTAATCGAATCTTTTTGTTTCTTGTTTTAGCAATAGTTTAGTTTATAAAAGAAAACTACAAAAAATGGAATTAAGGTTACCTCATATGCTTCGTCTTTTTAATATCTATCATGAAAATAAGGATTTCGATAATTGTGCTCAAGTGCTAGAATAAGAATGCATTAGAATGTTTGGCACTAAATCTTTGAATGATGAGCATGATTGCAATGTTGTTAGTACGAATTCCTTGACTATCTATGATGCTAATGATATGCAAAGCCACAAGCTTGGGGAAGCTATGTTTGATGAAGATGATATTTTTGTCCCCCAAGTTTTGATGAGCAATTTTATTATGATGATAGCATGCCACCTATTTATGATGATTATATTGATGAAAGTGGGTTTGGAAGAGTGTCAACTTTAGGAACTCATGATCCCACTATTTTGGAGGATGTTGAATCTTATTGTGATAATTATGGAAGTGGATTTGGAGAGGTCATGACTTTATTTAGTAATGATTCCACTATCTTGGAAGAGGTTCCAATTGATTATGAGAACAAAGTTGCTATCTATGATGATTATTGTGATGACTTGTATGCTATTAAAAATAATAATAACCATGAAACTTGTCATCATGATTTTAGTTTTCAATTGGATTATGCCTCACATGATAGTTATTTTGTTGAGTTTGCTCCCACTACTATTCCGAATGAGAAGAATTTTGCTTATGTGGAGAGTAATAAATTTTCTATGCCTGTAGATTATGAAAAGAATGCTTTAGGTGCTGATTATATTGTTGAATTCATTCATGATGCTACTGAAAATTATTATGAGGGAGGAACATATGCTTGTAAGAATTGCAATAATATCAAGTTTCCTCTCTACATGCTTAAAATCTTGAAGTTATGCTTGTTTTGCTTTCCTATGCAAGTTGATTCTTGTTCCCACAAGTTGTTTGCTCACAAAATCCCTATGCATAGGAAGTGGGTTAGACTTAAATGTTCTAGTAATATTCTTAAAGATTCTCTCTTTATGTTACAATTCTTATCTTTTATGTGAGCATCGTTGAAATCATCATGCCTAGCCAGGGGCGTTAAACGATAGCGCTTGTTGGGAGGCAACCCAACTTTATTTTTGTTCCTTGCTTTTTGTTCCTGTTTAGTAATAAATAAATTATCTAGCCTCTGTTATGATTGAGTTTTTATGTTTTAATTAGTATTTGTGCCAAGTAGAACCGTTGGAAAGACTTGGGGAAAGTCTTGTTGATCTTACTGTAAAAAAAAGAAACTTTAGCGCTCACGAGAATTGCTGCCATTTTTTATTGGAGAGTGCTATTTATTTAATTCTTTTTGAAGATGATTAATAGATAAATTCCTCACGTCCATCATTTTATTTTAGAATTTTTGGGGTTCCATAAGTTTGCGTTACTTACAGATTACTACAGACTGTTCTGTTTTTTGACAGATTCTGTTTTTCGTGTGCTGTTTGCTTATTTTAATGAATCTATGGCTAGTAAAAGAGTTTATAAACCATAGTGAAGTTGGAATACAGTAGGTTTAACACCAATATAAATAAAGAATGAGTTCGTTACAGTACCTTGAAGTGGTGTTTTGTTTTCTTTCGCTAACGGAGCTTACGAGTTTTCTGTTAAGTTTTGTGTTGTGAAGTTTTCAAGTTTTGGGTAAAGATTCGATGGATTATGGAATAAGGAGTGGCAAGAGCCTAAGCTTGGGGATGTCCAAGTCACCCCAAGGTAATATTCAAGGACAACCAAAAGCCTAAGCTTGGGGATGCCCCGGATGGCATCCCCTCTCTCGTCTTCGTTCATCGGTAACTTTACTTGGAGCTATATTTTTATTTACCACATGATATGTGTTTTGCTTGGAGCGTCATTTTATTTTATTTAGTTTTGCTTGCTGCTTGAATAAAATACTAAGATCTGAAATTCTTAAATGTTAGAGAGTCTTCATATAGTTGCATAATTATTCGACTACTCATTGATCTTCACTTATATCTTTCGGAGTAGTTTGTTGTTGCTCTAGTGCTTCACTTATATCTTTTTAGAGCACGGTGGTGGTTTTATTTTTATAGAAATAGATGAAATCTCGTGCTTCACTTATATTATTTGGAGAGTCTTTAGAACAGCATGGTAGTTTTCTTTGGTTATGAATTTAGTTCTAATATGATGGGCATCCAAGATGGGTATAATAAAAACTTTCATATAGAGTGCATTGAATACTATGAGAAGTTTGATACTTGATGATTGTTTTGAGATATGAGGATGGTAATATTAGAGTCATGCTTGTTGAGTAGTTGTGAATTTGAGAAATACTTGTGTTGAAGTCTGTGATTCCCGTAGCATGCACGTATGGTAAACCGTTATGTGACGAAGTCGGAGCATGATTTATTTATTGTTTGTCTCCCTTATGAGTGGCGGTCGGGGATGAGCGATGGTCTTTTCCTACCAATCTATCCCTCTAGGAGCATGCACGTAGTACTTTGTTTCAATAACTAATAAATTTTTATAATAAGTATGTGAGTTCTTTATGACTAATGTTGAGTCCATGGATTATACAGACTCTCACCCTTCCACCATTGCTAGCCTCTCTAGTACCGCGCAACTTTCACCGGTATCATAAACCCACCATATACCTTCCTAAAAACAGTCACCATACCTACCTATTATGGCATTTCCATAGCCATTCCGAGATATATTGCCATGCAGCTTTCCACCGTTTCCGTTACTATGACACGTTCCATCATTGTCATATTGCTTTGCATGATCATGTAGTTGACATTGTATTTGTGGCAAAGCCACCGTTCATAATTCTTTCATACATGTCACTCATGAGTCATTGCACATCCCGGTACACCGCCAGAGGCATTCATATAGAGCCATATCTTGTTCTAAGTATCGAGTTGTAATTCTTGAGTTGTAAGTAAATAAAAGTATGATGATCATCATTATTATAGCATTGTCCCAGTGAGGAAAGGATGATGGAGACTATGATTCCCCCACAAGTTGGGATGAGACTCCGGACGAAAAAAAGAGAAAGGCCATAAAAAAGAGAAGGCCCAAAAAAACAAAAACAAAAAAAATGAGAGAAAAGGAGAGAAGGGGCAATGCTACTATCCTTTTACCACACTTGTGCTTCAAAGTAGCACCATGATCTTCATGATAGAGAGTATCCTATGTCGTTACTTTCATATACTAGTGGGAATCTTTCATTATAGAACTTGGCTTGTATATTCCAATGATGGGCTTCCTCAAAATGCCCTAGGTCTTCGTGAGCCAGCAAGTTGGATGCACACCCACTAGTTTCTTTTGTTGAGCTTTCATACACTTATAGCTCTAGTGCATCCGTTGCATGGCAATCCCTACTCACTCACATTGATATCTAATAATGGGCATCTTCATAGCCCGTTGATACGCCTAGTTGATGTGAGACTATCTTCTCCCTTTTTGTCTTTTCCACAACCACCCTTCTATTCCACATATAGTGCTATATCCATGGCTCACGCTCATATATTGCGTGAAGATTGAAAAAGTTTGAGAACATCAAAAGTATGAAACAATTACTTGGCTTGTCATCGGGGTTGTGCATGATTTAAATACATTGTGTGGTGAAGATGGAGCATAGCCAGACTATATGATTTTGTAGGGATAGCTTTCTTTGGCCATGTTATTTTGAGAAGACATGATTGCTTTGTTAGTATGCTTGAAGTATTATTGTTTTTATGTCAATATTAAACTTTTGTCTTGAATCTTATGGATCCGAATATTCTTGCCACAATAAAGAGAACTACATTGATAAATATGTTAGGTAGCATTCCACATCAAAAATTCTGTTTTTATCATTTACCTACTCGAGGACGAGCAGGAATTAAGCTTGGAGATGCTGATACGTCTCCAACGTATCTATAATTTTTGATTGTTTCATGCTATTATATTATCTGTTTTGGATGTTTATGGGCTTTATTATACACTTTTATATTATTTTTGGGACTAACCTATTAACCCAGAGCCCAGTGCCAGTTTCTGTTTTTTTTCCTTGTTTTAGAGTATCACAGAAAAGGAAAATCAAATGGAGTCCAATTGACCTGAAACTTCACGGAACTTATTTTTGGACCAGAAGAAGCCCACGAAGTATCGGAGATGGACTAGGAGAGTCCCGGGCTGCCCACGAGGGTGGGGGGGCGCCCACCCCCCTGGGCGCGCCCCCCTACTTCGTGGACAGCCCGGAGGTCCACCGACGTACTTCTTCCTCCCATATATACCCATATACCCTAAAAACTTCGAGGAGCAGAATAGATCGGGGGTTCCGCCGCCAGAAGCCTCCGTAGCCACCGAAAACCAATCTAGACACGTTCCGGCACCCTGCCGGAGGGGGGAACCCTCACCGGTGGCCATCTTCATCATCCCGGCGCTCTCCATGACGAGGAGGGAGTAGTTCACCCTCGGGGCTGAGGGTATGTGCCAGTAGCTATGTGTTTGATCTCTCTCTCTCTCTCTCGTGTTCTTGAGGTGATACGATCTTGATGTATCGCGAGCTTTGCTATTATAGTTGGATCTTATGATGTTTCTCCCCCTCTACTCTCTTGTAATGGATTGAGTTTTCCCTTTGAAGTTATCTTATCGGACTGAGTCTTTAAGGATTTGAGAACACTTGATGTATGTCTTGCATGGGATACCCGTGGTGACAATGGGGTATTTTATTGATCCACTTGATGTATGTTTTGGTGATCAACTTGCGGGTTCTGCCCATGAACCTATGCATAGGGGTTGGCACACGTTTTCGTCTTGACTCTCCGGTAGAATCTTTGGGGCACTCTTTGAAGTACTTTGTGTTGGTTTGAATAGATGAATCTGAGATTGTGTGATGCATATCGTATAATCATACCCACGGATACTTGAGGTGACATTGGAGTATCTAGGTGACATTAGGGTTTTGGTTGATTTGTGTCTTAAGGGGTTATTCTAGTACGAACTCTATGATAGATTGAACAGAAAGAAAAGCTTCATGTTATTTTACTAAGGACTCTTGAATAGATCGATCAGAAAGGATAACTTTGAGGTGGTTTTGTACCCTACCATAATATCTTCGTTTGTTCCCCGCTATTAGTGACTTTGGAGTGACTCTTTGTTGCATGTTGAGGGTTAGTTATGTGATCCAATTATGTTATTATTGTTGAGAGGACTTGCACTAGTGAAAGTATGAACCCTAGGCCTTGTTTCAACGCATTGCAATACCGTTTACGCTCACTTTTATCATTAGTTACCTTGTTGTTTTTATATTTTCAGATTACAAAAACCTTTATCTACCATCCATATACCACTTGCATCACCATCTCTTCGCCGAACTAGTGCACCTATACAATTTACCATTGTATTGGGTGTGTTGGGGACACAAGAGACTCTTTGTTATTTGGTTGCAGGGTTGCTTGAGAGATACTATCTTCATCCTACGCCTCCTACGGATTCATAAACCTTAGGTCATCCACTTGAGGGAAATTTGCTACTGTCGTACAAACCTCTGCACTTGGAGGCCCAACAACGTCTACAAGAAGAAGGTTGTGTAGTAGATATCACATCCACATCAGAAAGTCTCTTAAACAGTGAAAATCGCTAGAGCACATTGATATCAATGTGAGAACCAAGCACGCCAAAGAAAGCATGCCAAATTCACAAGTCCTTTGATGTGACTTCTTCAAATATGATGGTGGCCTCTTTGGCGTGACCTTGGTGCATCCCGCGCAAATGTTTGGGGGCAGTTCTTCCATTGCCAGCGCGTGTGATACGTCTCCAACGTATATATAATTTTTGATTGCTCCATGCTATATTATCTACTGTTTTGGACTATATTGGGCTTTATTTTCCACTTTTATATTATTTTTGGGACTAACCTATTAACCGGAGGCCCAGCCCAGAATTGCTGTTTTTTTGCCTATTTCAGTATTTCGGAGAAACAGAATATCAAACGGAGTCCAAATGGAATAAAACCTTCGGGAACGTGATTTTCTCACCGAACGTGATCCAGGAGACTTAGACCCTACTCCAAGGAGTCAAAGAGGCGGTCACGAGGGTGGGGGCGCGCCCACCCCCCTAGGGCGCCCCCTGCCTCGTGGGCCCCTTAGTGCTCCACCGACGTACTCCTTCCTCCTATATATACCTACGTACCCCCCAAACGATCAGAACAGGAGCAAAAAACATAATTCCACCGCCGCAACTTTCTGTATCCACGAGATCCCATCTTGGGGCCTGTTCCGGAACTCCGCCGGAGAGGGCCGTCATCATGGCCGGTGTCCTTTCCCAGTGACAGAAGGGGCAGCAAGGCACGTATTGCATCATTGCCATCGAGGATAACAAGATGGGGTTTATTTCATATTGCATGAATTTATCTCTCTACATCATGTCATCTTGCTTAAAGCGTTACTTTGTTTTTAACTTAATACTCTAGATGCATGCTGGATAGCGGTCGATGAGTGGAGTAATAGTAGTAGATGCAGAATCGTTTCGGTCTACTTGTCACGGACATGATGCCTATATACATGATCATGCCTAGATATTCTCATAACTATGCTCAATTCTGTCAATTGCTCAACAGTAATTTGTTCACCCACCGTAGAATACTTATGCTCTTGAGAGAAGCCACTAGTGAAACCTATGGCCCCCGGGTCTATTCTCATCATATCAATCTCCTCCACTTTAATCTTGATTTGCTTTTTACTTTGTCTTTTACTTTTCACTTTGCATCTCTATACCAATAATACCAAAAAATATTATATCTATCAGATCTCACTCTCGTAAGTGACCGTGAAGGGATTGAAAACCCCTAATCGTGTTGGTTGCGAGTAGCTATCGTTTTGTGCAGGTACGAGGGACTTGAGCGTGGCCTCCTACTGGATTGATACCTTGGTTCTCAAAAACTGAGGGAAATACTTACGCTACTCTGCTGCATCATCCTTTCCTTTTCGGGGAAATCCAACACAAGCTCAAGAGGTAGCAGCGTGCAATCAACTGAGCCGATTGAAACACCTCTTGACGCTCCAATTGACATTAACCTTTCGGTGTCTTCAACAATTGGTTCTCTCGAGTACTCCGCTCCAAACACCTTTACCACAGCACGGGCAAACTTGACGGTGACCTCGAGACATGTGCTTCCCCCGATCCGGACCATCTCACCAACATCATCTGCGGTGGTACCTAATGCAATCATTATCAGAGAGGTTTGTGCATTTCTACAGAGGAGAGTACGCAACAATCCTTTCGGAGACTGGACTAGGGGTCATATGTCTCCACGCCCTCCACCACACGCAAGAATAAGGGTTTGTGCATCCGAAAGCGACGCCGAAAAAACCCGTTCGGGTTGGAAGTAGTCGTCGTAGAGCAGTTCTGCGCCAATGTTCCTATCATGGTGTACAATTCTCCGTATTTTGATCGAATCCTTGAAGTTCAAAAAATGTTCCATTTCCTCATGAATGCTCATCATCATCATGAGCTAATCATCTGACGAAATGACGAACTCTTTTTGAATGAATTCACCAAGCTGATTGTTTTGAAACTCCCCATCCCAAGAATCCACCGGTTTACCTACAAAAGAATTAAAACAATTAGCTCAGACATTTTGTCAAATGTAGGGAAGGAAAAGTGTATGACCGGGGGAGGAAGACATATTGTGACAACGTCCAAGACAACAATCATGTCATGGGCGGCGAGGAGGGATTTTGTGCCAATGGTGGTGCAGTTGTGGGGTCAAGATAGCAGCAAAGTTAGGGTGGCAACGGAGCTAGGGGATGGCCGACGTGAGACCGGAATGGCAAATGAGAGCATTTCGTGAAGCCACTGATGAATGTGCGCTGCAGGATTTAGGTTGGTCTGGTGTCCCCTACACATGGGATAACCGGCAATCTGGTGATGCCAATGTCAAAGCTCGGCTAGACCGAGTGTTTGCTAATGAGGAATTCAGACAAAAATTCGAGTATGTCAAAGTGCGCCATGTCTGCTCCATCGAGTCGGGTCATTGCTTTGTACTAGCGGATTTGCGACAACAACCTCCCAACAACAACTCACATACTTCAAAACCTTTTCGTTATGAGAATATTTGGCAATATCATAATGATTACGATCAGCTGGTTACCGAAACTTGGAGAGCACAAGCCAGGCAACCAGGTCTGCACGGTGTAATGAATGCCCTCGAGGCTCTGCAGCGCAAGCTCATGCCTTGGGGGGTCTGAGAATTTGGATGCCTAACAAGGACAGTCCGGCAGCTTCAAAAGCGACTTGACAGCTTCGTTGCCAGTCAGTCGGACAGGGGCCTTCATAGGAAGAAACAACTACCATGTCAAAGCTCTGAGAAGCGCTTAAACTCGAGGAGATATGGTTGAAGCAGCAGTCACATGTCCCTTGGCTGCGCGAAGGAGACCGCAACACAGCCTATTTCCAGGCGCAAGCTAGACAACGCAAACATATAAATAAGATCGCCAATTTGCAGTGATCAGATGGCTCTGTTTGCGCATCTGGAGATGAGGACAAGGAAGAGATCCTTGTTTTTTACTAGGCTCTTTATACATCTCAAGGGTACAGCAACAGCGATTAATTGTTAGCGCATGTATCAAACCGGGTCACGCCAGCCATGAATGATATGTTATGTAAGCCATTCGAAGCCTCTGAGGTTCAAGAAGCTTTATTTCAGATGTCCACATCCAAAGCACCAGGGGTGGATGGATTTACAGCTGGTTTCTATCAACGTCACTGGGAGCTATTGAAGCATGACATAGTCTCGACGGTGCTTGATTTTCTTAATGGTGGTGAGCTACCTGCTGGACTAAATGATACTGCTATCACGCTTATTCCTAAGGTACGTTATCCACAGAACATCTCCTAGTATCGTCCCATTGCTTTATGCCCAGTTCTATACAATATCACTGTCAAGGTCATAACCAATTGGCTGAGGCCATGCATGGATGAGATTATCAGCGAGGAGCAAAGTGCTTTCGTCCCAGGTCGTTTGATCACGGATAATGTGCTTGTGGCATTTGAAAGTGTCCATACGATGAAGAGACGAAAGAAAGGGAAAAACTTTTCATGTGCAATCAAGTTGGGCATGATGAAAGCTCATGACCGTGTAGAGTGGCACTTCCTAGTGAAATTAATACTGCTTTGTTGAATCTTGTTATGAAAGATCAATTTGCCGGCCTTCCTAGTGAAGATGCCGCTACTGATCTGAATAACTTCGTTGATTTATGTGATATGCAAAAGAAAAAAGATGTCAATAATGATGTTGTTAAATTGAAGCTATTTCCTTTTTCACTTGGAGATCGTGCTAAAGCTTGGTTTTCATCTTTGCCTAAAAATAGTATTGATTCTTGGAACAAGTGCAAAGATGCTTTTATCTCTAAGTATTTCCCTCCCGCTAAGATCATCTCTCTTAGGAACGATATTATGAACTTTAAGCAACTTGATCATGAACATGTTGCACAAGCTTGGGAGAGAATGAAATTAATGATACGTAATTTCCCTACTCATGGTTTGAATTTGTGGATGATTATACAAAAAAATTATGCCGGATTGAATTTTGCTTCTAGAAATCTTTTAGATTCGGCCACGGGAGGCACTTTTATGGAAATCACTTTAGGAGATGCTACTAAACTCCTAGATAATATTATGGTTAATTATTCTCAATGGCATACTGAAAGATCTTCTAATAAAAAAAGTGCATGCGATAGAAGAAATCAATGTTTTGAGTGGAAAGATGGATGAACTTATGAAATTATTTGCTACTAAGAGTGTTTCTTCTGATACTAATGATATGCCTTTGTCTACTTTGATTGAGAATAACAATGAATCTATGGATGTGAATTTTGTTGGTAGGAATAATTTTGGTAACAACGCTTATAGAGGGAATTTTAATCCTAGGCCATATCCTAGTAATCCTTCTAATAATTATGGGAATTCCTACAACAACTCTTATGGAAATTATAATAAGATGCCCTCTGAATTTGAGAATAGTGTTAAAGAGTTTATGAATTCACAAAAGAATTTTAATGCTTTGCTTGAAGAGAAATTGCTTAAAGTTGATGATTTGGCTAGGAACGTTGATAGAATTTCTCTTGAGGTTGATTCTTTAAAGCTTAGATCTATTCCTCCTAAGCATGATATCAATGAGTCTCTCAAAGCCATGAGAATTTCCATTGATGAGTGCAAGGAAAGAACCGCTAGGATGCGTGCTTCCAAAGATGCCTTTATTAAAGCGTGTTCTTCCAATTCCTATGAAAATCAAGATGAAGATCTAAAAGTTATTGATGTGTCTCCTATTAAATCTTTGTTTTGCAATATGAATCTTGATGAAACTGAACATGATCTTCCCTTACCTAGAAGGCATTCTAAAAATTCGAAGTATTTAGATCTTTATGATGAAATTGATGAAAGTGGGATTGAAAGAAATAAAAATCTAGATGTTGCTAAACCCACTATATTGGATTTCAAGGAATTTAATTATGAAAGTTGCTCTTTAATTGATTGTATTTCCTTGTTGCAATCCGTGCTAAATTCTCCACATGCTTATAGTCAAAAGAAAGCCTTCACCGAACATATTGTTGATGCCTTGATGCAATCTTATGAAGAAAAACTTGAGTTGAAAGTTTCTATCCCTAGAAAACTCTATGATGAGTGGGAACCAACTATTAAAATTAAAATTAAAGATCATGAGTTTTATGCTTTGTGTGATTTGGGTGCTAGTGTCTCCACTATCCCCAAAACTTTGTGTGATTTGCTAGATTTCCGCAATTTTGATGATTGCTCTCTAAACTTGCATCTTGCGGATTCTACTATTAAGAAACCTATGGGGGATTAATGATGTTCTTATTGTTGCAAATAGAAATTATGTGCTCATAGATTTCATTGTTCTTGATATAGATTGCAATCCTTCTTGCCCTATTATTCTTGGTAGACCTTTCCTTAGAACGGTTGGTGCGATTATTGATATGAAGGAAGGGAATATTAGATTTCAATTTCCATTAAGAAGGGGCATGTAACACTTTCCAAGAAAGAAAATAAAATTTCCATATGAAACTATCATGAGATCCACTTATGGATTGCCTACCAAAGATGGCAATACCTAGATCTATCCTCGCTTTTATGCCTAGCTAGGGGCGTTAAACGATAGCGCTTGTTGGGAGGCAACCCAATTTTATTTTTATTCCTTGCTTTTTGCTCCTGTTTAGTAATAAATAAATTATTTAGCCTCTGTTTTTGTTGCGTTTTTTATGTTTAATTAGTGTTTGTGCCAAGTAGAACCGTTGGGAAGACTTGGGGAAAGTCTTGTTGAACTTGCCGTAAAAAAACAGAAACTTTAGCGCTCACGAGAACTGCTGTCATTTTTATTTTGAGAGTGCTATTTAGTTAATTATTTTTGAATATGATTAATATATAAATTCCTCACGTCCATCAATTTATTTTAGAATTTTTGGGGTTCCAGATATTTCGCTAGCTACAGATTACTACAGACTGTTCTGTTTTTGACAGATTCTGTTTTTTGTGTGTTGTTTGCTTATTTTGATGAATCTATGGTTAGTAAAATAGTTTATAATCCATAGAGAAGTTGGAATACAGTAGGTTTAACACCAATATAAATAAAGAATGAGTTCATTACAGTACCTTGAAGTGGTTTTTTGTTTTCTTTCGCTAACGGAGCTCACGAGTTTTCTACTTTAAGTTTTGTGTTGTGAAGTTTTCAAGTTTTGGGTGAATTCTTGTGATGGATTATGGAACAAGGAGTGGCAAGAGCCTAAGCTTGGGGATGCCCATGGAACCCCCAAGATAATCCAAGGACACCAAAAAGTCAAATCTTGGGGATGCCCCGGAAGGCATCCCCTCTTTCGTCCACTTCCATCGGTAATTTACTTGGAGCTATATTTTTATTCACCAACATGATATGTGTTTTGCTTGGAGAATCTTGTATTATTTGTGTCTTTGGTTGTTAGTGTGCCACAATTATCCTTTCTTTACACACCTTTTGAGAGAGCCATACATGAATTAGAATTTGATAGAATACTCTATGTGCTTCACTTATATCTTCTTGAGCTAAGTAGTTTTGCTCTATGTGCTTCACTTAGATTTTTTTAGAGCACGGTGGTGGATTTGTTTTAAAGAAACTATTGATCTCTCATGCTTCACTTAAATTATTTTGAGAGTCTTAATAGCATGGTAATTTTCTTAATAATAACATGCTTGGTATTCAAGATTGGTGAAACTTTCTTTTGAGTGTGTTGAATACTAAGAAAAGTTGGATGCTTGATAATTGTTTTGAGATATGGAGGTAGTAATATCAAAGTCATGCTAGTAGAGTAATTGTGAATTTGAGAAGTGATTGAGTTAAAGTTTGCAAGTCCCGTAGCATGCAGGTATGGTAAACGTTATGCAACAAATTTGAAACATGAGGTGTTCTTTGATTGTCCTCCTTATGAGTGGCGGTCGGGGACGAGCGATGGTCTTTTCCTACCAATCTATCCCCCTAGGAGCATGCGCGTAATACTTTGGTTTTGATGGCTTGTAGATTTTTGCAATAAGTATATGAGTTCTTTATGACTAATGTTGAGTCCATGGATTATACGCACTCTCACCCTTCCATCATTGCTAGCCTCTACGGTACCGTGCATTGCCCTTTCTCACATCGAGAGTTGGTGCAAACTTCGCCGGTGCATCCAAACCCCGTGATATGATACGCTCTTTCACACATAAACCTCCTTATATCTTCCTCAAAACAGCCACCATACCTACCTATTATGGCATTTCCATAGCCAATCCGAGATATATTGCCATGCAACTTTCCACCATCCAGTTTATCATGACACATTCATCATTGTCATATTGCTTAGCATGATCATGTAGTTGACATAGTATTTGTGGCGAAGCCACCGTTCATAATTTTTTCATACTTGTCACTCTTGATTCATTGCATATCCCGGTACACCGCCGGAGGCATCCATATAGAGTCATACTTTGTTCTAGTATCGAGTTGTAATCATTGAGTTGTAAATAAATAGAAGTGTGATGATCATCATTCAATAGAGCATTGTCCCAAAAAAAGTCCAAAGAAAAAAAAGGCCCAAAAAAAAGAAAATAAATAAAAAGGGGCAATGCTACTATTCCTTTTTTCCACACTTGTGCTTCAAAGTAGCACCATGTTCTTCATATAGAGAGTCTCTTAAGTTATCACTTTCATATACTAGTGGGAATTTTCATTATAGAACTTGGCTTGTTATTCCAACAATGGGCCTCCTCAAGTGCCCTAGGTCTTCGTGAGCAAGCAAGTTGGATGCACACCCACTTAGTTTCTTTTGTTGAGCTTTCATACATTTATAGCTCTAGTGCATCCGTTGCATGGCAATCCCTACTCCTTGCATTAACATCAATCGATGGGAATCTCCATAGCCCATTGATTAGCCTCGTTGATGTGAGACTTTCTCCTTTTTGTCTTCTCCACATAACCCCCATCATTATATTCTATTCCACCCATAGTGCTATATCCATGGCTCATGCTCATGTATTGCGTGAAAGTTTATGAGTTTGAAATTATTAAGGTATGAAACAATTGCTTGGCTTGTCATCGGGGTTGTGCATGATGAGAGCATTCTTGTGTGACGAAAATGGAGCATGACTAAACTATATGATTTTGTAGGGATGAACTTTCTTTGGCCATGTTACTTTAAGAAAACATAATTGTTTTGTTGGTTTGCTTGAAGTATTATTATTCTCTATGTCAATATGAACTTTTGTCTTGAATCTTCCTAATCTGAATATTCATACCACAGTTAAGAAGATTTGCATTGAAATTATGCCAAGTAGCACTCCGCATCAAAAATTCTCTTTTTATCATTTACCTACTCGAGGACGAGCAGGAATTAAGCTTGGGGATGCCTGATACGTCTCCAACGTATCTATAATTTTTGATTGCTCCATGCTATATTATCTACTGTTTTGGACTATATTAGGCTTTATTTTCCACTTTTATATTATTTTTGGGACTAACCTATTAACCGGAGGCCCAGCCCAGAATTGCTGTTTTTTTGCCTATTTCAGTATTTCGGAGAAACAGAATATCAAACGGAGTCCAAACGGAATAAAACCTCCGGGAACGTGATTTTCTCACCGAACGTGATCCAGGAGACTTGGACCCTACTCCGAGGAGTCAAAGAGGCGGTCACAAGGGTGGGGGGCGCGCCCACCCCCTAGGGCGCGCCCCTGCCTCGTGGGCCCCTCGGTGCTCCACCGACGTACTCATTCCTCCTATATATACCTACGTACCCCCAAACGATCAGAACAGGAGCAAAAAACCTAATTCCACCGCCGCAACTTTCTGTATCCACGAGATCCCATCTTGGGGCCTGTTCCGGAGCTCCGCCGGAGAGGGCCATCATCACGGAGGGCTTCTACATCATCATAGCCCCTCCGATGAAGTGTGAGTAGTTTACCTCAGACCTTCGGGTCCATAGTTAGTAGCTAGATGGCTTCTTCTCTCTTTTTGGATCTCAATACAAAGTTCTCCCCCTCTCTCGTGGAGATCTATTCGATGTAATCTTCTTTTTGCGGTGTGTTTGTTGAGACCGATGAATTGTGGGTTTATGATCAAGTCTATCTATGAATAATATTTGAATCTTCTCGGAATTCTTTTATGTATGATTAGTTATCTTTGCAAGTCTCTTCGAATTATCAGTTTGGTTTGGCCTACTAGTTGGTTTTTCTTGCCATGGGAGAAGTGCTTAGCTTTGGGTTCGATCTTGCGGTGTCCTTTCCCAGTGACAGAAGGGGCAGCAAGGCACGTATTGCATCGTTTCCATCGAGGATAACAAGATGGGGTTTATTTCATATTGCATGAATTTATCTCTCTACATCATGTCATCTTGCTTAAAGCGTTACTCCGTTTTTAACTTAATACTCTAGATGCATGCTGGATAGCGGTCGATGAGTGGAGTAATAGTAGTAGATGCAGAATCGTTTCGGTCTACTTGTCACGGACATGATGCCTATATACATGATCATGCCTAGATATTCTCATAACTATGCTCAATTCTGTCAATTGCTCAATAGTAATTTGTTCACCCACCGTAGAATACTTATGCTCTTGAGAGAAGCCACTAGTGAAACCTATGGCCCCCGGGTCTATTCTCATCATATCAATCTCCATCACTTTAATCTTGCTTTGCTTTTTTACTTTGCCTTTTACTTTTCACTTTGCATCTCTATACCAAAAATACCAAAAAAATATTATATCAATTAGATCTCACTCTCGTAAGTGACCGTGAAGGGATTGACAACCCCTAATCGCGTTGGTTGCGAGTAGCTATCGTTTTGTGCAGGTACGAGGGACTTGAGCATGGCCTCCTACTGGATTGATACCTTGGTTCTCAAAAACTGAGGGAAATACTTACGCTACTCTGCTGCATCATCCTTTCCTCTTCGGGGAAATCCAACGCAAGCTCAAGAGGTAGCAGCGTGCAATCAACTGAACCGATTGAAACACCTCTTGAGGCTCCAATTGCCATCAACCTTTCGGTGTCTTCGACAATTGGTTCTCTCGAGCACTCCGCTCCAAACACCTTTACCACAGCACGGGCAAACTTGACGGTGACCTCAATGTTGGGGATCGTAGCAGAAATTTAAAATTTTCTACGCATCACCAAGATCAATCTATGGAGTAATCTAGCAACGAGGGGAAGGGGAGTGCATCTACATACCCTTGTAGATCGCTAAGCGGAAGCGCTGCAAGAACGCGGATGATGGAGTTGTACTCGTAGTGATTCAGATCGCGGTTGATTCCGATCTAAGCGCCGAACCACGGCGCCTCCGCGTTCAATACACGTGCAGCCCGGTGACGTCTCCTACGCCTTGATCCAGCAAGGGGAGAAGGAGAGGTTGGGAAAGGCTCCGTCCAGCAGTAGCACGACAACGTGGTGGTGGTGGAGGAGCACGGGACTCCAGCAGGGCTTCGCCAAGCACTACGAGAGACGAGGAGGGAGAGAGGTAGGGCTGCGCCAAGAGAGAGATCAAATCGTGTGTTGGGCAGCTCCCATAACTCAAGTATATATAGAGGGAGGGGAGGGGGCTGTGCCCCCTCTAGGGTTCCCACCCCAAGGGGTGCGGCAGCCCTAGATCCCATCTAGGGTGGCGGCCACAAGGGGGAGAGGGGGAGGCGCACCTGGGGTGGGCCTTAGGGCCCATCTGCCCTAGGGTTTGCCCCCCTCCCCTCTTGGAGGCACCTTGGGCCTTGGTGGGAGGCACCCCAGCCCACCTAGGGGCTGGTCCCTTCCCACTATTGGCCCATGTAGGCCTCCGGGGCTGGTGGCCCCACCTGGTGGACCCCCGGACCCCTCCGGTGGTCCCGGTACACTACCGGTGATGCCCGGAACACTTCCGGTGGCCAAAACCATACTTCCTATATATCAATCTTTACCTCCGGACCATTCCGGAACTCCTCGTGACGTCCGGGATCTCATCCAGGACTCCGAACAACATTCGGTAACCGCGTACATACTTTCCCTATAACCCTAGCGTCATTGAACCTTAAGTGTGTAGACCCTACGGGTTCGGGAGTCATGCAGACATGGCCGAGACAACTCTCCGGTCAATAACCAACAGCGGGATCTGGATACCCATGTTGGCTCCCACATGCTCCACGATGATCTCATCGGATGAACCACGATGTCAAGGATTCAATCAATCCCGTATACAATTCCCTTTGTCTAGCGGTATAGTACTTGCCCGAGATTCGATCGTCGGTATCCCGATACCTTGTTCAATCTCGTTACCGGCAAGTCTCTTTACTCGTTCCGTAACACATCATCCCGTGATAAACTCCTTGGTCACATTGTGCACATTATGATGATGTCCTACCGAGTGGTCCCAAAGATACCTCTCCGTTTACACGGAGTGACAAATCCCAGTCTCGATTCGTGCCAACCCAACAGACACTTTCGGAGATACCCGTAGTGCACCTTTATAGCCACCCAGTTACGTTGTGATGTTTGGCACACCCAAAGCACTCCTACGGTATCCGGGAGTTGCACAATCTCATGGTCTAAGGAAATGATACTTGACATTAGAAAAGCTTTAGCATACGAACTACACGATCTTGTGCTAGGCTTAGGATTGGGTCTTGTCCATCACATCATTCTCCAAATGATGTGATCCCGTTATCAACGACATCCAATGTCCATGGTCAGGAAACCGTAACCATCTATTGATCAATGAGCTAGTCAACTAGAGGCTTACTAGGGACATGGTGTTGTCTATGTATCCACACATGTATCTGAGTTTCCTATCAATACAATTCTAGCATGGATAATAAACGATTATCATGAACAATGAAATATAATATAATAATAACTAATTTATTATTGCCTCTAGGGCATATTTCCAACAGTCTCCCACTTGCACTAGAGTCAATAATCTAGTTCACATCGCCATGTGACCAACATCCAAAGAGTTTACTAGAGTCACTAATCTAGTTCACATCACTATGTGATTAACACTCAATGAGTTCTGGGTTTGATCATGTTATGCTTGTGAGAGAGGTTGTAGTCAACGGGTCTGCCATATTCAGATCCCTATGTATTTCGCAAAACTTTATGTCATATCGTAGATGCTGCTACCACATTCCACTTGGAGCTATTCCAAATTGTTGCTCCATTATATGTATCTGGTATCTCTACTCAGAGCTATCCGGATAGGTGTTAAGCTTGCATCGACGTAACTCTTTACGTCGAACTCTTTATCACCTCCATAACCGAGAAACATTTCCTTAATCCTCTAAGGATAATTTTTGACCGCTATCCGGTGATCCACTCCTAGATCACCTTTGTACCATCTTGCCAGACATGTGGCAAGGCACACATCAGGTGCGGTACTCAACATGGCATACCGTATAGAGCCTATGACAAAATCATAGGGGGCGACCTTCGTCCTTCCTCTTTCTTCTGCCGTGGTCAATCTTTGAGTCTTACTCAACTTCACACCTTACAACTCAGGTAAGAACCCCTTCTTTGACTGATCTATTTTGAACTCCTTCAAAAACATGTCAAGGTGTGCGTTCTTTGAAAGTATCATCAGGCGTCTTGATCTATCTCTATAGATCTTGATGCCCAATATGTAAGCAGCTTTATCCAGGTCTTCCTTTGAAAATCACTCTTCAAACAACCGTTTATGCTTTCCAGAAATTCTACATTATTTCGGATCAACAATATGTCATCCACATATACTTATCAGAAATGTTGTAGTGCTCCCATTCACTTTCTTGTAAATACAAGTTTCTAGCAAACATTGTATAAACCTAAAAGCTTTGATCACTCCATCAAAGCATATATTCCGACTCCGAGATGCTCGCTCTAGTCCATAGACGGATCGCTAGAGCTAGCATACCTTTTAGAATCCTTAGGATTGACAAAACTTTGATTGTATCACATACAACTCTTTCTTCCGAAAACTGGTAAGAAAACTTGTTTTGACATCCATCTGTCAGATTTCATAATCGAAAATACAGCTAATGCTAACATGATTCCGACGGACTTAAGCATCACTACGGGTGAGAAATTCTCACCGTAGTCAACTCCTTGAACTTGTGAAAAGACTCTTTCCCACAAGTCGAGCTTCATAGACGGTAACATTACTGCCCACGTCCTTCTTCTTCTTAAAGATCCATTTATCTCAATGGCTTGCCGATCAACGGGCAAGTCCACCAAAGTCCATACTTTGTTCTGATACATGGATCCTATCTCAGATTTCATGGCTTCTAACCATTTGTCGGAATACGGGCCCACCATCGCTTCTCCATAGCTCGTAGGTTCATTGTTGTCTAACAACATGATATCTAACACAGGATTATCGTACCACTCAGGAGTAGTACATATCCTTGTTGACCTATGAGGTTCGATAGCAACTTGATCCGAAGCTTCATGATCACTATCATTAACTTCCTCTTCAACAGACGTAGGCGCCACAGAAAACATCTTTCTGTGTTGCATCACTCTCTGGTTGAAGTAAAGGTTCGACAACCTCATCAAGTTCTATCTTCCTCCCACTCAATTCTTTCGAGAGAAACTCCTTCTCGAGAAAGGACCCGTTCTTAGCGACAGACAATTTGCCCTCGGATCTGAGATAGAAGGTATACCCAACTGTCACCTTTGGGTATCCTATGAAGATGTGTTTGTCCGCTTTGGGTTCGAGCTTCTCCGGCTGAAGCCTTAAGCATCGCAGCCCCAAACATTAAGAAACGACAACTTTGGTTTCTTGCCAAACCAATGTTCACACGACGTCGTCTCAACGGACTTAGATGGTGTCCTATCTAAAGTGAATGCAGCTATCTCTAACGCATAACCTCAAAATGAAAACGATAGATCGGTAAGAGACATCATAGATCGCACCATATCTCATAAGGTTCGATTACGACGTCCGGACACACCATTACAACTGTGGTGTTCCAGGTGGCTTCAACTGTGAAGCAATTCCACAACGTCTTAAGTGATTGCCAAACTCATAACTCAGAAATTCTCATCGATCAGATCATAGGAATTTGATCTTCTTGTTATGATGGTTCTTAACTTCACTCTGAAATCGCTTGAACTTTTCAAACGTTTCAGACTTGTGCTTCATTAAGTAAATATACCTATATCTACTCAAATCGTCAGTGAAGATGAGAAAATAGAGATATCCACCGCACGCTTCAATTCTCATTGGATCACATGCATCAGCATGTATGATTTCCAACAAGTCACTTGCCCGTTTCATTGTACCTGAAAACGGGGTCTTAGTCATCCTGCCCATGAGGCATGGCTCGCATGTGTCAAGCGATTCAAAATCAAGCGACTCCAAACATCCATCGACACGGAGTTTCTTCATGCATCTTACGCCAATATGACCTAAGCGGCAGTGCCACAAGAAAGTGGTACTATCATTATTAACTCTACATCTTTTGGCGTGAACATGTGTATTACCACGACCGAGATTCACTGAACCATTCACATAGGGTGCATGACCATGAAAGGTATTATTCATGTAAGCAGAATAACCATTATTTTCTAACTTAAATGAATATACGTATTGCAATGAACATGATCTAATCATATTCATGCTCAACGTAGACACCTGATAACATTTATCTAGGTTTAATACTAATCCCGAAGGCAGATGGAGCGTGCGATGGCGATCTCATCAACTTTGGAAACACTTCCAACACACATCGTCACCTCGCCCTTAGCCAGTCTCCGTTTAGTCCGTAGCTTTCGCTTCAAGTCACCAATAATAGCAACTGAACCGGTATCCAATACCCAGGTGCTACCAGGAGTACTAGTGAGGTACACATTAATAACACGTATATACTTTGTTGAAGTTGCCAGCCTTCTTATCTACCATGCATTTGGGGTAATTCCGCTACCAGTGACCGTTCCCCTTACACTAGAAGCACTTAGTCTCGGGTTTGGGTTCAACCTTGGGTTCCTTCACTGGAGCGGCAACTGGTTTGCCATCCATGAAGTTTCCCTTCTAGCCCTTGCCCTTCTTGAAACCAGTGGTCTTGTTAAACCATCAACACTTGATGCTCCTTCTTGATTTCTACCTTTTGCGGTCTTAAGCACCGCGAACAGCTCCGGGATCAACTCCATCCCTTGCATGTCATAGTTCATCACAAAGATCTAGTAGCTTAGTGATAGTGGCTAGAGAACTCTATTAATCACTATCTTATCTAGAAGTTTTAACTCCCACTTGATTTAAGTGATTGTAGCACCCAGACATTCTGAGCACATGCTCACTAGCTGAGCTATTCTCCTCCATCTTGTTGGCAAAAGAACTTGTCAGAGGTCTCATACCTCTCAACACGGGCATGAGCCTGAAATCCCAATTTCAGCTCTTGGAACATCTCATATGTCTTATGGCGTTCAAAACGTCATTGGAATCCCGATTCTAAGCCGTGAAGTATGGTGCACTAAACTATCAAGTAGTCATCAGGATGTGTCTGTCAGGTGTTCACAACATCCACAGACGACGTTGTAAGGGTTTGCACATCGAGCGGTGCATCAAAGACGTAAGCCTTCTATGTAGCAGTGAGGACACTCCTTAGACTACGGACCCAGTCCGCATCATTGCTTACAATATCTTTCAACTTGGTCTTTCTCTAGGAACGTATTGAAACAGGGAGCTACAACGTGAGCTATTTATCTACAACATATTTGCAAAGACAATTTAGACTATGTTCATGATAATTAAGTTCATCTAATCAAATTATTCAATGAACTCCCACTCAGATAGACATCCCTCTAGTCATCTAAGTGAAACATGATCCGAGTCAACTAGGTCGTGTCCGATCATCACGTGAGACGGACTAGTCAACATCGGTGAACATCTTCATGTTGATCGTATCTTCTATACGACTCATGCTCGACCTTTCGGTCTTCCATGTTCCGAGGCCATGTCTGTACATGCTAGGCTCGTCAAGTCAACCTAAGTGTTTCGCATGTGTTCCGAGGCCATGTTTGTACATGCTAGGCTCGTCAACACCCGTTGTATTCGAACGTTAGAATCTATCACACCCGATCATCACGTGGTGCTTCGAAATAATGAACCTTCGCAACGGTGCACAGTTAGGGGGAACACTTTTCTTGAAATTTTAGTGAGGGATCATCTTATTTAAGCTACCGTCGTTCTAAGCAAATAAGATGTAAAACATGATAAACATCACATGCAATCAAATAGTGACATGATATGGCCAATATCATTTTGCTCCTTTTGATCTCCATCTTCGGGGCTCCATGATCATCGTTGTCACCGGCATGACACCATGATCTCCATCATCGTGTCTTCTTGAAGTTGTCTTGTCATCTATTACTTCTACTACTATGGCTAACGCTTTAGCAATAAAGTAAAGTAATTACATGACGTTTATGTTGACACGCAGGTCATAAATAAATTAAGACAACTCCTATGGCTCCTGTCGGTTGTCATACTCATCGACATGCAAGTCGTGATTCCTATTACAAGAACATGATCAATCTCATACATCACATATATATCATTCATCACATCCTTTTGGCCATATCACATCACACGGCATATGCTGCAAAAACAAGTTAGACGTCATCTAATTGTTGTTGCAAGTTTTTACGTGGCTGCTATATGTTTCTTGTTGGGTTTCGTAGTAATTTCAAAAAATTTCCTTAGCACACGCAAGATCATGTGATGCATAGCAACGAGAGGGGAGAGTGATGTCTACGTACCCACGCAGACCGACTGCGGAAGCGTTGACACAACGTAGAGGAAGTAGTCGTACGTCTTCACGATCCAACCGATCAAGCACCGAAACTACGGCACCTCTGAGTTCGAGCACACGTTCAGCTCGATGACGATCCCCGGACTCCGATCCAGCAAAGTGTTGGGGAAGAGTTCCGTCAGCACGACGGCGTGGTGACGATCTTGATGTACTACAGCAGCAGGGCTTCGCCTAAACTCCGCTACAGTATTATCGAGGACTATGGTGGCTGGGGCGCCGCACACGGCTAAGGAATAGATCACGTGGATCAACTTGTGTGTTCTAGGGTGCCTCTGCCTCAGTATATAAAGGATTAGAGGGGGGAGGCTGGCCGGCCAAGGTGTGGCACGCTAGGAGAGTCCTACTCCCTCTGGGAGTAGGATTCCCCCCCCCAATCCTAGTTGGAATAGGATTCGCGGAGGGGGAAAAGAGAGAGAGGGGGCCGGCCACCTCTCCTAGTCCTAATATGACTAGGGGAAGGGGGAGGCGCGCAGCCCATGTAGGGCTGCCTCTTCTCTTTTCCACTAAGGCCCATCATGGCCCATTTAGCTCCCGGGGGGTTCCGGTAACCTTCCCGGTACTCCGGTAAAATCCCGATTTCACCCGGGACACTTCCGATATCCAAACATAGGCTTCCAATATATCAATCTTTACGTCTCGACTATTTCGAGACTCCTCGTCATGTCCGTGATCACATCCGGGACTCCGAACAACCTTCGGTACATCAAAATGCATAAACTCATAATATAACTGTCATCGTAACCTTAAGCGTGCGGACCCTACGGGTTCGAGAACAATGTAGACATGACCGAGACATGTCTCCGGTCAATAACCAATAGCGGGACCTGGATGCCCATATTGGCTCCTACATATTCTACGAAGATCTTTATCGGTTAGACCGCATAATCAACATACGTTGTTCCCTTTGTCATCGGTATGTTACTTGCCCGAGATTCGATCGTCGGTATCCCATACCTAGTTCAATCTCGTTGCCGGCAAGTCTCTTTACTCGTTCCGTAATACATCATCTCGCAACTAGCTCATTAGTTGCAATGCTTGCAAGGCTTATGTGATGTGCATTACCGAGAGGGCCCAGAGATACCTCTCCAACAATCGGAGTGACAAAACCAAATCTCGAAATACGCCAACCCAACATGTACCTTTGGAGACACCTATAGTACTCCTTTATAATCACCCAGTTATGTTGTGACGTTTGGTAGTACCCAAAGTGTTCCTCCGGTAAACGGGAGTTGCATAATCTCATAGTTACAGGAACATGTATAAGTCATGAAGAAAGCAATAGCAACATACTAAACGATCGGGTGCTAAGCTAATGGAATGGGTCATGTCAATCAGATCATTCTCTTAATGATGTGATCCTGTTAATCAAATAACAACTCATTGTTCATGGTTAGGAAACATAACCATCTTTGATTAACGAGCTAATCAAGTAGAGGCATACTAGTGACACTTTGTTTGTCTATGTATTCACACATGTATTATGTTTCCGGTTAATACAATTCTAGCATGAATAATAAACCTTTTATCATGATTATAAGGAAATGAATAATAACTTTATTATTGCCTCTAGGGCATATTTC
Source organism: Triticum urartu (assembly GCF_056163025.1). NCBI lineage: Eukaryota > Viridiplantae > Streptophyta > Magnoliopsida > Poales > Poaceae > Triticum > Triticum urartu. The sequence continues at coordinate 80,967,854 of NC_141878.1, read as the reverse complement.
CTCCAGTCTCCCACTTGCACTAGAGTCAATAATCTAGATTACACCGTAATGATTCTAACACCCATGGAGCCTTGGTGCTGATCATGTTTTGCTCGTGGTAGAGGCTTAGTCAACGGGTCTGCAACATTCAGATCCGTATGTATCTTGCAAATCTCTATGTCTCCCACCTGGACTAGATCCCGGATGGAATTCAAGCGTCTCTTGATGTGCTTGGTTCTCTTGTGAAATCTGGATTCCTTTGACAAGGCAATTGCACCAGTATTGTCACAAAAGATTTTCATTGGACCCGATGCACTAGGTATGACACCTAGATCGGATATGAACTCCTTCATCCAGACTCCTTCGTTCGCTGCTTCCGAAGCAGCTATGTACTCCGCTTCACATGTAGATCCTGCTATGACGCTTTGTTTAGAACTGCACCAACTGACAGCTCCACTGTTTACTGTAAACACGTATCCGGTTTGCGATTTAGAATCGTCTGGATCAGTGTCAAAGCTTGCATCAACGTAACCATTTACGACGAGCTCTTTGTCACCTCCATATACGAGAAACATATCCTTAGTCCTTTTCAGGTATTTCAGGATGTTCTTGACCGCTGTCCAGTGATCCACTCCTGGATTACTTTGGTACCTCCCTGCTAGACTTATAGCAAGGCACACATCAGGTCTGGTACACAACATTGCATACATGATAGATCCTATCGCTGATGCATAGGGAACATCTTTCATATTCTCTCTATCTTCTGCAGTGGTCGGGCATTGAGTCTTACTCAATTTCACACCTTGTAACACAGGCAAGAATCCTTTCTTTGCTTGATCCATTTTGAACTTCTTCAAAATTTTGTCAAGGTATGTCGTTTGTGAAAGTCCAATTAAGCGTTTTGATCTATCTCTATAGATCTTTATGCCTAATATGTAAGCAGCTTCACCGAGGTCTTTCATTGAAAAGCTCTTATTCAAGTATCCCTTTATGCTATCCAGAAATTCTATATCACTTCCAATTAGTAATATGTCATCCACATATAATATCAGAAATGCTACAGAGCTCCCACTCACTTTCTTGTAAATACAGGCTTCTCCGAAAGTCTGTATAAAACCAAATGCTTTGATCACACTGTCAAAGCGTTTATTCCAACTCCGAGAGGCTTGCACCAGTCCACAAATGGATCGCTGAAGCTTGCACACTTTGTTAGATCCTTTTGGATCGACAAAACCTTCTGGTTGCATCATATACGACTCTTCTTCCAGAAATCCATTCAGGAATGCAGTTTTGACATCCATTTGCCAAATTTCATAATCATAAAATGCGGCAATTGCTAACATGATTCGGACGGACTTAAGCATCGCCACGGGTGAGAAGGTCTCATCGTAGTCAATCCCTTGAACTTGCCGAAAACCTTTTGCGACAAGTCGAGCTTTGTAGACAGTAACATTACCATCAGCGTCAGTCTTCTTCTTGAAGATCCATTTATTCTCAATTGCTTGCCGATCATCGGGCAAGTCAACCAAAGTCCATACTTTGTTCTCATACATGGATCCCATCTCAGATTTCATGGCTTCAAGCCACTTTGCGGAATCTGGGCTCACCATCGCTTCTTCATAGTTCGTAGGTTCATCATGATCTAGTAGCATGATTTCCAGAACAGGATTACCGTACCACTCTGGCGCGGATCTTACTCTGGTTGATCTATGAGGTTCAGTAGTATCTTGATCTGAAGTTTCATGACCATCATCATTAGCTTCCTCACTTATTGGTGTAGGTGTCGCAGAAACAGTTTTCTGTGATGTACTACTTTCCAATAAAGGAGCAGGTACAGTTACCCCGTCAAGTTCTACTTTCCTCCCACTCACTTCTTTCGAGAGAAACTCCTTCTCTATAAAGGATCCATTCTTAGCAACGAATGTCTTGCCTTCGGATCTGTGATAGAAGGTGTACCCAACAGTCTCCTTTCGGTATCCTATGAAGACACATTTCTCCGATTTGGGTTCGAGCTTATCAGGTTGAAGCTTTTTCACATAAGCATCGCAGCCCCAAACTTTAAGAAATGACAACTTTGGTTTCTTGCCAAACCACAGTTCATAAGGCGTCGTCTCAACGGATTTTGATGGTGCCCTATTTAACGTGAATGCGGCCGTCTCTAAAGCATAACCCCAAAACGATAGCGGTAAATCAGTAAGAGACATCATAGATCGCACCATATCTAGTAAAGTACGATTACGACGTTCGGACACACCATTACGCTGTGGTGTTCCGGGTGGCGTGAGTTGCGAAACTATTCCACAATTTTTCAAATGTACACCAAACTCGTAACTCAAATATTCTCCTCCACGATCAGATCGTAGAAACTTTATTTTCTTGTTACGATGATTTTCAACTTCACTCTGAAATTCTTTGAACTTTTCAAATGTTTCAAACTTATGTTTCATTAAGTAGATATACCCATATCTGCTTAAGTCATCTGTGAAGGTGAGAAAATAACGATATCCGCCACGAGCCTCAATATTCATCGGACCACATACATCGGTATGTATGATTTCCAACAAATCTGTTGCTCTCTCCATAGTACCGGAGAACGGTGTTTTAGTCATCTTGCCCATGAGGCACGGTTCGCAAGTACCAAGTGATTCATAATCAAGTGGTTCCAAAAGTCCATCAGTATGGAGTTTCTTCATGCGCTTTACACCGATATGACCTAAACGACAGTGCCACAAATAAGTTGCACTTTCATTATCAACTCTGCATCTTTTGGCTTCAACATTATGAATATGTGTATCAGTACTATCGAGATTCATCAAAAATAGACCACTCTTCAAAGGTGCATGACCATAAAAGATATTACTCATATAAATAGAACAACCATTATTCTCTGATTTAAATGAATAACCGTCTCGCATCAAACAAGATCCAGATATAATGTTCATGCTCAACGCTGGCACCAAATAACAATTATTTAGGTCTAATATTAATCCCGAAGGTAGATGTAGAGGTAGCGTGCCGACCGCGATCACATCGACTTTGGAACCGTTTCCCACGCGCATCGTCACCTCGTCCTTTGCCAGTGCCCGCTTATTCCGTAGTCCCTGTTTCGAGTTGCAAATATTAGCAACAGAACCAGTATCAAATACCCAGGTGCTACTACGAGTTCTAGTAAGGTACACATCAATAACATGTATATCACATATACCTTCGTTCACCTTGCCATCCTTCTTATCCACCAAATACTTGGGGCAGTTCCGCTTCCAGTGACCAGTCTGCTTGTAGTAGAAGCACTCAGTTTCAGGCTTAGGTCCAGACTTGGGTTTCTTCTCTTGAGTAGCAACTTGCTTGCCGTTCTTTTTGAAGTTCCCCTTCTTCTTCCCTTTGCCCTTTTTCTTGAAACTAGTGGTCTTATTGACCATCGACACTTGATGCTCCTTCTTGATTTCTACCTCCGCAGCTTTCAGCATCGCGAAGAGCTCGGGAATAGTCTTGTTCATCCCTTGCATATTATAGTTCATCACGAAGCTCTTGTAGCTTGGTGGCAGTGATTGGAGAATTCTGTCAATGACGCAATCATCCGGAATATTAACTCCCAATTGAATCAAGTGATTATTATACCCAGACATTTTGAGTATATGCTCACTGACAGAACTGTTCTCCTCCATCTTGCAGCTATAGAACTTATTGGAGACTTCATATCTCTCAATCCGGGCATTTGCTTGAAATATTAACTTCAACTCCTGGAACATCTCATATGCTCCATGACATTCAAAACGTCGTTGAAGTCCCGATTCTAAGCCGTAAAGCATGGCACACTGAACTATCGAGTAGTCATCAGCTTTGCTCTGCCAGACATTCATAACATCTGGTGTTGCTCCAGCAGCAGGCCTGGCACCCAGCGGTGCTTCCAGGACGTAATTCTTCTGTGCAGCAATGAGGATAATCCTCAAGTTACGGACCCAGTCCGTGTAATTGCTACCATCATCTTTCAACTTTGCTTTCTCAAGGAACGCATTAAAATTCAACGGAACAACAGCACGAGCCATCTATCTACAATCAACATAAACAAGCAAGATACTATCAGGTACTAAGTTCATGATAAGTTTAAGTTCAATTAATCAAATTACTTAAGAACTCCCACTTAGATAGACATCCCTCTAATCTTCTAAGTGATTACGTGATCCAAATCAACTAAACCATAACCGATCATCACGTGAGATGGAGTAGTTTTCAATGGTGAACATCGTTATGTTGATCATATCTACTATATGATTCACGCTCGACCTTTCGGTCTCCGTGTTCCGAGGCCATATCTGCATATGCTAGGCTCGTCAAGTTTAACCTGAGTATTCTGCGTGTGCAAAACTGGCTTGCACCCGTTGTAGATGGACGTAGAGCTTATCACACCCGATCATCATGTGGTGTCTGGGCACGACGAACTTTGGCAATGGTGCATACTCAGGGAGAACACGTCTTGATAATTTAGTGAGAGATCATCTTATAATGCTACCGTCAATCAAAGCAAGATAAGATGCATAAAAGGATAAACATCTCATGCAATCAATATAAGTGATATGATATGGCCATCATCATCTTGTGCTTGTGATCTCCATCTCCGAAGCACCGTTATGATCACCATCGTCACCGGCGCGACACCTTGATCTCCATCGTAGCATCGTTGTCGTCTCGCCAATCTTATGCTTCCACGACTATCACTACCGTTTAGTAATAAAGTAAAGCATTACATCGCGATTGCATTGCATACAATAAAGCGACAACCATATGGCTCCTGCCAGTTGCCGATAACTCGGTTACAAAACATGATCATCTCATACAATAAAATTCAGCATGATGCCTTGACCATATCACATTACAACATGCCCTGCAAAAACAAGTTAGACGTCCTCTACTTTGTTGTTGCAAGTTTTACGTGGCTGCTACGGGCTTAAGCAAGAACCAATCTCACCTATGCATCAAAACCACAACGATAGTTTGTCAAATAGACTCCGTTTTAACCTTCGCAAGGACCGGGCGTAGCCACACTTGGTTCAACTAAAGTTGGAGAGACAGTCGCCCGCAAGCCACCTATGTGCGAAGCACGTCGGGGAAACCGGTCTCGCGTAAGCGTACGCGTAATGTTGGTCCGGGTCGTCTCAACCAACAATGCCGCTGAACCAAAGTATGACATGCTGGTAGGCAGTATGACTTATATCGCCCACAACTCACTTGTGTTCTACTCGTGCATATAACATCAACATAAATAACCTAGGCTCGGATGCCACTGTTGGGTTTCGTAGTAATATGAAAAAATTCCTACGCACACGCAAGATCATGTGATGCATAGCAACGAGAGGGGAGAGTGTTGTCTACGTACCCACACAGACCGACTGCGGAAGTGTTGACACAATGTAGAGGAAGTAGTCGTACATCTTCACGATCCAACCGATCAAGCACCGAAACTATGGCACCTCCGAGTTCGAGCACACGTTCATCTCGATGACGATCCCCGGACTCCGATCCAGCAAAGTGTCGGGGAAGAGTTCCGTCAGCACGACGGCGTGGTGACGATCTTGATGTACTATAGCAGTAGGGCTTCGCCTAAACTCCGCTACAGTATTATCGAGGACTATGGTGGCTGGGGCGCCGCACACGGCTAAGGAATAGATCACGTGGATCAACTTGTGTGTTCTAGGGTGCCTCTGCCTCAGTATATAAAGGATTAGAGGGGGGAGGCTGGCCGGCCAAGGTGTGGCACGCCAGGAGAGTCCTACTCCCTCTGGGAGTAGGATTCCCCCCCCCCAATCCTAGTTGGAATAGGATTCGCGGAGGGGGAAAAGAGAGAGAGGGGGTCGGCCACCTCTCCTAGTCCTAATAGTACTAGGGGAAGGGGGAGGCGCGCAGCCCATGTAGGGCTGCCTCTTCTCTTTTCCACTAAGGCCCATCATGGCCCATTTAGCTCTCGGGGGGTTCCGGTAACCTTCCCGGTACTCCGGTAAAATCCCGATTTCACCTGGAACACTTCCGATATCCAAACATAGGCTTCCAATATATCAATCTTTACGTCTCGACTATTTCGAGACTCCTCGTCATGTCCGTGATCACATCCGGGACTCCGAACAACCTTCGGTACATCAAAATGCATAAACTCATAATATAACTGTCATCGTAACCTTCAGCGTGCGGACCCTATGGGTTCGAGAACAATGTAGACATGACCGAGACATGTCTCCGTTCAATAACCAATAGCGGGACCTGGATGCCCATATTGGCTCCTACATATTCTACGAAGATCTTTATCGGTTAGACCGCATAATCAACATACGTTGTTCCCTTTGTCATCGGTATGTTACTTGCCCGAGATTCGATCGTCGGTATCCCATACCTAGTTCAATCTCGTTGCTGGCAAGTCTCTTTACTCGTTCCGTAATACATCATCTCGCAACTAGCTCATTAGTTGCAATGCTTGCAAGGCTTATGTGATGTGCATTACCGAGAGGGCCCAGAGATACCTCTCCGACAATCGGAGTGACAAAACCTAATCTCGAAATACGCCAACCCAACATGTACCTTTGGAGACACCTGTAGTACTCCTTTATAATCACCCAGTTACGTTGTGACGTTTGGTAGTACCCAAAGTGTTCCTCCGGTAAACGGGAGTTGCATAATCTCATAGTTACAGGAACATGTATAAGTCATGAAGAAAGCAATAGCAACATACTAAACGATCGGGTGCTAAGCTAATGGAATGGGTCATGTCAATCAGATCATTCTCTTAATGATGTGATCCCGTTAATCAAATAACAACTCATTGTTCATGGTTAGGAAACATAACCATCTTTGATTAACGAGCTAGTCAAGTAGAGGCATACTAGTGACACTTTGTTTGTCTATGTATTCACACATGTATTATGTTTCCGGTTAATACAATTCTAGCATGAATAATAAACCTTTTATCATGATTATAAGGAAATAAATAATAACTTTATTATTGCCTCTAGGGCATATTTCCTTCATTTCTAGCAAGAACATTTCTTACCTACGCCTAAACCACAATGTGACATGCCAATTTCTATTTACCCTTCATAAGGACCCTTTTCATCGAATCCGATCTGACTAAAGTGGGAGAGACAGACACCCTCTAGCCACCTTATGCAACTAGTGCATGTCAGTCGGTGGAACCAGTCTCATGTAAGAGTCTGTGTAAGGTCGGTCCGGGCCGCTTCATCCCACGATGCCGCCGAATCAAGATAAGACTAGTAACGGCAAGTAAATTGACAAAATCGACGCCCACAACAACTTGTGTTCTACTCGTGCATAGAAACTACACATAGACCTAGCTCTGATACCACTGTTGGGGATTGTGGCAGAAATTTAAAATTTTCTACGCATCACCAAGATCAATCTATGGAGTAATCTAGCAACAAGGGGAAGGGACTGCATCTACATACCCTTGTAGATCGCTAAGCGGAAGCGTTGCAAGAACGCGGATGATGGAGTCGTACTCGTAGCGATTCAGATCGCGGTTGATTCCGATCTAAGCGCCGAACCACGGCGCCTCTGCGTTCAACACACCTGCAGCCCGGTGACGTCTCCTATGCCTTGATCCAGCAAGGGGAGAAGGAGAGGTTGGGAAAGACTCCGTCCAGCAGCAGCACGACGGCGTGGTGGTGGTGGAGGAGCGCGGGACTCCAGCAGGGCTTCGCCAAGCACTACAAGAGACGAGGAGGGAGAGAGGTAGGGCTGCGCCAAGAGAGAGAGATCAAATCGTGGTTTGGGCAGCCCCCATACCTCAAGTATATATAGGGGGAGGGGAGGGGGTTGCGCCCCCTCTAGGGTTCCCACCCCAAGGGGTGCGGCAGCCCTAGATCCCATCTAGGGTGGCGGCCATAAGGGGAAAAGGGGGAGGCGCACCTGGGGTGGGCCTTAGGGCCCATCTGCCCTAGGGTTTGCCCCCTCCCCTCTTGGAGGCGCCTTGGGCCTTGGTGGGAGGTGCCCCAGCCCACCTAGGGGCTGGTCCCTTCCCACTATTGGCCCATGTAGGCCTCCGGGGCTGGTGGCCTGAAAGGATCGAGAAGAGGTGTCTAGAGAGGGGGTGATTAGACACTAAGTGCCAAAAGTTGCAGTTTTTAATATTCTTAAGTTTAAGTGCAGTTTAAGCACGAGTTTAACAAACACAATACATATCAAGCAAGCATGCAATGAGTATATGAGCAGCGGAAAGTAAAGCATGCAACTTGCAAGAATGTAAAGAGAAGGGTTTGGAGTATTCAAACGCAATTGGAGACACGGATGTTTTTGTCGTGGTTCCGATAGGTGATGCTATCGTACATCCACGTTGATGGAGACTTCAACCCACGGAGGGTAACGGTTGCGCGAGTCCACGGAGGGCTCCACCCACGAAGGGTCCACGAAGAAGCAACCTTGTCTATTCCATCACGGCCTTCGCCCACGAAGGACTTGCTTCACTAGCGGTAGATCTTCACGAAGTAGGCGATCTCCTTGCCCTTACAAACTCCTTGGTTCAACTCCACAATCTTGTTGGAGGCTCCCAAGTGACACCTAGCCAATCTAGGAGACACCACTCTCCAAGAAGTAACAAATGGTGTGTTGATGATGAACCCCGTGCTCTTGTGCTTCAAATGATAGTCTCCCCAACACTCAACTCTCTTTCACAGGATTTGGATTTGGTGGAAAGAAGATTTGAGTGGAAAGCAACTTGGGAAAGGCTAGAGATCAAGATTCATATGGTTGGAATGGAATATCTTGACCTCAACACAAGTGTAGGTGGTTCTTTCTCAGAAAATGTGTATTGGAAGTGTAGGTATGTTCTGATGGCTCTCTCCGCGAATGAAGAGTGGGTGGAGGGGTATATATAGCCTCCACACAAAATCTAACCATTACACACAATTTTCCAAACTCGGTGGGACCGAATGGTTAAACTCGGTCGGACCGATTCAGCAAACCTAGTGACCGTTAGGATTTTCAGTGGGACTGAGATGCAACTCGGTAGGACCGATATGGTTAGGGTTAAGGCATAACGTAATCTCGGTGTGACCGGTTACACAAACTTGGTGGGACCGATTTTGGTAATAAGCTAACCAGAGAGTTGGTCAGGCAAACTCGGTGAGACCGATTACACAAACTCGGTGAGACCGATTTTGGTAATACGCTAACCAGAGGGTTTGCATTGTAATCTCGGTAGTACCGATTGCTCAAACTCGGTGAGACCGATTTTGGTAATGGACATACAAAGAGAGATTACAGTCCCATGTCCGTGAGACCGAGATCCCTATCGGTGAAACCGATTTGCTAGGGTTTGTGGCAGTGGTTATGACATCTGAAACTCGGTGGCGCCGGATAGATAGAATCGGTGGGGCCGAGTTTGACTTTTGGTTTATGTCATATGTGGATATGGGAAGGTAGTTGAGGGTTTTGGAGCATATCACTAAGCACTTTGAGCAAGCAAGCCATTAAGCAACACCTCATCCCCTCTTGATAGTATTGGCTTTTCCTATAGACTCAATGTGATCTTGGATCACTAAAATAGAAAATGTAGAGTCTTGATCTTGAAGCTTGAGCCAATCCTTTGTCCTTAGCATCTTGAAGGGGTTCCACATCCTCTAGTCCATGTCACTCCATTGTTGAACTTATCTGAAACATACTAGGTAAAAGTGTTAGTCCAACAAGAGATATGTTGACATTAATTACCAAAACCACCCAGGGAGCACTTGTGCTTTCAATCTCCCCCTTTTTGGTAATTGATGACAACATACATCAAAGCTTTAGATAAAGATATATAGAATAGCAAGTAAAGCTTTGGAAAGACATGTAACATGCATAGGCTCCCCCTACATGTATGCAATCATGTGAATATTGAATATAGGAGCATGTGAATGCGTAAACATGACAGAGTAAGCAATGTGTTACATGTATCTTGGCTATATGCATCAGAGCAAATGATGTGAATGTGAGAAATGTACCTTCATGCTCATGAGTCCTTCTTGCAAACAGTATGTACATCAGCAAGAACTTCTCATTCACATGACTGTGATGCATATACTTACCTTGTGGTCTTGAGTTGGCTTAGGATGGGATTAACCTGCGCAAACAAAGTTAAATAACACAGATACACCTACTGACCAGAGCAAGCAAGAGAAACCACAAGAGAACCAAGACTGGGATGACATGTAGAGTGAGTACTAAGTACCACGTTGGATATAGACATGTCCCCAAAGGTAAAGATATGCAATAAAATCAGAGATTTCCTTCCCTTAGATGTCTTGCTCCCCCTGAATCTGCATGGGATATTGGGAGAAGATAGGGAACAGAAAATCAGAGCAACAAAAAAGGAAACAACAGAGCTTGAGCTAAAGCAAGCAACCAAACATTTCTTTCCCCTCTTAAAGACATGTGACATCTCTCCTCTTGAACACCAAGCATCTGGGGGTCTTTGATGATATTACTTTCTCCTAGTTGAGAAACTCTCTCCCCCTGAGTATTCTCTCTTTCTCCCCCTATAGGAAGGATTAAGCTTTGATGTGATCTCTCTCTCCCCCTTTGACATCAATTTCCAAGAAGGGCTCTTCTGGACATGTGATACAAATGGGTTGGTCCTCGAGTCACAGAGCAAAGCAGCATGTCTAATATGATGCTGGTAGAGGACAAGAATCATTGAGTGGAGCTGGAGCAAACAGAAATCAGGAATAAGTGGCAAGTTGGTTTTTCTGTGATGGAATCGGTGACTCCGAGTTGTGTGATGCGGTTGCACCGAAAGATTTCGGTTGGGCCGAAGAGAACAAACTGGTGTGACCGAGTTCATTAGAGTGAAACCACTTGTCACCTCAGCTCACTAGACAAGTAAGATCTCACAAGGATATGCAAGGAATTTACTGAAAGATTTGCAATGAATTGGATGCATAAAATGCAGAACAAAAAGGAAAGAAAAGAAACTAAAAGTTCTAGATGAAGTACAAAAGCACGGAGAGACACACGAGAACTTCATCTAGAGATGGTCGGCGACAAAGTCACCTATGTTAGAGTATACTGACTTAGGAGTCAAGTGAGAGCACTTGATCATAGGTCATACTCATCGTTTAAGCTCAAAATGGGGTTACCATTTTTCGTTTAAGCCTTTTGATGTATTCACATCTTGTCGAGTTGCTTTGACTCATGACTTGGAGTAAAGCTTCTCTAAGATGGAATAACATACCTTGGGTGGTGGTGTTGATCTTGCTCATGTAGTTGAACTTGTGTGGGTTGCTCAAGGTTGATGTAGTTCATCAAGGGTTGGGAGCACCACTTGGAGTTTGAGTTCATCTACCTACATGGGTTAGCTTTGCAAGGAAGAGCACTTGTGTATCCAAAATGACAACCATGAGACTCATCATAGAATTTTCCAAAGGATATGTTTGAATGGTTTCGTGCTTCCTTGTCTTCAACCACCATTGTGTAGAGACTTGGTGATGTAGAGATTGCTCAAGATGTGAGTGAGTTGCAATCTCATAGATTTAGATTCAACCAAGTACCTACACGGGTTAGATAACATGCAAGGTACAAATATATCCAAGTCATAGGCTCATGCCCCGCATGTATCAAATGGAGTTCCTACTCCAAGTTTGAAGCATCAATGATGTTCAATTCACCTCTCAACCTGCAAAACACTTTCTCATCAAGTGGTTTAGTGAATATATCTGCCAATTGCTTATCGGTGCGAACATGCTTAAGGTTAATGTCCCCTTTTGCAACATGATCTCGAATGAAATGATGACGGACTTCAATATGCTTAGTTCGAGAATGTTGCACGGGATTGTGAGAAATCTTAATAGCACTTTCATTGTCACATAGCAATGGAACATGTTTCACATATATCCCATAATCTTTAAGAGTTTGGGTCATCCAAAGTAACTGAGCACAACATGAACCAGCGGCAATGTATTCCGCTTCGGCGGTGGATAAGGATACCGAGTTTTGTTTCTTGGAAGACCAAGACACAAGAGATCTACCAAGGAATTGACAAGTACCCGAAGTGGATTTTCTATCAACCTTGTCTCCGGCATAGTTCGAATCGGAGTAGCCAACAAGATCAAAAGAGGACCTCTTAGGATACCAAATGCCAAAATTTGGTGTATGGATTAGGTATCTCACTATCCTTTTCACAACCTTAAGATCACACTCTTTAGGAGCAGCTTCATATCGTGCACACATGCACACACTTAGCATAATATTGGGACGAGAGGCACATAGATATAACAATGAACCAATCATAGAGCGATAAACCTTTTGATCAACCGATTCACCATATTTGGTCAAATCAAGATGTCCACTAGTAGGCATGGGTGTAGTCATACCTTTGCATTCTTGCATATTGAACTTCTTGAATAAGTCCTTGGTGTACTTCGTTTGAGAGACAAAGGTACCTTCCTTAGTTTGCTTGATTTGCAAACCGAGAAAGAATTTGAGTGCACTCATCATAGACATCTCAAACTTCTCCGACATTAGCTTTCCAAACTTCTCACTAAAATGAGGGTTAGTTGAACCAAATATGATATCATCAACATAAATTTGGCACACAAATAGTTCTCCATTAACCCTTTTAGTAAAGAGAGTAGAATCAATTTTACCAATTTCAAAGCCTTTTTCAATAAGGAACTTGGTCAAGCATTTATACCATGCTCTAGGAGCTTGTTTAAGACCATAAAGGGCTTTATGAAGTTTGTAAACATGATTAGGTTTCTTAGGATTGACGAAGCCGGGAGGTTGCTTAACATAAACTTCCTCCTCAATTTTGCCATTTAGAAAAGCACTTTTAATGTCCATTTGGTACAAGGTGATATCATGGTGATTAGCATAAGCAAGTAAGATGCGAATGGACTCAAGTCTAGCAACGGGAGCATATGTCTCACCATAGTCCATACCTTCAACTTGTGTGTAGCCTTGGGCGACGAGACGTGCTTTGTTGCGAACCACTTGTCCATATTCATCTTGCTTGTTGCGAAACACCCATTTGGTACCAATGATGTTGTGGTTGTTGTCGGGCTTCTCGACCAATGTACACACTTGATTTCTCTCAAAGTTGTGTAGCTCTTCATGCATAGAGTTTATCCAGTCCGGATCCTCCAATGCTTCTTCAACCTTCATAGGTTCAATGCTAGAGATGAATGAGTAATGTTCACAAAAGTTAGCTAAACGAGTTTTAGAGCGAGTGATTCTCCCGGTTTGGATATCATTGTCGATTTGCTCGACGGGATGATCCTTAGCAATTCTTGCTCGAACTTGTGAAAGCTTTTGCTTGGGTCGGGGTGGAACATCCTCTTCATCTTGTGGTTCTTCTTGGCCTTCTTCATTGTTGACGTTGTCGTTCTCTTGTCGTTGTGGAGAAGGAGGTTGTTGATTTTCATCTTGGTGCGCTTCCTCGTTTTCTCCATCTTGGCGTGTCCCACTTGTGGATGCTTCCGTATCAACTCTTGCTTCACCTTGTCGTGAGGTAGAAGCTTCCACTTGGACGGACGAGGTACTCTCCTTCACTTCCGTTGGACGAATCTTGCCAATGGACAAGTCTTGAATTGCTTCCGAAGGGTCTTTGTCTCCTACATAAATTGGCAATTGCTCTACTTGCGAGCCGTTAGATTCATCAAACTTCACATCTACCGTCTCTTCAACCTTCCGGGTGAAATTGTTGTAGACACGGTAAGTGTGAGAGTTTGAGTCATAACCAAGTAGGAAACCTTCATGAGATTTAGGAGCAAATTTAGAACGACGATGCTTATCAAGAATGTAGCACTTTGAGCCGAATACTCGAAAGTATCCAACTTGGGGTTTGTTACCGGTGAGGAGCTCGTATGCCGTCTTGCCGAGTAGCTTGTGAAGATACAAGCGATTTGTTGCATGACAAGCTGTCTCAACCGCTTCCGCCCAAAAGTGCTTTGGCGTTTTGTACTCATCAAGCATCGTTCTTGCCATCTCGATAAGAGTCCGGTTCTTCCTTTCAACAACTCCATTTTGTTGAGGTGTGTACGTAGCCGAGAACTCGTGTGAAATCCCTTCTTCATCAAGAAAGGTGTCCACATTTGCGTTCTTGAACTCCGTTCCGTTGTGGCTCCAAACCTTCTTGATCTTCACGTCAAACTGATTTTGGGCCTTCCTAGCGAAGTTTTTGAAGATCTTTTGGACCTGCGATTTGTCATCAATAAAGAACACCCACGTAAATCTTGAAAAATCATCAACTATGACTAGACCAAATGAGTTACCATCGAGACTCTTGTAGGCATTTGGACCAAAGAGATCCATGTGAAGTAGCTCGAGTGGTGTTCTTGTGGTCATGATGTTCTTCGCGCGGTGACTTCCTCCAACCTGTTTCCCTGCTTGACAAGCACTGCAAAGTCTATCCTTGTCAATTATGACATCTTTTATTCCAAGGATATGATCACCTTTAATAAGCTTATCAAGATTTCGCATACCAACATGACCTAGTCTTCTATGCCACAACCAGCCTTTAGAAGATTTGGTAATTAAGCAGGTTCTAGGTTGAGCCTTTTTAGTGAGATCAACAATGTAAAGATCTCCTCTATGTATACCGGTAAAGACCATTTTATGATTGTCTCTACGAAACACTTGGCAATCTACTTCAGTGAATAAGACATTGAAAACGAAATCCGCAAGTCTAGAAACTGAAAGTAAATTGTATCCAAGGGATTCAACAAGCATGACATTTTGTATGGAGCTATCATGTGAGATGGCCACCTTACCAAGGCCAACCACCTTACCCTTTTAATTATCACCAAAAGTGACATATTTTTGAGGGCCTTCATTTTCAGCAAGCTCACGGAACATATCTTTATCTCCGGTCATATGATCAGTACATCCACTATCAAGGACCCATTCCTTTCCTCCGGCCATGTAGCCACGAAGATTTGCCATAAGACCAAAATGCCTCATTGCATCATCAAGATCATAGTCACTATCATCATCTTCATCATAGTATCCATGTTCAACATCATCTTGTGATTGATCAATTCCTAGAGAGGGTAATTCATTAGATAAATGATCATCACAATGGTTACCTTTATGAATTCTAATAGCTTCGGATATGATATCGCTAATGATTCCAACATTTCCTTTAGCACGCATGAGATTGGTAAGCTCAAATAGACAATCACCAAAGCTAGGATCACTAGAGTTCATCTTACTCAAGGCAATAGACTTATGGAGAATTTCGTATAAATTTTTCAAGGAATAATCTGGAAATCGTTCCTCAAGAAATCTCCATATGGTGTAGGCACACTTGAGAGTAGGCAAACATCTAATCAAGTTTCTAGGCAAGCCTCTAATGATGAGCTCAACAGTTCTAAGATTGTGAATCATGTCAATATCTTCATCTAGGGTAGGGTGCAAAGGATCAACATGAGGTGCACAAGGGCTAGTAATGTACTTGTTCAAATGATATTCATTGAAAATCTCAAGCATTTCATTTTTCCACTCATGAAAATACTCTCCATCAAGAATAGGCACTCTATGTCTAAGACTCCCCAAAGTAGACACATCCATCTTCCTCCAATGGTGTTTAAACCAAGGCAATGGAGACCAAAGCTCTGATACCAATTGAAAGGATCGAGAAAAGGTGTCCAGAGGGGGGTGATTAGACACTAAGTGCCAAAAGTTGCAGTTTTTAATATTCTTAAGTTTAAGTGCAGTTTAAGCACGAGTTTAACAAACACAATACATATCAAGCAAGCATGCAATGAGTATATGAGCAGCGGAAAGTAAAGCATGCAACTTGCAAGAATGTAAAGAGAAGGGTTTGGAGTATTCAAACGCAATTGGAGACACGGATGTTTTTGTCGTGGTTCCGATAGGTGGTGCTATCATACATCCACGTTGATGGAGACTTCAACCCACATAGGGTAACGGTTGCGCGAGTCCACGGAGGGCTCCAGCCACGAAGGGTCCACGAAGAAGCAACCTTGTCTATTCCATCACGGTCGTCGCCCACGAAAGACTTGCCTCACTAGCGGTAGATCTTCACGAAGTAGGCGATCTCCTTGCCCTTACAAACTCCTTGGTTCAACTCCACAATCTTGTTGGAGGCTCCCAAGTGACACCTAGCCAATCTAGGAGACACCACTCTCCAAGAAGTAACAAATGGTGTGTTGATGATGAACCCCTTGCTCTTGTGCTTCAAATGATAGTCTCCCCAACACTCAACTCTCTTTCACAGGATTTGGATTTGGTGGAAAGAAGATTTGAGTGGAAAGCAACTTGGGAAAGGCTAGAGATCAAGATTCATATGGTTGGAATGGAATATCTTGACGTCAACACAAGTGTAGGTGGTTCTTTCTCAGAAAATGTGTATTGGAAGTGTAGGTATGTTCTGATGGCCCTCTCCACGAATGAAGAGTGGGTGGAGGGGTATATATAGCCTCCACACAAAATCTAACTGTTACACACAATTTGCCAAACTCGGTGGGACCGAATGGTTAAACTCGGTCGGACCGATTCAGCAAACCTAGTGACCGTTAGGATTTTCGGTGGGACTGAGATGCAACTCGGTAGGACCGATATGGTTAGGGTTAGGGCATAACGTAATCTCGGTGTGACCGATTACACAAACTCGGTGGGACCGATTTTGGTAATAAGCTAACCAGAGAGTTGGTCAGGCAAACTCGGTGAGACCGATTACACAAACTCGGTGGGACCGATTTTGGTAATAAGCTAACCAGAGGGTTTGCATTGTAATCTCGGTAGTACCGATTGCTCAAACTCGGTGAGACCGATTTTGGTAATGGACATACAAAGAGAGATTACAATCCCATCTCGGTGAGACCGAGGTCCCTATCGGTGAAACCGATTTGCTAGGGTTTGTGGTAGTGGCTATGACATCTGAAACTCGGTGGCGCCGGATAGATAGAATCGGTGGGGCCGAGTTTGACTTTTGGTTTAGGTCATATGTGGATGTGGGAAGGTAGTTGAGGGTTTTGGAGCATATCACTAAGCACTTTGAGCAAGCAAGCCATTAAGCAACACCTCATCCCCTCTTGATAGTATTTGCTTTTCCTATAGACTCAATGTGATCTTGGATCACTAAAATAGAAAATGTAGAGTCTTGATCTTGAAGCTTGAGCCAATCCTTTGTCCTTAGCATCTTGAAGGGGTTCCACATCCTCTAGTCCATGCCACTCCATTGTTGAACTTATCTGAAACATACTAGGTAAAGGTGTTAGTCCAATAAGAGATATGTTGACATTAATTACCAAAACCACCCAGGGAGCACTTGTGCTTTCATGGCCCCACCTGGTGGACCCCCGGACCCCTCCGGTGGACCCGGTACACTACCGGTGATGCCCGGAACACTTCCGGTGGCCAAAACCATACTTTCTATATATCAATCTTTACCTCCGGACCATTCCGAAACTCCTCGTGACGTCTGGGATCTCATCCGGGACTCCGAACAACATTCGGTAACCGCGTACATACTTTCCCTATAACCCTAGCGTCATCGAACCTTAAGTGTGTAGACCCTACGGGTTCAGGAGTCATGCAGACATGGCCGAGACAACTCTCCGGTCAATAACCAACAGCGGGATCTGGATACCCATGTTGGCTCCCACATGCTCCACGATGATCTCATTAGATGAACCACGATGTCAAGGATTCAATTAATCCCGTATACAATTCCCTTTGTCTAGTGGTATAGTACTTGCCCGAGATTCGATCGTCGGTATCCCGATACCTTGTTCAGTCTCATTACTGGCAAGTCTCTTTACGCGTTCCGTAACACATCATCCCGTGATCAACTCCTTGGTCACATTGTGCACATTATGATGATGTCCTTCCGAGTGGGCCTAGAGATACCTCTCCGTTTACACGGAGTGACAAATCCCAGTCTCGATTCATGCCAACCCAACAGACACTTTCGGAGATACCCGTAGTGCACCTTTATAGCCACCCAGTTATGTTGTGACGTTTGGCACACCCAAAGCACTCCTACGGTATCCGGGAGTTGCACAATCTCATGGTCTAAGGAAATGATACTTGACATTAGAAAAGCTTTAGCATATGAACTACACGATCTTGTGCTAGGCTTAGGATTAGGTCTTGTCCATCACATCATTCTCCTAATGATGTGATCCCGTTATCAATGACATCCATTGTCCATGGTCAGGAAACCGTAACCATCTATTGATCAACGAGCTAGTCAACTAGAGGCTTACTAGGGACATGGTGTTGTCTATGTATCCACACATGTATCTGAGTTTCCTATCAATACAATTCTAGCATGGATAATAAACGATTATCATGAACAATGAAATATAATATAATAATAACTAATTTATTATTGCCTCTAGGGCATATTTCCAACACTCGAGACATGTGCTTCCCCCGATCCGGACCATCTCACCAACATCATCTGCGGTGGTACCTAATGCAATCATTATCAGAGAGCTTCGTGCATTTCTACAAAGGAGAGTACGCAACAATCCTTTCGGAGACTGGACTAGGGGTCATATGTCTCCACGCCCTCCACCACACGCAAGAATAAGGGTTTGTGCATCCGAAAGCGACGCCGAAAAAACACGTTCGGGTTGGAAGTAGTCGTCGTAGAGCAGTTGTGCGCCAATGATCCTATCATGGTGTACAATTCTCCGTCTTTTGATCGAATCCTTGAAATTAAAAAAATGTTCCATTTCCTCGTGAATGATCATCATCATCATGAGCTCATCATCTGACGAAACGACGAACTCTTTTTGAATGAATTCACCAAGCTGATTGTTTTGAAACTCCCGAGCCCAAGAATCCACCGGTTTAGCTACAAAAGAATTAAAACAATTAGCTCAGACATTTTGTCGAACGCAGGGAAGGAAAAGTGTATGACCGGGGAAGGAAGACATATTGCGACAACGTCCAAGACAACAATCATGTCATGGGCGGCGAGGAGGGATTTTGTGCCAATGGTGGTGCAGTTGTGGGGTCAAGATAGCAGCAAAGTTAGGGTGGCAACGGAGCTAGAGGATGGCCGACGTGAGACCGGAATGGCAAATGAGAGCATTTCGTGAAGCCACTGATGAATGTGCGCTGCAGGATTTAGGTTGGTCTAGTGTCCCCTACATATGGGATAACCGGCAATCTGGTGATGCCAATGTCAAAGCTCGACTAGACCGAGTGTTTGCTAATGAGGAATTCAGACAAAAATTCGAGTATGTCAAAGTACGCCATGTCTGCTCCATCGAGTCGGGTCATTGCTTTGTACTAGCGGATTTGCGACAACAACCTCCCAAGAGCAACTCACATACTTCGAAACCTTTTCGTTATGAGAATATTTGGCAATATCATAATGATTACGATCAGCTGGTTACCGAAACTTGGAGAGCACAAGCCAGGCAACCAGGTCTGCACGGCATAATGAATGCCCTCGAGGCTCTGCAGCACAAGCTCATGCCTTGGGGGGTCCGAGAATTTGGATGCCTAACAAGGACAGTCCGACAGCTTCAAAAGCGACTTGACAGGCTTCGTTGTCAGTCAGTCGGACGGGGGCCTTCACAGGAAGAAACAGCTACCATGTCAAAGCTCTGAGAAGCGCTTAAACTCGAGGAGATATGGTTGAAGCAGCAGTCACGCGTCCCTTGGTTGCACGAAGGAGACCGCAACACAGCCTATTTCCAGGCGCAAGCTAGACAACGCAAACGTATAAATAAGATCGCCAATTTGCAGTGATCATATGGCTCTTTTTGCGCATCTGGAGATGAGGACAAGGAAGAGATCCTTGATTTTTACCAGGCTCTTTATACATCTCAAGGGTATAGCAACAACGATGAACTGTTAGCGCATGTATCAAACCGGGTCACGCCGGCCATGAATGATATGTTATGTAAGCCATTCGAAGCCTCTGAGGTTCAAGAAGCTTTATTTCAGATGTCCGCATCCAAAGCGCCAGGGGTGGATGGATTTACAGCTGGTTTCTATCAGCGTCACTGGGAGCTATTGAAGCA
The DNA here is from genome assembly GCF_056163025.1 of Triticum urartu. Classification (NCBI taxonomy): domain Eukaryota; kingdom Viridiplantae; phylum Streptophyta; class Magnoliopsida; order Poales; family Poaceae; genus Triticum; species Triticum urartu. The sequence goes on along the minus strand of NC_141878.1, from coordinate 80,947,893 downwards.
TGACATAGTCCCGGCGGTGCTTGATTTTCTTAATGGTGGTGAGCTACCTGCTGGACTAAATGATACTGCTATCACGCTTATTCCTAAGGTACGTCATCCACAGAACATCTCCCAGTATCGTCCCATTGCTTTATGCCCAGTTCTATACAATATCACTGTCAAGGTCATAACCAATTGGTTGAGGCCATGCATGTATGAGATTATCAGCGAGGAGCAAAGTGCTTTCATCCCAGGTCGTTTGATCACGGATAATGTACTTGTGGCATTTGAAAGTGTCCATACGATGAAGAGACGAAAGAAAGGGAAAAACTTTGCATGTGCAATCAAGTTGGGCATGATGAAAGCTTATGACCGTGTAGAGTGGCACTTCCTTGAAGCTATGCTAATGAGACTTGGATTTGCTGGCAATTTGGTCAGATTAATAATGAAGTGCATCACTTCAGTTCGTTTCTCTGTTCGTGTTAATGGAGAATTGCTGCCTTACTTCACCCCATCGAGAGGATTACGACAGGGTTGCCCTGTATCCCCGTACCTATTTCTGATCTGCGCCGAGGATTTTTCTTCTCTGTTGAAGCATTATGGCAACTAAATTGACCGAGGTATACGTGTAAGCTTCAGAGCCCCATGGGTCAATCACCTTCTATTCGCTGATGATAGTTTGATCTTCATCAAGGCGAGTAATGAGAGTGCATCTCGTTTGAATGACATCCTCAAAATATATGGCGAGGCCTCCGGCCAGTGTGTGAATCAAGCAAAAAGTTCCATCTATTTCAGCCCAAACACACAGGCGACTCTAAGAGAGAGTCTCAAACAGCTTCTGAATGTGCACTCAGAAGCCTTTTCTGAACGATGCCTCGGTCTCCCAACTGCTGTTGGAAGAGTTACGAGTGGAACATTCGAGCATATTGGAGATCGGGCGAAAGGGAAAATGCAAGGCTGGTCTGAAAGGTTCTTTGCTTGTGCAGGTAGAGAGACTCTAATCAAATCCATTGTTGGGGAACGTAGTAATTTCAAAAATTTCCTACGCACACGCGGGATCATGGAGATGCATAGCAACAAGAGGGGAGAGTGTTGTCTACGTACCCTCGTAGACCGTTTGCGGAAGCGTTATATCAACGCGGTTGATGTAGTCGTACGTCTTCACGATCCGACCGATCCAAGTACCGAAAGCACGGCACCTCCGAGTTCTGCACACGTCCGGCTCGGTGACGTCCTCGCCTTCTTGATCCAGCAAGAGGGGCGAAGTAGTAGATGAGTTCCGGCAGCACGACGGCGTGGTGACGGTGTTGGTGAAGAACAATCTCCGCAGGGCTTTGCCTAAGCACTACGAAAACTATGACGGAGGATAAACTAGAGGGGACGGGGTTGCCGACACACGGCTTGGTGTTTCTTGATGTGTCTTTGGTGCTAGCCCTGCCCCGCTATTTATATGTTGAGCCCTGGGGTCGAAACTTGGAGTAAAATCCTCCACAAAGTCGGTTTCACCCAAAAGGCAAGAGTCCTTCTCGGACTCCAGGGCCAGACACCAGGGTTCCCGGCGTCTGGACCCAGACGCCAGGGACCCTGGCGCTGGCGTCTGGCCCCTGGACTCCGCAAAACTTCATTTTGCGCTTTCCAAAAACCTTGTGGGCTTTCCCCTTTGGCCCAAATAAAGTGTTCTCGTACCCAAACATTTCGGGAAACATCCGGAACCCCTTCCGGTGAATTCCGGAACCCTTCCGGTGACCAAACACTATTATCCCATATATCAAACTTTATCTCCGGACCATTCTGGAGTTCCTCGTCATGTCCGTGATCTCATCCCGGACTTCCAACAACATTCGGTCATCAACATACATAACTCATATAGTACTATATCGTCAACGAACGTTAAGCGTGCGGACCCTACGGGTTCGAGAACTATGTAGACATGACCGAGACACCTCTCTGGTCAATAACCAATAGTGAGACCTGGATGCCCATATTGGCTCCTACATATTCTACGAAGATCTTTATCGGTCAGACCGCATAATAACATACGTTGTTCCCTTTGTCATCGGTATGTTACTTGCCCGAGATTCGATCATTGGTATATCAATACCTAGTTCAATCTCGTTACCGGCAAGTCTCTTTACTCATTTCGTAATACATCATCCCGCAAGTAACTCATTAGTTGCAATGCTTGCAAGGCTTATAGTGATGTGCATTACCGAGTGGGCCCAGAGATACCTCTCCGACAATCGGAGTGACAAATCCTAATCTCGAAATACGCCAACCCAACAAGTACCTTTGGAGACACCTGTAGAGCACCTTTATAATCACCCAGTTATGTTGTGACATTTGGTGGCACACAAAGTGTTCCTCCGGTAAACAGGAGTTGCATAATCTCATAGTCATAGGAACATGTATAAGTCATGAAGAAAGCAACAGCAACAAACTAAACGATCAAGTGCTAAGCTAACGGAATGGGTCAAGTCAATCACATCATTCTCCTAATGATGTGATCCCGTTAATCAAATGACAACTCATGTCTATGGTTAGGAAACTTAACCATCTTTGATCAACGAGCTAGTCAAGTAGAGGCATACTAGTGACACTCTGTTTGTCTATGTATTCACACATGTATTATGTTTTCGGTTAATACAATTCTAGCATGAATAATAAACATTTATCATGAAATAAGGAAATAAATAATAACTTTATTATTGCCTCTAGGGCATATTTCCTTCAGTCTCCCACTTGCACTAGAGTCAATAATCTAGATCACATCGCCATGTGATTTAACATCAATAGTTCACATCACCATGTGATTAACACCCATAGTTCACATTGTCATGTGACCAACACCCAAAGGGTTTACTAGAGTCAATAATCTAGTTCACATCGCTATGTGATTAACACCCAAAGAGTACTAAGTTGTGATCATGTTTTGCTTGTGAGAGAAGTTTAGTCAACGGGTCTGCAACATTCAGATCTGTATGTATCTTGCAAATTTCTATGTCAACAATGCTCTACATGGAGCTACTCTAGCTAATTGCTCCCACTTCCAATATGTATCCAGATTGAGACTTTGAGTCATCTGGATCAGTGTCAAAACTTGCATCTACGTAACCCTTTACGACGAACCTTTTGTCACCTCCATAATCGAGAAACATATCCTTATTCCACTAAGGATAATTTTGACCAATGTCCAGTGATCTACTCCTAGATCACTATTTTACTCCCTTGCCAAACTCAGGGCAGGGTATACAATAGGTCTGGTACACAACATGTCATACTTTATAGAATCTATGGCTGAGGCATAGGGAATGACTTTCATTCTCTCTCTATCTTCTGCCGTGGTCGGGTTTTGAGTCTTACTCAACTTCACACCTTGTAACACAGGCAAGAACTCCTTCTTTGACTGTTCCATTTTGAACTACTTCAAAATCTTGTCAAGGTATGTACTCATTGAAAAACTTATCAAGCGTCTTGATCTATCTCTATAGATCTTGATGCTCAATATGTAAGCAGCTTCACTGAGGTCTTTCTTTGAAAAACTCCTTTCAAACATTCCTTTATGCTTTGCAGAATAATTCTACATTATCTTCGATCAACAATATGTCATTCACATATACTTATCAGAAATGTTGTAGTGCTCCCACTCACTTTCTTGTAAATACAGGCTTCACCGCAAGTCTGTATAAAACTATATGCTTTGATCAACTTATCAAAGCGTATATTCCAACTCCAAGATGCTTGCACCAGTCCATAGATGGATCGCTGGAGCTTGCATATTTTGTTAGTACCTTTAGGATTGACAAAACCTTCTGGTTGCATCATATACAACTCTTCTTTAATAAATCCATTAAGGAATGCGGTTTTGTTTATCCATTTGCCAGATTTCATAAAGTGTGGCAATTGCTAACATGATTCGGACAGACTTAAGCATAGATACGAGTGAGAAACTCTCATCGTAGTCAACACCTTGAACTTGTCGAAAACCTTTTTGCGACAATTCTAGCTTTGTAGATAGTAACACTACTATCAGCGTCTGTCTTCCTCTTGAAGATCCATTTAATCTCAATGGCTCGCCGATTAATGGGCAAGTCAATCAAAGTCCATACTTTGTTCTCATACATGGATCTCATCTCAGATTTTATGTCCTCAAGCCATTTCGCGGAATCTAGGCTCATCATCGCTTCCTCATAGTTCGTAGGCTCGTCATGGTCAAGTAACATGACCTCCAGAACAGGATTACAGTACCACTCTGGTGCGGATCTCACTCTGGTTTACCTACGAGGTTCGATAGCAACTTGATCTGAAGTTACATGATCATCATCATTAGCTTCCTCACTAATTGGTGTAGTAGTCATAGGAACAGATTTCTGTGATGAACTACTTTCCAATAAGGAAGCAGGTACAGTTACCTCATCAAGTTCTACTTTCCTCCCACTCACTTCTTTCGAGAGAAACTCCTTCTCTAGAAAGGATCCATTCTCAGCAACGAATATCTTGCCTTCGGATCTGTGATAGAAGGTGTACCCAACATTTTCTTTTGGGTATCCTATGAAGACGCACTTCTCCGATTTGGGTTTGAGCTTATCAGGTTGAAACTTTTTCACATAAGCATTGCAACCTCAAACTTTAAGAAACGACAGCTTAGGTTTCTTGCCGAACCATAGTTCATACGGTGTCGTCTCAACGGATTTAGATGGTGCCCTATTTAACGTGAATGCAGTTGTCTCTAATGCATAATCCCAAAAAATAGTGGTAGATCGGTAAGAGACATCATAGATCGCACCATATCTAATAAAGTATGGTTATGACGTTCGGACACACCATTACACTGTGGTGTTCCAGGTGGCGTGAGTAGTGAAACTATTTCACATTGTTTTAACTGAAGGCCAAACTCGTTAACTCAAATATTTTACTTCTGCGATCATATCATAGAAACTTTTATTTTCTTGTTACGATGATTCTCCACTTTACTCTAAAATACTTTGAACTTTTCAAATATTTCAGACTTGTGTTTCATCAAGTAGATATACCCATATCTGCTCAAATCATCTGTGAAGGTCAGAAAATAATGATATCCGTCGCGAGCCTCAACACTCATCGGATCGCATACATCAGTATGTATTATTTCCAATAAGTCAATTGCTCGCTCCATTGTTCCGGAGAACGGAGTCTTAGTCATCTTGCCCATGAGGCATGGTTCGCAAGCATCAAGTGATTCATAATCAAGTGATTCCAAAAGTCCATCAACATGGAGTTTCTTCATGCGCTTTACACCAATATGACCTAAATGGCAGTGCCACAAATAAGTTGCACTATCATTATTAACTTTGCATCTTTTGGTTTCAATATTATGAATATGTGTATCACTATGATCGAGATCCAACGAACCATTTTCATTGGGTGTGTAACCATATAAGGTTTTATTCATGTAAACAGAACAACAATTTATTCTCTTACTTAAATGAATAACCGTATTGCAATAAACATGATCAAATCATATTCATGCTCAACGCAAACACCAATAACACTTATTTAGGTTCAACACTAATCCCGAAAGTATAGGGAGTGTGCGATGATGATCATATCAATCTTGGAACCACTTCCAACACACATCATCACTTCACCCTTAACTAGTCTCTGTTCATTCTGCAACTCCCGTTTCGAGTTACTACTCTTAGCAATTGAACCAGTATCAAATACCGAGGGGTTGCTACGAACACTAGTAAAATACACATCAATAATATGTATATCAAATATACCTTTGTTCACTTTGCCATCCTTCTTATCCGCCAAATACTTGGGACAATTCCGCTTCCAGTGACCAGTCCCTTTGCAGTAGAAGCACTCAGTTTCAGGCTTAGGTATAGACTTGGGTTTTTTCACTTGAGCAGCAACTTGCTTGCCGTTCTTCTTGAAGTTCCCCTTTCTTCCCTTTGTCCCTTTACTTGAAACTAGTGGTTTTGTTTACCATCAACACTTGATGCTTTTCTTGATTTCTACCTTCGTCGATTTCAGCATCACAAAGAGCTTGGGAATCCTTTCCGTTATCCCTTGCATATTATAGTTCATCACGAAGTTCTACTAACTTGGTGATGGTGACTAGAGAATTCTGTCAATCACTATTTTATCTGGAAGATTAACTCCCACTTGATTCAAGCGATTGTAGTACCCAGACAATCTGAGCACATGCTCACTACTTGAGCTATTCTCCTCCATCTTTTAGCTATAGAACTTGTTGGAGACTTCATATCTCTCAACTCGGGTATTTTCTTAAAATATTAACTTCAACTCCTAGAACATCTCATATGGTCCATGACATTCAAAACGTCTTTGAAGTCCCGATTCTAAGCCGTTTAAGCATGGTGCACTAAACTATCAAGTAGTCATCATATTGAGCTAGCCAAACGTTCATAACATCTGCATCTGCTCCTGCAATAGGTTTGTCACCTAGTGGTGCATCAAGGACATAATTCTTCTGTGCAGCAATGAGGATAAACCTCAGATCACGGATCTAATCCGCATCATTGCTACTAACATTTTTCAACATAATTTTTCTCTAGGAACACAATAAATTGGGAGAAACATCGCGAGCTGTTGATCTACAACATAGATATGCTAATACTACCAGGACTAAGCTCGTGATAAATTAAAGTTCAATTAATCATATTACTTAAGAACTCCCACTTAGACAGACATCCCTCTAATCTTCTAAGTGATCACATGATCCATATCAACTAAACCATGTCCGATCATCACGTGAGATGGAGTAGTTTCAATGGTGAACATCACTATGTTGATCATATCTACTATATGATTCACGCTCGACCTTTCGGTCTCCGTGTTCCGAGGCCATATCTTTTATATGCTAGGCTCGTTAAGTTTAACCTGAGTATTCCGCGTGTGCAACTGTTTTGCACCCGTTGTATTTGAACGTAGAGCCTATCACACCCGATCATCACGTGGTGTCTCAGCACGAAGAACTTTCGCAATGGTGCATACTCAGGGAGAACACTTATACTTTGATAATTTAGTGAGGGATCATCTTATAATGCTACCGTCAATCAAAGCAAGATAAGATGCATAAAAGATAAACATCACGTGCAATCAATATAAGTGATATGATATGGCCATCATCATCTTGTGCTTGTGATCTCCATCTCCGAAGCACCTTCATGATCACCATCGTCACCGGCGTGACACCTTGATCTCCATCGTAGCATCGTTGTCGTCTCTCCAATCTTATGCTTCCACGACTATCGCTACCACTTAGTGATAAAGTAAAGCATTATAGGGTGATTGCATTGCATACAATAAAGCGACAACCATATGGCTCCTGCCAGTTGCCGATAACTCGGTTACAAAACATGATCATCTCATATAATAAAATTTAGCATCATGGCTTGACCATATCACATCACAACATGCCCTGCAAAAACAAGTTAGACGTCCTCTACTTTGTTGTTGCAAATTTTACGTGGCTGCTACGGGCTTAGCAAGAACCGTTCTTACCTACGCATCAAAACCACAACGATAGTTTGTCAAGTTGGTGCTGTTTTAACCTTCGCAAGGACCTGGCGTAGCCACACTCGGTTCAACTAAAGTTTGAGAAACTGACACCCGCCAGCCCCCTGTGTGCAAAGCACGTCGGGAGAACCAGTCTCGCGTAAGCGTACGCGTAATGTTGGTCCGGGCCACTTCATCCAACAATACCGCCGAACCAAAGTATGACATGCTGGTAAGCAGTATGACTTATATCGCCCACAACTCACTTGTGTTCTACTCATGCATATGACATCTACGCATAAAACCTGGCTCGGATGCCACTGTTGGGGAACGTAATAATTTCAAAAATTTCCTACGCACACGCAGGATCATGGAGATGCATAGCAACGAGAGGGGAGAGTGTTGTCTACGTACCCTCGTAGACCGTTCGCGGAAGCGTTATATCAACGCGGTTGATGTAGTCGTATGTCTTCACTATCCGACCGATCCAAGTACCGAAAGCACGGCACCTCCGAGTTCTGCACACGTTTGGCTCGGTGACGTCCTCGCCTTCTCGATCCAGCAAGAGGGGCGAAGTAGTAGATGAGTTCCGGCAGCACGACGGCGTGGTGACGGTGTTGGTGAAGAACAATCTCCGCAGGGCTTCGCCTAAGCACTACGAAAACTATGACGGAGGATAAACTAGAGGGGACAGGGTTGCCGGCACACGGCTTGGTGTTTCTTGATGTGTCTTTGGTGCTAGCCCTGCCCCTCTATTTATATGTTGAGCCCTGGGGTCGAAACTTGGAGTAAAAGCCTCCACAAAGTCGGTTTCACCCGAAAGGCAAGAGTCCTTCTCGGACTCCAGGGCCAGACGCCAAGGTTCCCGGCGTCTGGCCCCTGGACACCGCAAAACTTCCTTGTGCGCTTTCCAAAAACCTTGTGGGCTTTCCCCTTTGGCCCAAATAAAGTGTTCTCGTACCCAAACATTTCGGGAAACATCCGGAACCCCTTCCGGTGAATTCCGGAACCCTTCCGGTGACCAAACACTATTAGCCCATATATCAAACTTTATCTCCGGACCATTCCGGAGTTCCTCGTCATGTCCGTGATCTCATCCCGGACTCCGAATAACATTTGGTCATCAACATACATAACTCATATAGTACTATATCGTCAACGAACGTTAAGCGTGCGGACCCTACGGGTTGGAGAACTATGTAGACATGACTGAGACACCTCTCTGGTCAATAACCAATAGCGGGACCTGGATGCCCATATTGGCTCCTACATATTCTACGAAGATCTTTATCGGTCAGACCGCATAACAACATACGTTGTTCCCTTTGTCATCGGTATGTTACTTGCCCGAGATTCGATCGTTGGTATCTCAATACCTAGTTCAATCTCGTTACCAGCAAGTCTCTTTACTTGTTCGTAATACATCATCCCGCAACTAACTCATTAGTTGCAAGGCTTGCAAGGCTTATAGTGATGTGCATTATCGAGTGGGCCCAGAGATACCTCTCCGACAATCGGAGTGACAAATCCTAATCTCGAAATACGCCAACTCAACAAGTACCTTTGGAGACACCTGTAGAGCACCTTTATAACCACCCAGTTACGTTGTGACGTTTGGTGGCACACAAAGTGTTCCTCCGGTAAACGGGAGCTGCATAATCTCATAGTCATAGGAACATGTATAAGTCATGAAGAAAACAATAGCAACAAACTAAACGATCAAGTGCTAAGCTAACGGAATGGGTCAAGTCAATCACATCATTCTCCTAATGATGTGATCCCGTTAATCAAATGACAACTCATGTCTATGGTTAGGAAACTTAACCATCTTTGATCAACGAGCTAGTCAAGTAGAGGCATACTAGTGACACTCTGTTTGTCTATGTATTCACACATGTATTATGTTTCCGGTTAATACAATTCTAGCATGAATAATAAACATTTATCATGAAATAAGGAAATAAATAATGACTTTATTATTGCCTCTAAGGCATATTTCCTTCATCCATTGTGCAAACTATACCGACCTTCAATATGTATTGCTTTCTTTTGACCAAAAAAGTGTGCAAGAATCTTACCTCAAGCATGGCAAAATATTGGTGGGGGAGCTCCGTGGATCGACGCTCTCTACACTGGATAGCTTGAGAAAAGCTTGCTACACCCAAGATCAAGGGAGGGATGGGATTCCGGGACCTGCGACAATTTAATCTAGCGCTTCTCGGGAAGCATGGATGGCGGTTCCTAACAAAACCAGACGCCCTCTGTACAAGAGTGATGAAGGGAAGGTACTTCCCAGACTATGATTTCATGCAAGTGCCAACACCCAAGTCTGCCTCAGCCACATGGCGTGCCATCATCGTCGGGCGAGCAGCCCTAAGTGCTGGTCTTATAAAGCGCATCGGGGATGGGGTTTCAACCTCGGCCTGGGAAGACCGATGGATCCCATCGACCGTAACCATGCGGCCTCTGTTTAGGCCGCCATCCACCCCGGTGACTATGGTCAGCGAGCTCATCGACTCAGACAACTGGACCTGGAAGCGCGACCTGGTTCGCGCGACGTTCATTGCACCGAACACAGAGGCCATTATTAATATTCCACTTCGTCAGGGCGGCGGGGCAGACTTTCTTGCTTGGGCACATGAGAGATCTGGCATCTATTCTATTAAAACAGCATATCGAGCTCTAGTGAATCAGAAAGAGCGGTTAGCTCTAGAAGAAGGGCAGATATCGGGACCATCAACGAACGAAGAACAGATGTGGAGATTGTTATGGAAGCTCAAAGTTGTCCCAAAAGTACGAGTCTTCTAGTGGCGGGTGCTGAGGGGAATCATTCCGGATGAATGCACCCTCCATCATCGCCATATCAGAGATACTAGCTTATGTAAGCTTTGCCTGGCTATGGACGAAGACTTGATGCACGCTCTTGTCCACTGTTCTCATGCAAAGCGGTTTTGGGAGGAGGCAAGGCTACTCTTTGAGATCAACCTACCCCGGCTCCATCCCAGTACTTGGGCACGCGATATCCTATGTGATCTTCGGTTCACTGACAAGGAACATGCCATCATCATCACGATCATGTGGGCCATTTGGATGTCTCACAATAGAAGAACACATGATCAGGAGGCCATTGATCCAGTTGCCTCGATCGGTCGCATCCATGAGGGCCTTGCACTGTTGGATATCCCTCGACAGAGCTTCGTACCTCTGCCAGGTCACGGGTGGCAGCCCCCCAAAGATGATCATATCAAGATCAATACTGATGCTGCAATACACTTTGATGTCGGCGTCACCGGCATGGGGGGAGTGGCCCGCTCTTCCTCGGCCTTCTTGGGCGCATGGTGCAAACCCCACCTAGGGGTCACGAACCCTTTCATTGCTGAAGTGCTCTCCCTGCGGGAGGGTGTCATCTTCGCCAAGCTTCGAGGCTACATGCACGTGCGACTGGAATCCGACTGTCTTGAGGCAGTTAACCTCTGGAACTCTAGCGACACCGATCTTTCAGCAGTAGCACCAATTTTCTTAGAAATTAGAGAGCTCTCTGCTAGCCTTTTGTATTTTCATATTTCTCATGTAATAAGAGCCGCTAATGGTCCCGCACATTTGTGTGTTAAGCGTGCATATACGCTTAACGTGACCGAAAGCTGGCTGGACTCCACACCTAGCTTCCTGGTTAGCAGCCTTCTGGCTGACTGCCCAGTGAATGCGTTCATCTAATAAAGCTCTCTAAAGTTCCCCGCAAAAAAATGTCCGTGGACCCCACCCCCTTCCGGATGTGACCCTGGACAGCACCGAACGACCCCTCGGATGTCCTCCACTGCATTCACGTCTTTCATTTTCAAATCCTCAAATGTAAACACATGCACGTCAATCATACACATGAATATCACACGTAAACAACATTTGTTCGTAGCAAAAAAATACATGGTTCAAACCTAAAAATTGTTCCAAGTGCACAGTCATTATATTCCTTGGTTTTCATTGTGGGTCCACATATGCTCCACAAGATCATTGAATAGTTGCATGTGCACTTTTTGATCCCGAAGATTCTGATGCGTCTCTAGAAATTTCACAACATGCTTGAGATCTTGTTCTAGGAGGACATTTACTTCGGAATTCTCAAAATCATGTGTTTGGGTTGCCCCTTCACCCTCATCCTCGGCAATCATGTTGTGCAAGATGACACAAAACGTCATCAGTTCCCACAATGTATCTGATTCTCACATCATTGCAGCTTCACAAACAATACTCCAACGAGCATGGAGCACTCCGAATGCTCTCTACATATTCTTCTTGGCTGCTTCTTCCATTGTTGTAAAGTGACGTTATTTGTCACCATGGGGATCGGACATGGTCTTGATAAATGCGGTCCACTGAGGATAGATACCATCAGACAAGGTGGTACCCCATGTTGTAGTTATGCTCGTTATCGGTGTAGTTGCACGCCGGAGCATCCACATCAGAAAGTCTCTTAAATAGTGAAAATCGCTAGAGCACATTGATATCAATGTGAGAACCAAGCATGCCAAAGAAAGCATGCCAAATTCACAAGTCCTTTGATGTGACTTCTTCAAATATGATGGTGGCCTCTTTGGCGTGACCTTGGTGCATCCCGCGCAAATGTTTGGGGGCAGTTCTTCCATTGCCAGTGCGTGCAATCAACTGAACCGTTGGAACACCTCTTGACGCTCCAATTGCCATCAATCTTTCGGTGTCTTCGACAATTGGTTCTCTTGAGTAATCCGCTCCAAACACCTTTACCACAGCACGGGCGAACTTGACGGTGACCTCGAGACATGTGCTTCCCCCGATCCGGACCATCTCACCAACATCATCTGCGGTGGTACCTAATGCAATCATTATCAGAGAGGTTCGTGCATTTCTACAAAGGAGAGTACGCAACAATCCTTTCGGAGACTGGACTAGGGATCATATGTCTCCACGCCCTCCACCACACGCAAGAATAAGGGTTTGTGCATCCGAAAGCGACGTCGAAAAAACCCGTTCGGGTTGGAAGTAGTCGTCGTAGAGCAGTTGTGCACCAATGATCCTATCATGGTGTACAATTCTCCGTCTTTTGATCGAATCCTTGAAGTTCAAAAAATGTTCCATTTCCTCATGAATGCTCATCATCATCATGAGCTCATCATCTGACGAAATGATGAACTCTTTTTGAATGAATTCACCAAGCTGATTGTTTTGAAACTCCCCATCCCAAGAATCCACCGGTTTACCTACAAAAGAATTAAAACAATTAGCTCAGACATTTTGTCGAACGTAGGGAAGGAAAAGTGTATGACCGGGGGAAGACATATTGCGACAACGTCCAAGACAACAATCATGTCATGGGCAGCGAGGAGGGATTTTGTGCCAATGGTGGTGCAGTTGTGGGGTCAAGATAGCAGCAAAGTTAGGGTGGCAACGGAGCAGGGGATGGCCGACATAGGGAGAAGGCATGTCAGACTAGTTTGGAAAAAAAAATAAAGGGATTTGGGTGTGGGTCTGCTCTATCAAATCCCAGACGCTTCCAAGCCTCTTCATATCCGTCCCAAATATGGGCCGGGTTTAAGGGGTACCGAACAGCCGGAAAATGTATGGCCAATTTAAGGGCGTTGATTGGGTTGCATTTTCACGACCAGACACTGACTGAGCCATCGGGCCGAACATACAGGGGCTTAGGGGGTCGGGCTGTAGATGCGCTAAGTACCATAACAAAATGAAGTTCCCTAAAACAAAATACACAAAATTGATTTACACATGTTGCGAATCCACCGGTTGATAGTGATGGGTAGGCACGTGAAACATTTTCCCAGATTGAACAGATATATGTTCTGCAAAACAAGTGTAGTAATCTCTGCTAAAAAAATGATACATTCTGGTTAAATCCACTGCGCAGTCGCTTGCTCAACTCATCACATAAAATTTACATTACTGGTACAAGAAAAAAACAATGCCAACAGTTGTCACCTACAATACAACATCGCATGTATATTCCTTTCCCCTATATCGCAAAAACTGTTTCTTCAATGCCTGGGTAGCGTACCACACAACACTCTGCTCAGCATCCAGCACTGAGCAGATCGTGATGAAAAAGCTTCACACAAAATTTCGACAATTACAGTTGCAGACCGGATGTCAAGCCTCAGTTCATCCGCAAAACTTGTGTCAAGCCTCAGTTCACAATTGGTTCCATATCCATGCAAAGATGAATCAGTTTCTGCTGGTACTGCCCGAAGACCTCGCTGACCGCGATCAGGTTCTCGTCACTCACATTCTTGGATGGGAACAGGAGCTTTTGACTCCGCTCCGTTGCTGATTCAGGCACCTCATCATCAGGCTTAGACTCTGTGGTAATTTGTGAATAGATCTCATGGCAGGCAAGCAAGAACAGAGCGGCAGTGTCTGGTCGCTGGTTGCTGCGGAGCGTCTCTAAAGCCTCCGGGAGTGCTCCAGCAGCAACATATAGTATTAGAGCTCTAGTATAGAAACAAACAACATATTGATACCGGGACGGATAAATAAGCAATTAACTAGTGTTACTATGTGTGCGGGATCAGTTACCTCCACATATTTTGTTCACCACGAAGAACAAAACCAGCCCACCTCTGCAGTACCCTGCGTGAGTCAGGCAAAGGACAGAAGGGAATACCTTAGCGGATTAATAAAGTGAAACAGAAAAACTAACATTTTAGCTATACCCAAAAAGGCATTTGCGCCCATTTATCTGCTATTCAAAGACTGACATGAACAGATGACTAAACCAAACTAAATAACTGCCATCTTCTGCCTTTCTAGTCCCTGCCATGGGCGGACAGGCTATGCAGGGCCATACTGGTCCATCATCATGTGATTGTGTGTTGAGACAAGACAAGGCATACAATTGAAGTACATTGAGGAGTGAAAAAATAATTAAGAAAGTTACCTTGCGTAGTCAGATCCACGCAAATGAGTTGCAGCCAAAGTAGCAGCATCAATCCAGCAACCAGCATCTTGAAGCTGAACCATTCAGGTGAATTCCATTATGCACAAATTTAACTTAGAAAATTCAAACATCACGGTAATAGAATGTCCCTCGAATTAAGTGCCTAAGGGCATCTCCAACGCTATCCCCTAAAAGTTGATTAATCTACACTGCAATGTAAAGGAAATAATTAAAATCTGAATGCTGTTTAGTTCAGAGAATGCTTGTATCTTCCGTTGATTCTTTCCGTTGTGCAACCACAATGGTGTTTATCTAGACATTTTATAGAAATAGGAAATGGCAACTTATCATTTTTAGAGAGGCTTATCCTTTCTTAGCAGTACCCTCAATATATTCCAAGCTTTGTCAGCGCATCTCAACGAGGACCCTCAAAATGCCCGCAAATGACTGGACCAAGGTGTCCAGACGTAGTTTGCCATCCGACGCGGACCCCTATCCACGTGTCTGTTTTCCCGCAAACCAGACGCAAACCAGGGGGAGGTTTGCGGGCATCCGGACCGCCGCCACGTACCCGTGCCCACTCCGGCTTCACCATGACTTCAACGCCGTATGGTGCAGGAGCAGCCGGCGCCACCGGTGTCGGGGGTTGCGGCTGGCGCAAAAGGACCAACACTACAACCTCGCCCTCCTCGCACATCATCAGCTGGCAGAGGGGCAAATCTACGGCGAGTTCGCAAGCAAGGAGATCATGGCGGCCATGGTCGCGAGGACCAAACTTCGTCGACTAGCAGCAGGCGTTCTACGAGGCCGCGCACAGTGCCAACTGCAACGCGATCGTGGCGGAGGCGATCGCAGACGGGAACATGAGCAGCTCCGCGTCGGGCTGCGACGACCACGAGGCCGGCACGTCCACGTCAATCGTGGAGCTCACCTTGACCGGCGACGTCCACACGGTGGACTATTCCTTGCGGAAGTTCAGAATTTTCATTGAAAGTTCAGAATTTTTGAGAAAATCCATTTTTTGTTAAGCATGTACATGTTCGTGTATTTTGTGTGTGTGTGTGTAAAGTTTCATGGAAAAAATATATAAGTTTTTTAATCCAAAAAGCAACTTTGTAAGCACCACACTTGCCTTCTCTCCATATAAGTTTACATGCACAAAGGACAAAATTATTTCTTTCACTCCCAGGTGCAGCTTCGAATTATTGAAAAATATCAGCTGGGATGTTACCTGAGAGCATGCTTCCTGATATTTCCCCACAGCACACAGAAGATGTGTTCCAGATAATGATTTGTCCGTTCTAACCATATTGGCTGCAACAACCTACAAAAGATCATAATTTAATTAAGGGTCCCCTCCATGAACAAACAAGCATAGCCCATAGGGTTTTTACCAAGAACATTCTTAGCTCAAATCTGAGGAAAAATTGACACTAAATATGGAAGCTCATGTCTTCTACTCCCTCCGTTCCTAAATATAAGTCTTTGTAGAGATTTCACTATGAACCACATACGGATGTATATAGATGCATTTTAGAATGTAGATTCACTCATTTTGCTCCATATGTAGTCCATAGTGAAATCCCTACAAAGACTTATATTTAGGAACAGAGGGAGTAGATTAGTGGGAGTACACAGAAATTTAAACCTAACATCACAAAGACTATTAACTATTAAGAACTAAAAGTAAGATCCATGGACACTAATAAGATGTACACCAGGTTCCTACAGTACAACCGAAGTACATTGTGGCACTATTCTATTTTATATCTTTACAAATATTAATTTAAAATGGACGTCATTGCTGCAAGCCAGCAAGTAAACTCTACTCCCTTCAGTCTAAAAAAATGATATTTTCCTTTGTGGCTTGACGTATCTTTGGTTGTTATTTTGTATCTTCTCCCTCTGTAAAGAAATATAAGAGCGTTTAGATCACTAAAGTAATATAAGAGCGTTTAGATCACGTTTAGATCACTACTAGTGATCTAAACGCTCTTATATTTCTTTACGGAGGGAGTATATTTTATTTAAGTTCATCACGGCAATACCACAAAATACTTTTGATAGCACATTTTCTTATATTAACTTCTCATAATTATGAGAAACATACATGACTCGAAATGTACTGATGCTCAAAATTGTGAAGGTGGATCCAGACATCCTTTGCAGAGAATTATATAATTATGTAAATTGTTATTTCCATCGACCTTTCACTTTACCCTTTAAGCCAAGTTGGTACGCTGTTGCACTATGTGTCATGTCGTAAACAAGCTATGTTCCATACTGAAGAAAAGAGTATGGTTATCTTTTACGGCTGTTCACCTTCACTGCAAGTTCATGTAAAGATCTTGACACTGCAGATGACAATACAACTGCTCTTAATGCATTAGGGTAAAAATTTGTTCCTTCAGGAGGAGTTGAAAGTAGCAAGGACACCGCAGCTTCCAAATTTCCAAGAGAGACAAGCCTGAGTTGGCAGAAAAACATGTGGCACAAGGAATTAGATGGATGTGCTTAGTTTCATAATAAACTACTGGTTTACATATTTGATTCTTACTCATGAATACGCTTTTGCAAAGCATCTTCACTATCAAGCTTGTCATGCCAAGGTATCCTTTCATTCGCATTGAACCACAATTGCTCTTGCTTAAATGCCATTGTACTTAATTGCCCACAACTCTGCAGAATGGATAGATTACTAAATGCGGAAGCATATATGGACGCAGGAAATTACCGACCATCAGATTCAAATATTACCGCAGTATCGTTGGCCACATTTCTGGCTGCAGACCTCTCGCTTGAAGCTATCCTATTTAATGTGGAAGTTTGTTCAGAATCAGCGCGTACACTTGATTCGAAGCCCTTCTCACTTGATCTACTTGTCGATTTATCCAGGGAATGCTGAAGGGCTTGCGGAAGCTGTAACCAGAAAAGTGCTTCTTGGAAATCACCAAAAATAGCAGCAGCAAATGCAAACCTTGCACAAGTTCCTTTATTTACTATAGCTGAATATAAGGTGGCTCTTCCATCATCAAGGATGCAACCTTCTCAACAAAAGGGAAAGGAAATATTTCCATCAGTTATGCCAAATCATCTGCTAAAGAAAATATATTGTTGACATTACCATCCTTTCTGTATGGCTCCAACACTTTAAGCAGCAATTCAGCCACTACAGAATCACCGATAGGAGGAAGTGTTGTCTCAATCATGTATGAACGAAGATCCCCGAAGGTTGCCGGTCCTTCCTTAAAGCTGTTAGAGCCTAATGTATCACTATTATTGCATTCAAACCAAGAAGGCTTCACACCAAGCTGCAGAATCATACGCAGAGCCTGAGACAACAACAACAAAAAAGAATAAGTGTTTGTGTTGCGTCGCAATTCAATCTTCAGAAGGTGGAAAGTGCATGTCCAAAATGGCCATTCAAGGAGACTGATTAGAAACACTAGTTACTTAAAGGCTTGGTTCTTTGAATGAAAGAACGTAACCATATCTGCCAGCAGCATTTTAAGAAAAAGCAATGAAATGTAAGTCTTTTGAAAGCTAACTTCAAGAAATATATAGTAAAATATAGAGTTCATACACGATTATATCAAAAGATGAGTTCAAATATTACGATACCACATCCATCTTACCAAAGCATGTGCTGTGGGGAATAGTATTGGTAGGCATAATGGCATTGGCCTAAATCTCTCTTTTGTAGTCAGCAGCCTAGAAGCAGAATTGATCTTTGTATCACTGGTGCATGAAGAACAGATGTTACAAACAAAATTACATATATGGTATCTAAAATGGAAACTAGAGCATCAGACGTATGCCGCATAAAAAGCATCATGTGACGAACTGAATAGGCCTAGAGGCTAGAACATCCCAGAGCATTGGACAATATTTTTGAGTTACAGAAAACTAAATTAGAGAACAAGCATTACCATACCCAGCTACCTTTTTCTGTTCGCCCCCACCAGACACCAACAGCATATATTGATTAAAAAGCAAAGGGCAAGGAAAAATAATAGACCGGTGGATAAATAAATTAGATGGAAGAGAAACAAATTCACTGCCCATTCACGCTGACGGTGCCTTGAATAATGGGCAGGAGGCTACTCTGAAATCACAAATTGTGCAAGTGCGCCTGAATAGTGCTTACGGGCTAGTCCAAATTCAATTCACATTACCAACCAAATGCCATTTAGATATTATTCTTGCCCTTTCCTGTTCAATGGCTGGTTTCCCTTTATTTTCTTAAGTTGGGTTCAGTTTTTGTTTACAGATTATTCTTCTAATCCACCTTTATGTTGACAATTTCTCAGTGTTTAACTGGTATGTCCTAACTGGGAGAATTATATGATTGACATAATTATTTTAATATTATTGATGACAAGCTACATTAGTTCGAATACCATATCAGAAGTTCCTTGTGAGTTCATACGCATATATGCTATGTGAAGAGTTCAGAAAATTAACAAGCCATCTTGACAGCACATTAAGAGAATCAAACACTATGGGGCACAACATTGATCGCATCGGTTCATTCAAGAGATTGACGGAATTTTAATACAGTGACAAATCTAAACCTCATAAATAAATAGAATATCCGTACAATACAGTGGAATAAGAAAAGGTTGTGCATTCTTAAAATGACATACGTGTTAACTTCAACCAGACGAAAGCTACTATCAGCTCCAGCGATGCATAATACAAGTGGTTCATCCTTCCTTGTTCGGGTTGATAACCAATCAAGCTCCAAGACGAGTGTGCCAGGAGATTGTGGATGGAGAAGGGCATTTGCCAAGGGATCTGCACTATCCTAAAACATAGTTCCTGAATTCAGTGGCACACTACTATTTTGAACTTGTTCCATCATGGCATAGTATGAGATACAGTTTATAGACATGGTAAGAAATACAAAAGGATCAGATGTATACTGGAAATGGAAATAAAACATGCATGGTGTACAATGAGGATGAAAGAAGAGCGTGAGTAATAACTTATTCAATATAACAACCTTTTCTCTACTCCAATGAAAATAACAGCTTCTTATAAATATTCTTAGCATAATTTTTTTGCACAAAATACACGTGTTTCATATAACTATTTAAAAACCATACATTTGACATCACACTCCAATAACAAGTATCGCATGATGTGGGTAATGAGTCTTGAGCAAGACAATGACATGATAGGCTGTTAGCTAATGCTTCTTTGTACTTACCAGGTCAAATATTGAGAATGTATTATCATAGAAGAGCACAGCAATGCGTCCTCTACTCCGATCACCGTGAACAACAGGAGAAAACTTAATCCTCCTAATCCCTTCCCTGTGAGTGCTAAAAGAAGAAGAAAGGCCTGTTATAACGTCCCACCATCGAATGTTGCCTGATCTATCACCCATCACCTATTTTTTATTAAAAATAGTAGTTTTAGGTCAGAATGTGTCCCAGGATAATCTACCTTACACATAAAAAAATACTGCAAAATGGAACTTATAAACTACATGTGGTGCCACAATGTACATACAACATGGGGAAGACGATAAGCCATAGCAGTAACCAGGCCATCTGAAGAGGCAAATGATGATGACGGCCACTTTGGCCTGAAAAACACAATAAAACCACATAATTAATATGGATAGACAATTAGACATTTAAAACGAGGGTAGTAGTGGTTAAACATCAAATAAACTGTAGCTCAACACATACAAAGAAACTACGTCAACAAAGATATGGGCCAGCAGTGGAGGGGGTGGGGCACAAAATTTTACTTTGATCTCTCATTCTAGGCCAGTTAGAATTCGTAAGATCTCAACTCTGAGAATCAAACCTAATAAAAGTAATTAGCTTCAATTATAATCAAATTACTCGAATGGCATCACTAATAACAATCTGTACTTGATGTCCTAATTCTACAAGCACCAAGTATCTCCCATCTTATTTTGATGTAACTCAAGGCATACTTATCATTTGGAGAAATACAAACACAACACTGCATGCAATCAAGCAATCACTACCAAAAAAACCACTGTTTTCTGACTCCAATACAGAAAGAAAAAGCAGGAAACATGATGGATCAGAAAATTGCCAGAAAAAAAACTAGCATCAAATAGTAGAGGTCGCAGAAAGAATTCAAGAATAATGTATTAGTTTTACTTGCCTATCAAATATTGTGATGATCTAGCACAATTGGGTAGAGGACTAGAATAAAATGAATAACATAGATTTCTGCAATGTAGACTGATGATCTGATCAAGTGTGCATGTGAGTGTCTTTTCATTGCTGAAAGATATAAAGTCAGCCATTCAAGTACCTAAAATCTCGTATTCGCCGTCCGTGCACTTCAAACACACCAAGAGCACCATTGACTAATGCAAAAGCAAAACTTTCAGATGATTCATCAGAACTTTCTGCAGCAGTACCCTCTGCAACCAAATAATTCTATCATAGTATCATCTTGCAATAATATTGTAAAAATGCAACCAGAGAAGAGTAGAAAGCTTAAATAGATAGTATATATGATTCAAGTATGGAACCTATAACGTTTCCAATAATATGACTTTGCTAGTGAGTTAAAAGTGCACCTTTGGAGGTAGACGATTGCTTAGATGCATTCTGACTTGGTCGTGGTGCCGCTGGCAGTGTCCATTCTAACACCGTAAAAGGAAGAGCCAAGGATCTAAGCTACAAACAGTTCAGAAAATTTACAAATATCATGCTTCCAGAACTTCTACGACAAGAAAGAACTGATTCACACATGATACAGCAAAAGTGGGGCAATTTACGGAGATAAACTATACTGTAATGGTCTTCAAGATACATTTACTGAATGTAACAACAGTATAGCCTCTGGATTCTCATTATGATATGGAAGTGCAAATTTAGCACAAAAGTATTGCTGCTTTAAATTCATTCCTTGGTTGTAGCCTGTGTTACTTAAGATAGTATTTTCCCTGGCATTTCAAAGATAATTGATTTGTTTGGCACTACGTCAAACAATGTTAACATAATTATTCTGGTGCCTTGTTACAGATCATTTACAACACTCCAACCACCTTTTGTCAAAACTGATTTGGTAATTGAGTTTTAAATGGCTATGCAAAGTAAACAACAATTCCCTATTCCAGAGATAGTTCCCTTTCAGGGCTGCCAAAAACTGATACAACTGAAAAAAAAAGAGGCTGCAACCTTGATTCCTGAGGTTAATATCTGTTTGTCAAAACTACTCGAGGCCCCCACACCAATGGTATCCTTTTGTGAAATTCAGTGCACAGATTAAGATAAATAATGGTAAATATACCTCCCCAGAGGCATAATAGCTCAGTTATATGACAGCCTATTATGGATGCTATTCCAGTCTGATAAACATGACCATGTCTAGCAAAGTTTGAGCATAAATGTATATAGGCCAATTTGCCATGCACAAGACGAGATCGAGTGACTTAAAAATATGCATCTAAATTCATGTGCATAACATTCGAAATATGGAAATCAAAATTACAAAAGGTAACACTATGATTAATTGAGGAAAAGCCGACTTTAAGCTCTTTCTCTTGTTTTTTTGGCCGTGCCGTGAAGTGCAATGTGTTTTAGAGAGGTTGTCAAAAAAAGACAATCTATAGAGATTCCCCATCTATATCCAATCAAGAATAGAAGCAAGTCGCTTTAGGCGTCAGCTTGTAACTGGGTAAGAATAAATAATTGCTCTAAAACTTGCATAGATACAGGCAGAGAAATAAGTACCATAATCGGGTTCTTTGTCATGGCCCACACTTCAACAGGAGCATCACGAAACATAATCAGAAGGTACCTGGTAAAAAATATTATGCTTGAGAAACCAAATATTGAGCTTGAGAAATCACAGCAAGCACAACGGCGATAAGATTATGTGCACCGAATTAGCAAACTGTAAGGGGTAATAAGAAGTTATGGACAGATGAAAGATGTTATCACAGGTCAAAACATGAAACCAACCTTCCAGATGAAGATGCCCTCAATGCCCTTATTGCTGCACGCTCAGGCTTTTGGAGCACACGGAATGGGCGATTTAGCCCACTTCTCAGGCATGTGATAACAAGCTTATTATTGTATCCTCCACTCTTATCACTAACCTGTACCAGTCAAATCAATGAGAAAATTAACTATCTTTGGCTCTTTGCTGTTTGTGGATTGAGAGCCTAATTAGGAAAGTAGACAGGCATTTAATTATCAATCACAAATTCACAATATACTAGATGTATAAAGCACCTGATTATATGAGAAGGAAGCAAGGCGCGAGTTTCCAAGCCATCTTAAGCCTCTGACTGTGCTGCTATGAACAGCAAAGCTGACAGAAACTGCATTAGCCAATACGTCAACAACTTCAATGGTCCCATTTTGAGTTCCTAGAGCAACAAGTGGTACTGCTGGAGCAGGATTGTTTCCACCACCTTTAGATAGAAATGTTGTTCAATGTTATAAAAGTGTGAAATTTTAAAACCTGAAGATAATTTCAGAAAGAAAACAGCTAGCAGTACTATGAGCATCAGGGACGTACGGGCTACTGTGGCAAGTAAAGAAGGGGATGGCACCGCTAGAGTAGTCACAGTAGAGGACAAAAGATGAAGCTGGCCCATCAAATTAATCTGCATAGCAAAGCAAACATGAGAAAACCCGCAAAGGCAAGCAATAGTGCACCAGCGTTAAGTGATATGAACCAAAATTTAGATCACTAAACAGGTACATCCTAATCCCAGAGATCTAGAAGGATCAAGTTATGCAAAGCAGCACAAAGATTCACATTTGACTGGAACTATGATCCCTTACAATGGTCAACAAGAGAGAGAGAGAGAGAGAGAGAGGAGAGGGGGGGGGGTGTTATAACACAACCTTTATTGTAAAATCAAGCCCATTGGAGCGCGGGTTGGAAGTTCCAGCATCACTATGGTTAGATGTACCTGGTTCCTTCCCGACATTAGTGACAGAAATGGAATCATCAGTCGATTTAATAGCTGGGCTAGGAATAGGATTTATTTATTTATGTGCTGTCTTGACAACACTGATTCGCACCTAGATTAATTTTCTTGGAAGATACTGACTTGTCAAAAGTTAAATGCCATGACCAGATCTTGCCATCTTCAGATATCGATGTTAGATATGTCATGGTCCCTTGATACATGTTCTGGTTCGACTTTGTATCAAAGATCATAGACTGTGAAGATTGCATATGTGCCAAATCCTGAGATTGTTTGTCGATGTTACGAAAAATAGACTCTGACTGCCAGATCGTAGTAGCAAGAACGGCCGGGGGAGGAACAACGGTACCAATTGAAGGCATGAGCTCTTCCACTGCATGCAACAAATGCACTTGTTCACCCCTAGAATAAAAAAAGAAACAAGGTTGAACTTAATATGTTACAATAAAAAACTACTCATACCTGTTAGCCATTTATGTACAATACTGAAACTATATCTATATTGGTGTGCAAATTGTCAAGAATAAATGCCAGCAAACTAGCAGGGCAGGTTGCACACTTTCAATGAGGCATACACAAATGGCAAAATGACATCTACAAAATGTGTGGCAAGAAAAATATTCTTCCAATTAGTACACATATCGCTGACTGTTCATTCCTTTTAAATGTCAACTACATGATACCCCAATGGTTATAACTTATAAGGCCGTCTATGTTTGTCAGCACATTCCCAAGGATGTAAAGTTACATAATATCTTATTTAATTGCTACCCTCTGTAAACTTTTATAAGAGGGAGTAAATTCTAAATTGTTCTCTCTTTTTTAGATAAAATGACTAAGCTACTGGTTGCAATTTTTTCTATGGCTGTACTCAACCATAAAAATGTCCATTATGACAGTTGTCTTTTCAGAGATTGGGCATTCAGTCAAGTTCTCAGTTAGGTGTTCTTCCTCAATTATTATTGTAAAAAAATATTTGCAAGATGTGCAAACTTACTCCTTGCGCTTCCAGATGCTCAGTTTGCCATCAGCATGTGTGCAATAGAGCAGGTCAAGATCAGTATCGGCCATAACATCCGTGAACTTGCCGAACCCCCTTGGCAATGTAGCAACAGAGAGCACAGTGCTGTAGTTCAGTTCAAAGACGACGAGCTCCCGAGGGTACACGGCATATAGGATGTGTCTCCACAGTGGGGAGAAGCACAGCCTCGCCGCAAAGAGCGGGAAAGCAGCGAGCGCCGGGGCTGGCGCCGGCGCTGATATGTCCTTCTCCAGTCTCTGCAGCTCTGCCACGTCCCCGGCACCGCAAACGATCCTATGCTCCTTCAACGAGATGTCAGAGTCATGCCGTGGGACAGCGGAGAGAAGGAAGCCCTTGAGACCGAGCGCGCAGAGGTGGCGGTCGTCGAAGGGGTCCCGGCGGAGGCAGGAGAGGTACTCGGGCGAGGCGTCGAACATCCAGAGCACGCGGGGGTTGTTGCTGGTCTCCCAGATGCAGAGCAGCGATGGCCCGTGGATGGAGGCGAGGAGCCAGCCGGAGGCGTGGTGGATCCAGCAGAGGTCCTGCACGCCGCCGCTGGTGCCGGGCGCGACGCTGCGGGACTCGTCGAGGCTGAGCAGGCGCAGCACGGCGCGCGCGCGGGCGTCCCAGACGGCGACGCGGCCGTGGCGGTCGCCGGCGGCGAGGCGGAGCGGGCGGTGGTCGTCCTCGGCGCCGGCGGCGTCCTCGGCGGCGGCGAGGGAGGACGCGCTGGCCGCGGGCGCCCAGCGCACGGCGGTGACGAAGGAGGCGGGCGAGGTGGCGGAGGAGGAGGGCATGGGGAGGACGCAGACAAGCTGCATGGAGCGCGGGTCGGAGACGACGACGCTGCTGCCGGCGCCGTGCGCGAGGAGGCCCGAGGTGCTGAGGTCGATGCAGCCGCCGTTGCCGCGGCTGGCGGGGCCCGGGAGCATCGTCGACGTGGCGCTGCCGCCGCCGGCGGCGGCATTGCCGCGCGATCGCGCCGCCGGGGAGGCGGCCGGCGCGGCCATCATCGCGCGGGGCTGGCTGGGGCGGGGCGAGGCGGCGACGCTCTCTCTCTCTCAGATCTCGACCATGTGGGATTGAGATTTGAGAATTGAAGGAGGGTCGATCTGCCCCGTGCGCGTGGGAGGAGACCGGGAAGGAAGACTGGTGCGGCCTGTCGGGTCAAGGGGGCCGGAGGAGATCTGCTCCGTCGCAAGCGGGTCGGTGCTTTGAGATTTGCGCATGCCTAGTTGGCGGCTTGAGGACCAACATGGCTCCAACTACGCGACTCGAGGACCGGAATGGTACCGGAAGGATTCAGACTCTTCTCGTGCTTCTCCTGTCGAGCGAGAGCCGGGAGGTCAGTGAGAGACGATGACTTTGCACGAAATACTCCCTCCGTTCCTAAATACTCGTGTTTCTAGGCATTTCAATAAGTGACTACATACGGAGCAAAATGAGTGAATCTACATTCTAAAATATGTCTACATACATCCGTATGTAGTAGTCATTTGAAATGTCTAGAAAGACAAATATTTAGAAACGAAAGGAGTAGATGTTAAGTTATAGAGCAATGGAAAGGCACAAACCGACATCCACGATCGATGGATTCTAAACCAAATGAAGTGAAGGATGCCACAAGATGCGAATAGGTATGGTCATGGCGAAGGAGAAGGGTGAGAGGCGTGATGGTATAGAATCCATCAGTGGAGCAGAAGAGGGTGGTTACACCTAATAGGTACATTGGCACATTGTAAATAAGGTCGCTCAAGCAGAGCAACATGACCTCGTTGTGATATTATGTTATACATCAGTTTTCGGCCAGTTTTTTATATAAACTGATGAATGAAAAGGCAAAGCTCCTACCGGTTGCTAAAAAAATTATGTTAGACATGCAATTACTTTGTTTCAAAACACTTTATACAACTTGAAAAGATGTCTGTTTAATTTACGGATTTATATCTTCAATGTCAAGGTGCACTGATTTGTTTGTCTGTGGATGTTACCTAAGGCGGCAATATGTTGGTATGTTAACAAGCGATCTTAGTCCCTGTTGGCACCTTCCTTTGGAGTAGATCTTTCTTTGATTGAATAATGATGCAATAAAAAAACTAAACTTCTTTCCTTAGGAATTTTGCAACAAAGCAATTTAGTGGGGCAAAAAAAATTTATGTGAGGTTCAGGTGTACACATTGGGTCCAAGAAATTGAGACGGTGCGGGGTGAGTTGGGGTGGAGCGCGGAGGCAATATCAGGCGAAACCAGCGACATGGACACTGAATTGGTAGAAGAGTGTGCAAGTGTTCACGCACAATATAGAGGTTAAATTTCACAAACAATTTTTTTTCTTCTTTTTGACAGACGCTCACATGCATTCACCCAGACAAACTTAGGTGTGCACACATGTCCAGATAAGCACCTCCAAGATAGATCTTAAGATTAACAAAGTCAAAGTCGCCTTTTGTTGAAAGAATATTCCATCTATATAAGATAAGTATGTGTCAAACCTCGATCTACAGTGGGTCCGGGGTACAATAACCCTCATAACCATCCAAAAAATATTTAGACCACCGCACCGAAACAGTAGCATTCGGGGTTGGCAAAAACTCCCGCCATTCACAAATATAATATATTTTGGACTATATATGGACTGAAATGAGTGAACAAAGACACTCAAGTATGTCTATAACTCTATGTACATCTGATTTTTTTTCTTCAAAATGGCTATATACATCAGATTTAGAAATAAATTTAAAAATATTTAGGAATGGAGGGAGTACCAATTGGCAATTGCAAATTCTAGCACTGAATGTCTACATCTGAAAGGGGCATCATAGAATTTTCTAAAATTGCAACGGTAGGAAAAACAATTCATCTCGGTCTAGATCACAAACATGAAAACAGGGCATAACTTGGCCGCAACCGCACCAGGATTCGTACAGCGATAAGCATAGTGGCAACTGAGCAAAACGCACCACCATTGCTGTCTTCTAGGTCACGGCGAATCTCCCGGCACAAAACTTACGAATCAGTGGTAAAACAAAGTCACCTTGGTTACAGCATCATGTCTTGCTTAAACACGCCTAACACGGCCCTAGCGAAGTACATGAAGATCGATTTCTGATACCAGCTTAAGCATTCTCCGTCTATACTCTATGGCACCAGATGCGTGGCCCAAAGAAGTGACCCCAAAATCAAGAAGCTCACCCCTGCAGATATACTTAGTCAGAAAACCGACATGCATGTAAAAAATCTTTGCTTATGTGTTTTTTTAGAAGGCCCTGTGTGCGGGAAGTATGGGTGACTTCGCATGATAAGAGGATAAGCTGCTAATTCATGATTGGAAAAGTCACAAAGCCGCCTTATAATAGGTTTCCAAGCAATACACACAGAAATTAAGTCTTATATGCAAAATTGAAAAGTATAGTACTACTCTGTTTTTAAATGTAAGACGTTTTGGAAGTTTAAATTGAACTGCCAAAACATCTTATATTTAGGAACAGAGGGTGTACAACTTAAGAGTAAAAGGCACATGAGCTGCCCATCATGCTTCAGGAGAGTCTCGAGAAGATATAATTCCAGTTTTGAAGAAATAAGCACATTAATTAGCAGAAACATAATATCTAAATGGGAAATAAAAGCTTCGGGCCCTCAAACATTAACTCTGATGCACAGGTTATGCAATGTTCTTCTTTGGAATGTCATTGGTTCCATGAATTATGTATATAGAATACCAAGACCTAAACATGTATCGTGAGCCCAAGACATTTCACCCTTATAAATTTCCAAAGATCTTTATTATACATAGCAAAAGAAAAAACAAGAACCGGCAGGAAAAGAGTTTTGTGTACAGATGAGCCCTCTAATTAGAATAGTGGAGGCTCCACTGCCGCACAAAGTGCAGAAGACATATCACTCACTACCTGTGATGCTACTAGGTAGGGCTCTGATTGTTGCTTGGTGCTGCCCAATGTAATTGTTCATGGGCAAGCAAAACCACCTGATCCTCATCAAGGAACTCATCTATGAAAAG
The DNA here is from genome assembly GCF_056163025.1 of Triticum urartu. Lineage (NCBI taxonomy): Eukaryota > Viridiplantae > Streptophyta > Magnoliopsida > Poales > Poaceae > Triticum > Triticum urartu. The sequence goes on along the minus strand of NC_141878.1, from coordinate 80,919,510 downwards.
ACGCCTATTGTGTTTTTTTCCATACATTAAACCACACATGTAGCAAACTTTCGGCACACAAATAATCTGGGCAGCATGATATTGAGCAAGTCCAATATACCCAAGAAGATTGAGACTGCCTCCAATGAACTAGGTTTTTCTACAACATGGTTAGAATGAGTGAATATACACGCTAAAACGCGTCTAGATGCATACGAATCTGAGAAAATAGAGAAAAGCTAAAACATCTTATATTTAGGAACAGGGAAGTATTTGATAATTTCTTAAGAGGTTTTTTTCTTTCAAGAATGTAACTTCTTAGAGGTTGCAATCAAGCATGAGATGAGCTCGAATATTTCAGCCGAGACACTGAGACCAGCACCGTCAGAGACAGCTTGGTCAAACAGTTGCACCAGAGAAACTCAAACGCAAGGACCAAAGTTATCTGGCTTACGCACTGGACCAGGACAGGAAAATCAAGCCAACTTGAGCGGGTTTAAACTCAACCTGAGTGAATTTGCCAAGCTGATGGGTATTGGTTGTGGGAATGTGGGATAAAGATGTGAGTGAAACCTGCATGTCTTACCATAATTTCACTGTGAATTTATGTTGTCCAGTTTCCACTATTGTTCTTCAGATGTGTTAGCTAAAACTATGCACACCACGAATCTAGGTTATCATAGATTAGTTTGATATTTCACAATAATAGATGGATAAACGCATTCCTGAAATTGTTTTGATCTTTATTTCCAGAGTCACGTGGCAATGCTGATCAATAAAGAAGAAACCATGCAACCATTCCTGGTTTGACAAGTTCTTTCCAGTAGCATGAACCATTAATTTTCTGCATTACAAAGACAGCAAAGCACCATAATTCTTAAATACAAACAGCATAAGCTTGCCAGGAGAGAATCCCCAACAGTATAAGCACTACTGTGACAGCAGGCTTACCTCTTCGTAGTTCATAGACTCGGTTTCGACAATGATGGTGGGAAGCCAAAGTAGGAGTGAACTAGATTGGGAGGATAATAGTGTTTTGCTCTGCAGACCTTCTTAAGTTCTGAGGTCTTGACATCCAGAGAAAACAAATCAAACTCGTTATCCTCGGGCAACAACCCACGTGCAGTATCATCCCACTGAGCTATTCGAATACATCGAAGGAATAAGAATCTCTCAGTTGCACCCACGGTGAAATAGCGACATCGAGGAGGCAGTGCTATAACATTTTTCAGCTGCCACTCTTTGGGAGATTCGCCGTTGTTTTGTCGAGCGGTATGATGGAGATAAAATGTGGTAGGGCTGTAAACACCGACCAGAGTAAACATCTCGAGGGCTCCTTCTGCGCCATCAACAATAGTAGACATGTATACACTCTGTCCAGGCTGGTTTGTAAGCTGCACATGGTAGCCGGTGAGAATGTTGACAATGGAGAACTCCATTAAGCGCATGTCCAGCATGAGCAACTTGTCCCTCCAAAGAGCCGGCCAGTAGAAGCAGCCACGCACGTAGTTGAAACGGGACAGGCCATTCCAAGAGGGCTCAACTGTGCCCAAAGAGCTCCAGCTGGGAGATGCAGCAACACACCATTGTCCGGTGATGGAAGAGAAGACAAACACGACCAACTTGGTTTTGTAGCACGCCGTGCAGATGACCCTGAACGAGGTCTCGTCCTCCTCCTCGCCAACGGGAACGAGCATAGGCGCAAATTCGGCAAGGCGCTCCTGCTGGACGGTCATTTCCTCAGGTATGGGCGGGAGCAGCGCGTATCTCCGTGACAAGGGATCGCACACCGCGAGGTTTGTGAACACCGGATGGGCATCAAACCGGCAGCTGCACTCGAGGAGGACGCGGCGGTGGCGGACGTCGCGGAGGTACCAGGGGGTGAGCCAAGCCTTGTCGGGCTTGGGCACGAAGGAGTAGGAGAAATCTGCGCCGTCGGCGAGGGCACGGGCGAGCGGGGCGGAGGGATGATGTTCATGGGCGTGATGGAATCCACCTTTGTCGATGGCTAATCCTAGGAGTGGCGGCGGAGGAAGGAGCGCTCGGCGATGATGCGGCGGAAACGGGGGCCGGCGGTCGATGCGCGGGCGAGCCCGGCCGGGGTGGGCAGGCGAAGGAAGATCTCCTCCAGGATCTCGTCGAAGAGATGCGGCGCCGTCGGGGCCATGGTCGGGCGCCGGCGGCCGATCGACCGCCGGGGGAGGTGGAGAGGAAGGGGATTAGGGTTAGCGGAAGGTGTTGTGCGAAGTGAGCGAGCGAGCAGAGCAAAGGATGAGAAAATGGTTTGAATGGTTTGGATAATTTCATTGTAAGGCGGCTTATTTCAAGAATGTAAGCTAAAACAATTTGTGGAAAGAAAACACCATTTGCGGAAATCTTGCAGATGTAAAAAAAAATCGAGAATACTGAATATCTATTTATAATGTCAATGAGAATACTAAGCCCCTCCCCGTCAAACTTCCCCTCCCGCTCTGCCCCTCCTCCATACCGCCGTCAATAGACCCCGCCGGGCGAAGCCCGCACGGATCTGGCGTTGGCGGGGCGTCTTTCCATTTGTGTGTGGGGGAGGGAGGGACACACGTGTCGCGGTGGGCGGTGCGGTGTGACTTCGGCGCGTCTTCTCTGTCAGTGGTGGTCGGGGACGGAGGTTGAGAGGCGCTCGCGGCCTCCTCCCGTTGGCTTTCTCAATTCGGCCGCGTCCTCCTGCTGTGCTCCAGTGGGCGCCAGGCATGCCTCCTGGCTTCGGGTTGGCACGAGTCTGGTGGGGGTGCAGCGTGGGCAGGCTGGATTCATCGGGATCTGCCCTGTTGTGGCCCAGATCTGATCATGTGCAGTGGCGTGCTGCAATGGGCCCTTGCTCTATGGTGGTGCAGGAGGCGTCGTTCCGCGGTATATCGCTGCTCTGCGGAGGTGGTTTGCCCACTTGGGCGAATGCCGTGCTCCCGACGACGCTCACGGGCGCTGCTTACCTGCTTGGAGGCATCGATGTTATGGTGACTCCCCTTTGAGACTCTAGGGGAAACCACGATCCTGCTTCGCCTTGTAATGGTCGATGGCGGGCACGTTTCGCATCGCATCCCTTCTTGAAGGCATCAACTAGGAGTTGGCTTGATGTTTTCGTGTGGTTGCTACTCAGTGTCGGTTTGACGGTGGTGGTGGTGGTGCGGCCGGCTTTGGGTCGATGGTGGCGTGTCTCTTTGTCGACAGGGAGCTGGTGCTTTGTCAGCGTCGTATTGGTTCGACCTTTCCATGGAGTAGATTCCGATTTTTCTCCCGAAGCCAGGTTAGCGGGGGCGTGTGCCTCTAAGACCACATCGGTCCTGTACAACACCTCCCCCCATTTGCGGGGTGTTGTTGGGTGGTGACCAAACGGCCGACGCCCAAGGCTCATCTTACTTGGTTAGATGAAGATGAAAGCTGAGCCCCCCCCTCTGTGTTGGTTGCGCTGACGATATTTGTAATGGCGGTCGGTGGTTGTGTCTGGCCTCTGGTTGTCGATGGTTGAGCTTCTCGAGGTCCGGCAACGACACCGCTTAGTGTTGTCAAGCGGCCATTTTCTTCATGTGTGCTCTTCTTCGATAGTTTCTGGGGTTTGGCTGTAGGCCTGGGTGTGTCCTTTTCAGCTGTCTCTTTTCCTTTGTTTTCTACATGTACTTTGGTTTACTTGAACCTATCTTATATGAAGCCGCGAGACTTCTAGGATTTTCAATGAATATATTCAGGTGGGGGTTCGCTCCCCCCAAGTGATCATTAAAAAAAGGAATACTGACAACATTCAAATGCACCTCTTTTTAGTCAAAGATCCTTGAATTTTCTTGAAATTCAACAATGGCTTGTAGGTTTTGTACGTGAATGTGTTTTGATCGTTGTACTAAAGCTGCGACAATTAATATAAATTGAAGGGAGTACTGTATCATAATATATTACCGTATTATGACTTATGAAACAAAAAAAAATTATGCTTTCTGCAATAGTGACAAGCACAATTAAGCATTGTTAAATCAATTCAACCAAACTGGGACTCATATAATCTCACCAGATCATCTGAGCTACAATGGATCCATGGAACATAGGAAAAGCAGCAAGCACAAACTTAGTGTCTGACATTTGCAGCCTACCAAATATGAAGAAGCAGAACTACACAACTACTACCTAGTTTCAAGTTCTTACTTGGCTGGGGCAGGGAGGTCTGCACTGGCACGAGGGGCGACATTTGCAAGGTGGGCAAGAGGCATTCCGGTGCCCTCCATGTGGCCGGAGGAGTCGATGCCCTTGGTGAGAGTTGTAGACTGTTGTACCATCTCCAGCGCTTGTATTCTGAGCTCCATTGGATAGTCCTTCACACAACCAATTCTTGGACCATTCCCAGTGCTCCATTTCAGGGACAGCCTGTGGCCGAGCTGGTAGGATTTTGACTTGCTCTTGGAATTCACCCTCTCAAGAATTGCCTCCTGTGAGACGCCGGCATCTCTGGGGCTTTGCAGGCCACCTGATAAGGTTCTTTGGTAGGTTGCTCTTGCTTGCTCTGCACGGATATTATTGCCTTCGTCATCTTCAGTCTGTGAAGATGCCCCAGATGCCTTGTTGGAAGGAAGAATCAATTGTGAAGGATTGGATGATATGATAGCAGCAGCAGGGTTCTGTTTGGTATTTGGCACTGGATCTTCATAGTAGTCTTCCTTGGTGAATGAGCACACCTGAATATGCAAAAATAAGTTCATGAAGTGAACCGTGTTACATTTGTTAACATACGAGTGTGTTTACTGTTTAGATTTCGCTGATCAAAAAATATTACACCTCAACTTCTTTCAGATCAACTCCATTCTCTTCTAGAAAGCTCAGGAAGTTGCTAAGGTTTTCCGCACTCGGTTTGTAATGTCCACTATAGGCCCAGATGGACTGAAATCGGGACAGATCATTAGAGAATCAAATTAGCATAACATCCCACGAGAAAGCACAGTAACAAAATCATGAGTATGAAACGACTAGTAAATCTTTTGGAACATGGATGCAAAATCAGTACAGAAAACCACACCCTAAGTAACAATTCACTGAGTGTAAAATCTTTGTGTAAGCAGCACCACTTGGTACGATGGGTGCCTCTTGACAATACCTTGATAACTCCATTTTCTGCAATAAACCGTCCAGCAGCTATGGTAGCACCTCCTGCTAAAAAGCTGGAGTGCAGGAATACACCTCTCTCTTTCTAGATATAGAAGTAAGCATACAATTAAACACTTGTAGCGAAGCTAAACTTCCAAAACATGACATAACATTGCTCAGTAGCAATAGTCAAACAACCTTCCCAGCATACAGTTTCTTTGCTGTGCTCATAACAAAAATCCATTTCGTCCCTTTAGGGCCCTGGCTTGTATCAAGTGGTTCTCCAAACATCTTATGGGTGATCTTTCCCTCTGTAATGATGTATTCATAGTACTCACGCTCTTGCTGCAAAACATCAGACAAGTGTTAGAACCATCTGGTAGGCTTAGCTGCTACAAAATACATAGTTCATGCAGAACAATCTTCTAATCTTTCATGTGGCAACTTATTAGCAACTAATTTGAACATGTTTCAAGACTTGTGGAACTTTTGGCAGTAAAATAATATCTTTGATAACTCTGTCCAAAAATTGAAGGCGTACGTACGTTTTCCAAGCTTAACTTTGATCAACCAGTTTCCGGACTATATGTGGATTATCTCAATGCAAATTGTTACGATTGAAAGGAGCTTTTTTTTATGAATCCAATGATATCAATTTTGTATCAACTAATCCAAATTTGGTTGAACAGATTGTTGATCAAAGATAAATTTGAGAAGAGTGTGTGTGCCTTATAATTCCGGAGGGAGTATTGAGTGTTGCCAATATATCTCAGTTTGCGGATCAGACTGGTATTTCGAGGGGCGAGCTTTGGTTTGAGGTCGAGGGATATCGGATATGACTTCCCTCCACTTGATGCAGATCCACATTTTTTTTTGAAAAGTAGGTTTAACCCCTGGGTAAGGCTGTTGCCTTGGCGCAGTGATAAAGCTGCTGCCTTGTGACCATAAGGTCACAGGTTCAAATCTTGGAAACAAGCTTTTACAGAAATGTAGGGAAAGACTGCGTACAATAAACCCAAAGCGGTCGGACCCTTCCCCAGACCCACGCCGATGAGGATGGGGCGAGCACAACTGGAAGCGTGCAAAGGGGTATTCTTCTACAAATGCCTCCACCTCGGCCAGCTCTTCAGCACACCCCCACGGTACTGTGGTGACACTGTAGGTGTGAGTACCGCAGGCGGCAGCTTGCTACTTGCACCGAACCCTCTGGTGCAGTAGACATCGCCACTTCTCCTCTTCGACTGAACAACATGTGTCGAGACGAGCCCTGTTGCCACTAGGCCATGCTTCGACACCGACCTTGAGGCCTCCCGTGCTCGTGCATGTCGCTCAGCTCCGGTACACTCCTGTCACACCATCGCCTCCGACGGACCGAAGCCGATCGCGTCATGGCGACAATTATCTTTGGTGGCATCCCTGATCCTGTGACTTCCGCTCCAGTGCTCGTACCTGTATCCAGGCCCAATCGGATGCGGATGACTTGCCGACGGGCAGGACCTCGCATGCGGCAAGGCTTTGCTATTGATTTTTCCATTTTATGTTGTTTGGAAGATGATATTATGGAAATCTTCGAGGTTAAGGGTTAGCTTAGTACTCCGTTTGTAAAGTAATATAAGACATTTTGGATCACTACTTTAGTGATCAAAACGTCTTATATTACTTTACACAGGGAGTACGTAATAATTGTAGGGAGGTTGCGTCTTCGATCAATGAGCTTTTGACAACGAGGTGAATCACGCTTTGGTTATCCTAAAGAAAACAACAACGAATGGGCTGTCGATTCTGATTAAAATTATGTGTTTGTAAACAAAAGAAGTTTTTCAGCCACAGGTTGTAGTTCCTCTGTTGCAAACAAAAGATGTTGTCAGATGAAAGAGATTTTTAGAATGGCAAAGGCCTTCGTGACTTGGCTAAGCACAATTCTTTTGGTAGAATCACCTAGGGAGCATAAGTTGGACTTTATCGCCTTAATGGAGACTGGTAGAGCCAATTTTTTAGCTCCCTTCTTAAACCATCTGTGTGGTGATCTTGATTTTGCTTGGCACTGCCTCCCTCCACATGGGAGATCAAGCGGTATCCTTCTTCAGGTCAATAGGACTACGTTTTTGGACGTCAGGAACATGGAGGTGGGTGGCTTCTGTGTCAAGTTCCGTGTCCGTTTATGAAGCTGCCCAGGCAGAGCTCAAACTTGACTTACCCTCTGAGCTTGTTCATCTTTGTGGTTCAGAGTCTCTACCCATGTTGGTGGATGGAGACTTCAACATTATCAGGTAGCAGAGCAAAAAGAATAATGATAATTTTAATGTGATTGTTTTTAATGCCATTATTGAGAGCTTGGACTTGAAGGGCGGGCCCGGCGAAGTGGTAGTCTCTTCACTTGTGGCCTAAAGGTCCTGGGGTTCGAACCATTATTGAGAGCTTGACCCCCATCCCGCGGGCGGACCCGGTGCAGACGTCGAAGGCGGGTTTGTGGAATCCGCAACCAAGCCTAGTTGCTATTCTTCGTCCGCTGTGGGCCAGGTCGCCTGCTCAAACGATCCAATACAGAGGGGGTTGGTTGCGCGTGGCCGAGCGAACCCTAGAAAGGCAGGCGGCGGCGGCGGCGGAGTGGCCGGTGGTGGCGTATCCAGGATTTCCTCCTCTGGTTTCATCCGATCTGATACTTCGATGGCGGGGCGAGGCGATTGGCGTGTGCAGAAGCAGGGCAACTCGGGCGGCGGCCGCGGATCCTGGGTGCAGGGCCGCGGAGATGCTGGTGGCGGGGGATTCTGGGTGGCAGGGCGAGGTGATGCAGGTGGTGGCGGTGCTGGTTGGCGTGGACCAACGCAACAGAGACCGCCCACTCCTCCAACTCTCTCCACTCAGCCCAATCCTCTGGTTGGGGGTGCATATGGCGTGGAGCATGGATTTGGAGGTGGTCAACATGGTCATGGGGAGTACTTAGTTGGCCGTGGTGGACATGGATCTGGGCAACATGGGAGCAGTGGTTTTGTCTCCGGACAGCAAGGGCAGTTCTACCAGCAACCTCCAATTCCTCCTTCAGGTAACTTTCAGACACATCCTGCTGTTGGGTTTGGAGCAGTTCAGTTTGGCCAGATGGGCAATGATGCTTTGGGTAGTTATCAGTATTCTGGAATTAGCAACTCACCTAGTCAACAAGGACAGGGGTATGGTTATACTGGTTTCAATTCAAATCAATCTGGTACTAGCATTGGGCCTGCAAATATTGGGAGCAGATCACAGATGACATGCTATAAATGTGAGAATACTGGTCATGCTGTTAAGGATTGTCAGACTGTGTTATTTTGCGTCAACTGCACCAAGGATTCACACCTTTCGCGCAAGTGCTCTTTCCTGTCACAACCTAAGCCTGTTGCCAGTCTGGTTGGTAGTGCTGCTGATGGTTTGCAGATGTTCTCAGCAAGGACCGGAAAGAAGCCGGAGCCAGATGAAAACAAGCAGGCTATAGCTATTATTACTGTGAAAAATGCAAGCCTGACTGCGTTACAGCTTGTTAACTCTCTCAGCATGATGTTCCAGTGGGGATGGGAGTGGCAGGCTAAGCCTTATCTCAGAGATAGCTTTTTAGTCAAATTCCCTTCCGCGAATAAAATTGATGAAATGAAGGCGTACAATTTATTTGGTCTGATTGGAACAACAGCTAATATCAAAGTAGATAGATGGACCAACTCTTCAACTGCAGCTTTCAAACTGTATGTTTGCTGGGTTAGAATAACATGGGTTGCCGAGACACTGGAGCACTATCAAGGTTTTTGTGAAGTTGGTTCTCTCATTGGTTCGGTTTTGGAACTGGACATGGAGCTCTATAGGCAATGTGGAGTTCTCAGGGCTAAGATTGGAGTTATGGATCCTAGGAAAATACCCTCTAGCGCTCCCCTGAATGAAAGTGGTTTTTATCTTCAACATATACTTTGAACTGGAAGACATAGTGGAGGAGGGTGGTCCTATGGAGGGCGGTATCTTGGTTAGCTATCCTAGTGGTCCTGATTCATCTCATAACGCTACAGAGAAAAGACCGAGAGAGCAAAGTAACAATGAGGAGGTGGGATGTAGCAAATCTCCCAAACATGGTACTGGGGCTGGAAGGTCGGATAAAGGAAACACTTCAGGTTCATCAGAGGTTGTGATTCCGAGTCAATACGAACTTGATAAGAACATGGTTGCTGAAAATGAGGTGAGGCAAAAATTACTTGACAAAAAGCTGGATGCTGAAAGAGTTCTCTCTGGTGTGGAACAGGTTAATGCTGAGTTTGCTAATAGCACTGCTATGTTGGAGGATTTCACAGAAGTGCCTGACAGCCAAAAGGAAGAAGAGTTTGATTGCACTCAAGACCCAGATGACTTTGCTAGGAGGCTTGGGATTAGCACTCAAAAAGTTAAAGAAATCAATGACAATGTTGAGAGGGAGATGATTGCGGAGGAAAATGAGAATCTGCTACTAGCACAAGATAAGGAAAATAGGAGCCCTTCTCTCATCAGCTCCACTCAGGCCGTGACCGCTCCCGGGAGAGAAGTGAATCAGAAGCAAACTCCCTTCTCTGACAAAGTTGATGTATGTTTACAATACCCCTTACAAGACATGTGTGGTGTCGATGCAGTCAATAAGCAGAAAATGAGGGAGGCTGAAGCCAGAGTTCAGAACGCAAAAGACAAGGCGGCGCTTGATGAAGCTGCTAGGAGAAGGAGTGAAAGGCATAAGAATAAAGATGAGGGGCATACTATGGACAAGGCTACTGAAATGGCAAAGAAGAAAAATTTGGAAATGGCACCAGATACTAATACACCTACTGTTTTAAATACAATGCCTAGTTTCATTTCTCACATCACGTGATGTATTGGTGTTAGTCTAGGTAAAACTCCTGAGGAAATAGATTGTACTATTTCTATGATCAAGAGTTTAGAGAAAAGCAGAAGTGACTTGTTCTTTGCTAATAAGAGAAAAGAAAATGCTAGAAACGAGTGGATTTAGAATCAAAACTAGAGAGTTTTGATCCAGATGATATTAAAAATTTATTATCCGACTCAGATTCTGATGCTGAGGAGGATGAGAAGCTTAGAGATGAATTAGTGTTATTATCTTCACTGTATAAATCAAGAAATATAAAGACTGGCACTGGGGGATTCAGTGTTAAGCCTAAGGTTAGATGTGATGTAACAAATGTTACACAAAATTGACCGTTTTTATGGCGGGTCTATTTTGGAATGCAAGAGGGCTGGGTGAACCTGAAAAGAGAAGATTTCTAAGGGAATCTATCTTGGAGCATAGTTTAGAGTTTATATGTGTGCAAGAAACAAAAAAGAAGGACTTTGATGACTCTTGGTTGGCTGGAGTAAGTGGTAGATTTACTTATATTTGGCTATGGCAGCCCTCTGAAGGTGCTTCTGGAGGGCTGCTTATGGGGGTTCGGGAAGATCTATTTGAGGTAGACGTCTGTATTGCAGGTACATACATGACCAGAATGGTTATTATGGATAAAAGATCAGGATTCAAGTGGAATCTGATCAATGTCTATGGAGCTGCTCATGTGAGGAATAAGGAGGAGTTCCTGATGGAGCTAGTGCAAGCTCTGGGGTACAATAAATTGCCCTGTGTTTTTGGGGGCGATTTTAACTTAATTAGGAGAATTAACGAGAGAAACAAAATTAAAAAACTTCCAAAATGGTCTTTTTATTTTAATTCTATTATTGAACATTGGGGCTTAAAAGAATTAGATTTGTCGGGGAGGAGCTATACTTGGTCGAATAATCAGGAGGATCCGCTTTTTGCTAAGTTGGACAGAATTTTAGTGAGCTCTCTTTGGGAGCAGCAATTTCCTTTAGTAACTGTCAGAACCTTGGTGAGAGGGGTTTCTGACCATGCAGCGCTTCTATTACATACAGGGATTAAGTCTACTATTAATCGCAAGCCTTTTAAATTTGAGCTATGCTTGCTGTCTAGAGAAGAGCTCCCTGATATTGTTAATAAAGTCTGGAGTTCCACTGTTCGTAGAGGTAGTAGTCTTGATTGGTGGCAGGATTTCATGCGAAAATTAAGGAGAACCCTTAAAGGGTGGAACCTTAATGTAGAGGGTAGATATAGGAGAGATAGAGATGAGATTGCCAATAAGCTTGACTTTTTGGATAAGAAAAGTGAGCTCTCTGGAGTTTTAGAAGCTGACTATGTTTTGAGAAATAAGTTGCAGAATGATTTGAATAAGATCCTTAGGGAAGAGGAGATTAAGTGGTACCAGAGGTCTAAAGAAAAAGATATTAAGGAGGGTGATGGTAATACAAAATACTTCATGATTAAGGCTAGCGGTAGTGTAAGTGCATTTAGTGCCACCCCTAGTTGGTTTTGGAGTATTGACGACAAACCTAGTTGAGGGACTAATGTGTTTGTGAGAATTGCAGGATAACACAGGTAGAAGTCCCTCATTGATTCGGTTTTCCTACCAGAGATGAACCCTAAAAATGTAAGAAGACATTGAAGACAAAGGTGGTATGTGAAGACATTCACATTGAAGACTATGACAAGAGAAGACATCGCATGAAGACTATGAAGCGCGAAGACTTAGTTCTTTCGTCGTTCTTTTTCTTCTTTGTTGAGTCATAGGAACCACCGTACTATTAAGTGGGGTCCAAGAGAACCAGTCAGAATGACTGAAGTGATGCTTAACCAAAATCCTATGTCTTCGAGTGAAGACTATGAGAGCAAATCTTGTCTAGAGTTGGATAAGTTAGCTTTGCTTGTAGCCCAAGTAAAGTTGCCGTGTGTGTTTGAAATCTGACCGTTGGAACACGTGTCAGTTCCTTAGTGACCGAGGGTCATTTCGGACAAATCAGGTCGGGTTGCCTAGTGGCTATAAATAGCCCACCCCCTACAACCATAAACGGTTGTCTGCTCAGAGTTAGAGTACGGCTTTTGTCGTTTGAGAGCAACCCACCTCGAAGCCTTTGAGAGAGAATTCCTTGCGAGGATAAAGCCCTAACCACCCAGAGCCAAAGAGTGTTAAACATCACTTAAGTCTTCCTGTCTGTGTGATCTGAAGACTTATTACACTTGAGGACTGTGAATCCTCCAGCCGGTTAGGCGTCGCGTTCTGAGTATCCAAGAGTCATTGTGGATCGCCGGTGAACGAAGTCTGTGAAGGTTTGGAAGTCTACCTTGAAGACTTACCAGAGTGATTGGGCGAGGACTGGGTGTCCTTAGCTCAAGGGGAATAAGGTGAAGACGAGGCCTTCTGAGTTGAATCTCAGCCTCCCTAACCAGACGTACAGTTGTCACAGCAACTGGAACTGGTCCAACAAATCATTGTCTTCAACGAGTCACTGGTTTCATCCTTCCCTTCCCTTTACTTACTGTTGGTCCTTGTGAAGTCATTGTATGATTGCATTACCATTTGGCTTCACTGAGTGATTACTTGTTCTGATTGGCTTCACAATATCTTCCTATCTGATCCTTACTGCCTAGCTGCTATTAGTCATTGCGCTTTCACTTCATTGAATACTTGACTATGGTTTGGCTAGTGTAGTCTACCTTCCGCTGCATGGTAATAGGTTTATTTCTATCGTTTGTCTTCGAAACTTCCATGTTTTGAAGACTTTCATAAAAATCGCCTATTCACCCCCCTCTAGTCGATCACTAGCACTTTTAGGTAGGAAGCGTAGAAGTAAAATTTTCAGATTCATCCAGGATGAGGGGATCATCCAAGGGGATGAGCAGCTCCTTAAATATGCGACTGATTTTTATAAGAAGCTCTTTGGGCCTGTTGAATTACTTCCCGTCTCCTTAAACATTCCTCTAATTGATATGCTTTCCGATGAGGACAAAAGTAAGTTGGCTAGTAAATTTACTTTGGATGAGATAAAAACGGCTGTTTTTTCTATGAGGCATAATAGAGCAGCCGGTCCTGATGGTATGCCTATTGAATTCTTCCAAACCTTTTGGCACCTCATTTGCAATGATTTGTTGAGTCTCTTTCAAGATTTTTATGATGATATGATTGATATTTCTAGGCTAAACTATGGGGTAGTTACATTGTTAGCTAAGGGTCAAGGGGCGGATAGGATTCAGATGTATAGACCTATATGCATGCTCAATGTCCCGTTTAAAATCTTTACCAAAGTCTTAAACAATAGAGCTATGGCTACTGCTCACAAGACGATTTCTAAGGTACAATCTGCGTTTATCAAAGGGCGTTATATTTTAGATAATGTCGCTGTTCTCCATGAGACGCTTCACTCACTATATAAGTCTAAATGCGCTGCTGTTATTTTTAAGGTTGATTTTGAGAAAGCTTATGATAAAACTAATTGGGACTTTATGCTTAGTACGCTGAAAATGAAGGGGTTTCCTGATAAATTTATTCGTTGGACAAAGGCAGTTATTCATAATGGTAAAGTAGCTATTACTTTAAATGACTTGATTGGCCCCTATTTTGTTACTAGGAAAGGATTGAGGCAGGGGGACCCGTTCTCCCCCCTATTGTTTAACCTTGCTGCTGATGTTCTTGCTACCCTGGTTCAAAGGGCGCAAGAACAAGGATTTATTAAAGGAGTTCTGCCTAGATTGTACGAGGGTGGTCTTACTGTCTTACAATACGCTGATGATACGATTTTCTGCTTTGAAGATGACTTAGAAGGGGCTAGAAACCTTAAAGTCATTCTATGCGTGTTTGAGCACTTGACGGGTTTGAAAATCAATTTCTTAAAAAGTGAAATCCATTGCTTTGGTGCCGCTTTATTGAAACAAGAAGAATATGCTCAGATTTTCATTTGTGCGGTCGGGGACTTCCCCTTTACTTATTTAGGCCTTCCTTTACATTTTAAAAAGTTGCATAATGCGCATTGGAAACCAGCTGAAGAGAAAATTGAGAAGAAGGCCGCAACCTGGCAAGGGGGTTTGCTTTCAATGGGTGATAGGATTACCCTCGCTGAGACTTGTATGAGTAATGTTCCTAGCCATTTGCTTTCTTTTTTTAAACTACCTAAAGGTGTAGGCAAGAGAATGGACTTTGTTCGTGCTCGTATGGTTTGGCAAGAAAGGGATGGAGTGAGAAAGTATCACTTAGTCAAGTGGGTGGACGTATGCCAACCTAGAGACCAGGGGGGTCTGGGGATTACTAATTTGGAGATTAAAAACATCAGCCTCTTATGTAAGTGGTTATGGAGATTAGAGAATGAGGAAGGGGATTGGCAGGAAATGATTAGAGCCAAATATTTGAGTAGGAAAACTCTAGTTCAATGTGAAGCACCTCGGGGTAATTCCCATTTTTGGAATGGGTTGTTGAGTATAAAGGATATCTTCTATTCTTGCTGTCAAAGGGTGGTGGGTGATGGTTGTAAGACGAGATTTTGGGAGGACACATGGCTGGGGAGAAAGCCACTTTGTCAACTTTCCCCCCGCTTGTATAATTTAACTTTCTGTCAACATGTTACTGTTGCTAAAGTCTTTAACCAGGATTTTGATTGTATTAGATTTAGGAGATGTCTTTATGGAGAAACTCTTACAATGTGGAATGAATTACTTGATATGTGTAGTCAGGTTACTCTGTCGGAGGAGCCTGACAGAGTTAAATGGCTTTTAACTAAATCTGGATCCTTCTCGGTTAAGTCGCTTTATCATTACCTTATAGCTAGAGTTGTTGCTTTTCCTTTTAAACTTCTTTGGAGGTTGATAATACCTCTAAAAGTAAAAGCGTTTATATGGTTAGTGATCAAAGGGAGGATCCTAACCAAGGATAACTTATCTAGACGAGGGTGGAAAGGACCAAATTTCTGCGAGTTTTGTGGCGTTTCTGAGAGCATTGATCATCTATTCTTTTCGTGCTCTTGTGCTAGGTTTTTATGGAATGTGATATGTGGTACACTAGGTAACCCAAAATTACCTTTATCTTTCTTTGATCTTTGTCAAAACTGGATACCATCCTATTCTGGAAAGGATAGGGCTATTGTTTCTATTGGTGCTGCTGCTTTGATATGGACAATTTGGAAAACAAGGAACAAATCCTGTTTTCAACGTGTTTTCCTTTCAAATCCTATCAATGTAATATTTACCCTGTGTTCTTTGTTGGATTCATGGATGATTCTACAGGGAAAAGGTGTGCAAAAAATGCTTAGGGAGGTTTCCAAGAGGCTATCTCGGGTAGCAAATGAAGTCTACAGAAGAACATATGGGTGGAATCCTTCTGCTCTAAGACTGGGTTTTGTGTCTACCTGAAATTGGGCGCTTCTGTAGTATGTTTTGCCTATTGTTTTGGCTGATGTGCAAATTGTAAAAGATGTTTAAAAGTCTGTTCTCTCTCCGGTAGTGGGTGATTTGGCATCCTATAGATATGGTTATATGTCTAGGATGTAGGTTGCTTATCAGTTGATGAGGTGATGCATTAGGTCTGATGGAAAAAAGTGGTGTGGTGGTTGTATCTAGACTTCTATTTTCTTAATGAAAATGAGGGCCATGTGGCCCTTTTATCGAAAAAAGACTCCTTGCAGAATTATTACGCAAGGGTAAGGCTGTCTAGAAATTCTCTTCCCCAAACCCCACCTTGCGTGGGAGCTTTCGGCACTGGGTACCCGTTTTTATTCTCGAAACATGCTTTCGCCCCGCTTTATATTATAAAGCCAATCGACCACACTATACAAGATATTGAGGAAATCCTCATAAGCTGATCAAAAGAAAGTACAACAAAACTAGTAGAGAGCAATAACAGAACACACTGGGGTGTACTACTAAACGCTCCCAAATGAGCCACCGAGGAGAAGCACAGGAGACCTGTCGTCATGCCCGAGGAGCCCACTCATCGGCGAAATCCTCAAGAGGATCATGATGCAAAGCACTGTCGCGACCGTGTTAACCAAGGAAAACCGAGGTTTTCACCCTAAGTGACGATAAGGAAAGGTGGGGAGACCAAGGCGGTGCCCCCCAAGAGGAATGCAATACCCACATGCATTTCCACCGCCGGCTCCGAGACGCAAATCTTTAGCTCGACCCCGTCTCCCCCCGCGCCATGTGAGCAAGCCACAAGCCCCTCCACGACAGAACGAGGAGCACCATATCCAGATCAGGGCTTGGCCGTCACTGGCAGAGACAACTTCATCACGAACACCCACCACAACACACCACGCCACCCACGCCGAGAGGCACACTGCCAACATCAACAACCATGCTTCCCGACGACGAGCCAATCCGTGTAGCCCGTCATCCAGGGTCGTCGCCCCGAGACCGCCGTTGTGCCACGGCTAGAGCCACCAACCACTGTGCGAGATGAAGAGAAGTCCACTCCTTCCCATCCCTGGACAACTGCTCACTCCGTATCCGTCGACAGCAGCGGACCCCACCATGTTGGCCGCCGACCGCCAACTGTCGCGGCAATCATCGAGATCCAAATCAGGCCCTGCCCGGAAGGCCCAATCTGAATTGGGGAACACCACACCACCACCCCCAACCCTGCCTTGCTTGGGCAAAAGGGTGAGCCCCCGTGGCAACATCCGTCGCAGAGGAGACAATGGCCCTTGTGGCGGCGAATCTACATCCCTGGCAGCAGCCAGATCCCGAGGAACATCCAGCCCGTTGGCAGCTACCCACTCAGGCCCAGTTAGGGTTGGAGATGAGGCCACATCTTGGATCGGCGAAGCTACAGCAGGTCGAGGAGGAGAGCGTCGCGCCGCGAGGACGCCACCGCCGGCTAAGCCGGCCAACCATCCCCGCCTGCCTACACCCACCATCCACCGCCGTCGGCCTGGATCTGCCATGCAGGACATGGCCGCACCGAGGCACGTCACCGCAGAAGATCCACACCACCACCACCCTGCAACGCCGCCACCAGAGCCCCGCGCCTCCGCCGCCGGAGACCTCGCCAGCCCAGCACCCCCTCAAGGACGAGCAGCCCAGCATTGCCCAAGCACCACACGGGAGAGGGGGAATGCCCTGCAGCCGCCAGCGCCACACGGGTTTCGCTCGGCAGCGCCCTTCGGCGGCAGCGAGGTGAAGAACCTAGGGGTGGCGGCAGCGCAAACCCTCCCGTGGCGCACACTGGGTGCGTCACGGGAGTGGGAGGGGGCAAAATGTAAAAGTCGTTACCCGTTTTTATTGAGCATGGACTTGAGGGAGTTGGCTCTCTCGGGCAGGCATTTACCAGGGCCAAAGACTTACCAACTCCAATGTATGAGAAGCTTAACTATGTGTTGATTAGTGTCGAGTGGGAGCAAAATTTTCCTCTCGTCATGGTACGGTTCGTGCATTGAATAGAGGGTAAGCATTCCACTAAATTTGCAAAATGAAATAAAATTTTGATAGTCGCATATTCACCCCCCCCCCCCCCCCCCCCAATCATCTTCGATCCTTTCACAACTAGGCCTTAATTTGACACCCATCACAACATAATCCATGTTTTCACTATGAGCAACACGTATTCTAGAAAGTGAACACGAGAAGCACAAAGTTAGTAGTACTTCTTAATCGTATTAGAGGCTCGCTGAAGAAACTTGAGCGTTGAATGAAGTTAGCAATCTGAAGTTCTAATACATCTCTCCTTTGAATATTTTCAGTAAGAACAATATGAATTCAAAATAAGGATATCATCCATTAAGCAAATGATCTTACTGGACCAAGATATCTTATGCATTGCTTCTTCAGCAGAGCCCTTGGACATTCCGGAAGATCTACATCTTTTCCCTCAACAATATCAAGCCTGAATATGCAAAATAAAAGAGGCCAATTTATATGCAACATTCAATGGACTTATCTTGCAGAAAATGACAAATATCTACATATGATTGCATGATCTCATTCGAACAAGAAAAGTATCATATACACAATCACATTCATGTTGTTACCAGTAGAAGAACGGTTGGCCAGCCTGGGTCTGGCACCAGACATCATAGTAGAAATACAGGTTGTGCCCGCGTCTGTGTCTTGGATCAATCTACAAGACGACAGCTGAATTTCAGATTTTTTTTTGCAAATAGAAATCCAAGTCAATAGATCTGTAGTTTCGACGACAACAAGATGTGCAACTTTTATGATTAGTGTCCACAACTAACAAAAACTCCCAAGTCAACTGATTCTTTTCACACCTACAGTTGAGAGCAAGTATCCAGCAAATGCAATAATACGAAAATTAGATTAAAAACAGCAAAGGATATGTACTCACAGCCTCGATCCAGTGCTGGAAAGCCAGCTTGAGAGCCTTACCATCTCTGGATAAACCCTGACCCACCTGCATCAAGCTCAGGAACATGTGTTAACATGAAGGGAAATTCCAATCAAAATAATAGTTTTCTCTTGTGGTGGCGATTTATGCAGGGCGGCAAGTCACCTTGGATGCATTGAGGCCGACGCGCCTCCAGCGCGAGGCAGCGGTCTCCGGCTCCGGGCCGTCGTAGAAAGAAACGGTGTTGTGGTTAAGCCGCGCGAAGTCCAGCGCTTGCCACCTTGATGAACGAATCCCAACCAGAAAACAGGTTAATTTTCAGCAGCCGTAACCATGAACTCAAACCAAATGAGGCACACTGCCGACACCAAAACCTCTGTTCATGGAAGCCAGCTCAGGAGTCAGGAGAGGGCAACAACCAAGAAAAGGGCAGCAGCTAGGAGCAGAATCCAAAAAATGGGGACCAGACCAAATGGATGAAAAGAAGCAAAAGGGTCTGTTTTTCTGGTAGGATCTGGTTACCAGAGCTCCTCAACGACAACGGCGGAGTCGGCGAGGTTGCGCCTAGTTCGGTAGCTCCGGTACACCTTCTGCACCTTCGTCGCCGCACCATTCGCGTCGCTTCCAGACAGCAAGGAGAGCTCCGTGTGAGCCAGCTCCAGCACGGCAGAGTCCATGTAGTCCAGCTCGGTCGCCGGACGAGGAGGAGGCAGGAATTTATGCCCTTGCACTGCAGTGTTTAACACGAGAGATAATTGGAGAATAATTTAAGGACATGAATAGACACCTGACAGTTTTTTTTTGAAAACGAAGGCTCCAGAAGAGCCCGGCTTTGAATTAACAAAGCCATCAACTGGCCAGGACTTACAACGACCCAAACAACAAGAAAGAAAACAAAGGAAACTGAAAACGACAGATACAAGGTGCTTCCAAACAGCTTACACACACCACAACAGAGAGCACAAGGATATTCTACAGGAAGTCTAGCTAAATGTTGATGGAGCTCTTCGACGCGAATTAAGCACCAAAACAGTGACAGCAAGCGAGTTTCAAGAGGAAATCGCGCTCAGTGAAGATGAACATGCCCTCATCAAACTCAAAGGAGACCACCATCATCGAACCTTCCTTCTTCAATTCCGAAGGGGACCCCTGCCCCTCGCCCTGGATCGAAGGGCGCCGGACCGTCGCAAATTGAAGCAGCTCACCCTAGAGCAAGGAGCGGTAGATTCAGTATCGCCTTGGGAGATACTCAGTGTGACCAACCCACTGTGCAAGATCACCAGGAGAAGGGCCAAACCGCAGCTCAATGGTCACCACACGAAGAGAAGAAGCTGTAGAAGGACGAGGACAACGAAGAAACAATCGCAGAGTTGATAAACACCTCAAGCTGAGACATGACTTTTGCTTAGATTAGAATCCATGTCTGAATCGCCTATGCCGTGCTGCTGCACGCAGGGGAGAGGAACCCTATCCCCTCCCCCCACCATGGCAACACACAAACAGCCGGCCTACGGACACCCCAGAGAGCTAATCTTGCGAAAAATCCCAGTGTTATCTCCAACTGAGATGTCGCTGCGCGCCGGAGAACCACATCCAAACGCCAATGCACACCCCCAACTCGCCCAAGACGACACCTTCAGGAAGGTGACGACGCAAGCCGCACCGCTGCCGCCTAGACCAGAACTGGCAAAGGTTTTCACCCGGGTATGAGAGGGAAGGGAGAGGGGATCGAACCTCGACGGCGCCTCCGAGAAGGGGAACGACGCCAGCCGGCGTCACCGCCGTCGTGGCCGGAAAAGCCGGTCAAAGATTTCTCCCGGTCCGAGCTCTCAACTCCAGCAACCCCACCTTCAACGGATCCGGTGACCGACGCCCGCCATGACCCAGATCCAGCGAGGAACAGGCAAGGGAAGGGGAAGGAAGAAGACCTCCAGATCTGACGCGCAGCCAGGGGCACAAGGCCACTCGCCTCGACCATCGCCCAACGCCTCAACCACTCGCCGCCCGCACGGCCAAGTGGGGAGGAGGAGCACCAGCAGACGCCGCTCGCCGCAAAGCAGGCGCCGCCGCACCATCCGAGGCCACCGCCTCGGCTACAGAGGCCCTCCGCGTGGAGACGGAGCGGCACTGCCTCGCCGCCACCTTCCCTGGCAGCCGCGCGGACTTCGCCGGCGACCCCTCTGGCGGCGGCGAGGCGGGGGGACGGGGGGAGGAGGCTTGGCGGCTAGGGTTGCGTCGCCGCCCGTGTCGCCCCATGCGGAGCGAAGCGGGGGCCTTTCCACTTCGACACCTGACAGTAACTGGACGCGAGTATTCTGTTCCCAGAATAATCTAATGCGTTGGTATCACTACCGAACTCGCGGTCTATGCCTACGGCTAGGGGCCGTCGGCATAGATCTATGCCTACGGCTACCATCGGCATAGACCCGTCGGCGTAGATATCGTCAGCGTAGTCTTGTCAGACCGTCGGTGTAGTATAGCCGTTGGCATAGGGGCCTATGCCGACGGCCGGGGTCAGTCGTCGGCATAGTTTAGCCGTCGGCAGTGTTTTTCCGTCTGACGGCAACGGACGGCGCCGTCAAAATCGCTGACGAGTCATGGGACGCCATGTGGCAGAGGTACGCCGACGGCTTGGTCGTCGGCATAGGTAGAAATCTATGCCGACGGCCTAGCCGTCGGCGTACCTCTGCCACGTGGCGTTCCGTGGTGCTAGCACAGCCACGTGTCTTTCCCTGGTTTCTCCTGGCGGCAGGGCTATGCCTACGATAAAGCCGTCGGCATAGATGAAAATCTATGCCGACGGCATTGCCGTAGGCATAGATCTGCCACGTGGCAAGCCCTGGTAACTCCCGGGCTTATATATGCCGACGGCTTTGCCGTAGGCATAGTTTTCCCCCCTGTTTTCTCTTTTTCAATTCATTTGACAACATTTCAAAGCAGAATAATATGGAATTATGCATAAATATGACAGTTCATCATCTAAATATACTCAAGTTCATCATCATCATCATCTAAACATAGTCAAGTTCATCATCATCATCTAAAGATCATCACCGGCGGAAGTTCATGAACATAAAAGTAGTGCAAGACATGGAACATCATAAAAGTAGCAACATGAAAGGCATGGCACGACGGCCACATGCACGGAATCATCATCGATATCAAGCAAGACCACCTCCGCCAAAACCACCACCACCAAGACCACCTCCGCCAAAACCACCACCACCAAGACCACCTCCGCCAAAACCGCCACCACCAAAACCGCCTCCGCCAAAACCGCCACCGCGACCACCATCACTCTGCCAGATCGGAGTGACTGGGGTCGACGGAGCAGTAGTCGAGACACCGGTCCCCTACATGTTTCAGAAAAGATTCTAACGGTAAATATGATATGATAGTGTTGAATGAACGAGAACTAGTTTGCCAGTAGTTAGGCAAATGTACTAACCGGACCATCACTGCCTAGTGCCACCCATTCATCGAACGTGGGCACGTGTGGGGGTTCTCCTGCAGGTGGTGCTGGGGGTCCCATTTGTGGTGGATCCGTGCGGTTACTCCAAGACGCCAACATAGCCTGGATGTTAGTTAAACAAGCAAACAAGAAG
Organism: Triticum urartu; assembly: GCF_056163025.1. Lineage (NCBI taxonomy): Eukaryota > Viridiplantae > Streptophyta > Magnoliopsida > Poales > Poaceae > Triticum > Triticum urartu. Next base: position 80,897,672 of record NC_141878.1, on the reverse strand, counting down.
GTCAGAAGGAATGAAAGTGCAAAAATTTAGCTTGGTTTTAAGAGGGCAAAACTAACCGCCATCATCTGACGGTTGTAATCATCATTTGCCTTCACTCGTTGCAAGTACTCTCGCACCTCGAGATTCCTATGCTCGACAAAGGCCTTATATGCCTACATAATTTAGGTTATTTCTAAGTGAGCAATGCTGAAAATGAACTGGGAATGCTAGAGAGAAAAAGATAAAGGGGAAGTACTTACATCATGCTGGCGGGCTAAGGGAGTCTGTGAATGCCCCGTACTCTCTAACTGGCTCGGGTTGGTAGACCGAAGCCGTGTGTACGAGATCGAAGGAGTTATCAAGCCATCGAAACACGGATACCGGCCATGTGACTTCCCATGGATGGCCACCACCGCCATGTCGTCGATCTGAGACTGGGCGACCTCAGGAACAGGAACATCCGGATGCAACTTCTGATAGTGCTAAGTGTAAGACTCCAGGTGCTCCTCGGTCTTGCTGTTGTACTGGCTCTCGCCCTCCTTGGGATGACTCCGCTCGCGGGCTAGCTTCCACGACTCAATGTCTGAGAGCGGCCTCTTCAACTTGTCCTCCTGCAACGTCAAACAGAAGTTAGCCATACATAAGAACATGACGGTAAATAAGAACAAAAATGCATCATGCATATAGATATACCTTCATGGCCTTGAAGCCCCAATGGTTCCTGTTTCCTTGGCCGTGTGTCCCGTCTTTTCCACGGTTAGCCCGGGCCTTGATGCTCTTGGCAGCAAACTCTGCATCGGCGCCGAGCCACCTATCCACCAAACTCGCCCATCTGTCATGCCTTCCATAGCACCAACGAGGAACAACCTATGCACATTTTGGAAGCATGACATGTGAGCACGAAACATATAGTTGACTGCTTGAAACAATGATAAGTTAGTAATAGTTACCATCATGAACTGCTCCCTGTTCAAGGTAAGTCATTGCCTCTGTGCTTGAGTTTTGGTCATCTTTTGGTGCAGGTAGATGTGGTAGTACTGCGAGACGGCAACCCAGCGCACCTCGTACTGCAACTGACGAGCTTTCTTCTTCGCAGCTGCAAGCAAGACCACGTCGGCTCTGGCCTTGTGCTCGTCAAGAACTCTATAGAGTTGCTGCAATCATGCATAAACCAGAAGCAAACAAGGCATGAGTTGAGTGATTCAATGATAAACTATGAACGAAACTGAAGACAAGTGATTCAGAAGAGAACTTGCCCAAAATTTGGTGATCACGGCCTTAGCGGCCGTCCCGTACTCCGCGTTGCTGCAAGCCTCGTAGTGGGCCCAGCTCGTGGCCAAAACCCGCAGCTACGGGTCCCTGTCTGGCCGCGGGCAGAATAGGCCAGGCCAAAACTCCTTCAACAGGATAGTGATAAGGCCATTCGGTTTACGGCCCTTTCTGCGAAGGATCCAATTTCTGCAAAAGAATCAAATGATTGCCATGTGTACAATAAGAAAATTTTGTCATGTGTTGAAAATATGATTGAGAGGCACTTACTCTGTCCCCACAGATTCAATGAGCCACTTGTGCTCCTTGATAGAAGGTGGTGTAGGTAGTCCGACATTACCACGCAGCCACCCCTGCGGAGCACCCGGTGGCAAGTCACCCCACAACTCGGGATCAACCTCCCCTCCACCCTCCTCGCCCTCCTCCTCACCCTCCTCCTCGGCCTCCTCCTCCTCGCCCTCCTCCTCCTCACCCTCCTCCTCCTCCTCACCCTCCTCCTCGGCCTCCTCCTCCTCGCCATCAAGAACATACTCCTCCTCCTCAAACTCAGAAGGTGCCTCTGTATAGGAGGGCATCGAAGAAGACCCTCCTATTTCGGACACGGCCCGGAGTTTTTTGCCCCGGCTGCCTCTCCCCCACCTCCTCCTCCTCTAGGGGCTCTCCCCCCACCGCCTCCTCCTCTAGGATCTCCTCCCCCGACCCCTCCACCTCCCTGTGAGGTGTCATCCTCGCGTAGTCGGGAGGGAACCTTGTGGGCTCGTCCACTCCGAGTAAGTCCTTTGAATTTACTGAGGAAACTGGCGCCGCTGGACTTGCCCATGATTAGCAAACCTGCATTGAGAAGAGAATAAACAATTAGTAAGGATATCAATTAAACAAGCATACAGGAAAAACATTAATACCAGAAGAGCACATTAAGCATACTATTGTAATGATCATTAAAAGAACTTACATTTTCTAGAACCCATATGAATCATCACTATTGTAATCTATTTGTGGACCAGTCTCATCATCACTATCACGCATATCTTCTTCGTTGTCTGGCGGAGGTGGAGGCTCTTCCTCATCGTCAGCGTCTTCATTTAACTTTTCAAGCATAATTATGTCTCTTTGATTCACAACTGCCTCACCATCAATCCGTGTGTCATCGTCGTTTGGGTCCAGGTCAACATAACCGAAGTCATCATCCTCGTTGTTTCGGACCACGTCATCATGTTCCTCTTGATAGAACACTCCCTCGTATGTCATGGGGTTTATGTTGTAGTAATCATCATCGTTCGGGTCCGATAGCTTACCATGCGGCGACACCTTGAACACAACTTCCCAACCCTTTAGGTACTCTTTCTGGCATGTGTAAGGCAGATAATATACTTGTGTGGCCTGGGTAGCGGCGATAAAGAGATCAGCTCCGGCATAGACGGTTGATGGTTTAACTTCAACTAAACCAATAGAAGGCGTATGTCTCAGACCCTTTTTGGGGTCGAACCATCGGCATTTGAACACAGTGAGACTTAGGTGTTCGCGGCCACGTTTGAATGTAAGCTCATATATTTTTCCTACCCTTCCGTAGTAATCTACTTTATTATCTCCTTCAGTGAAGACTCCGGTATTTATGGTTTTGGGATCAGGCCGACTGTTCTGGTGCTCCTCTGTATGGAAGCGATACCCATTCACATCATACTTTTGGCATGTCATGACGACTGGGTCAAAACCCATGGAAACCCATCTCAATTCTTCATCCATTGATTCGGTCGGATCATTTCCCTACAAGTTTAATTGAAATTATAGGGTGCATGCGTTTAATTGAAATTATAGGGTGCATGAGTTTAATTGAAATTATAGGGTGCATGAGTTTAATTGAAATTATATGGTGCATGATTTTAATTGAAATAGGTAATAGGGAGGTGTGAAAAATTACTTTCTCCATGAACCACGCAACGAAATTTTTCCTTCCATCAGCACCCTTTCGGAGAAGAGCAAGTGCCTCCGCTTCAGTAGGAGGCAGCATTCCCGTCCATTCTTCTTCAACGAATCGACTACAATAAGAAAAGCGGTATAAGAACTAGGCAAAGTGAACATAACGAATTGACTAAAAGAATGGTGCAAAGGTATTACCTCATCCACTCATTCTCAACTTCCTTGATGTTGTGCAAGATATAGAACATGACATCCTCCCACTCATCTCGTGGCATGAGATAAGGTGTCGAGCATCCAGCCCTACCACCTTGCCCGATGAATAGAGGCAACTTGGGTTTATACTTGGGCTCTTCTGTATTGTATCGAGACACCTTATTGTGCAACGTGGGAACATGGTCCGGATAGTAGGCTGTCCTGAGGTTTGCCACCTCCTCTAGGATAACTGCCTCAGCTATGGAAGCTTCAATCTTAGCTTTGTTTCCACATTTCTATCTTAGATGCTTGTTCTGTCTCTCAGGGCCGTACTGCCAACGATTCTGCACAGGGCCCCCAACAATACCTCGTTCGCGAGGTGCAAAATGAGATGTGTCATCGGAGTAAAGAAGCCTGGCGGGAAGATCTTCTCTAGCTTGCATATCAACTCCGGCGCCTTCTTATGCATTTCTTTTATCTTCTCAGGACATACTTCTTTAGCACAAAGCGTGCGGAAGAAATGGCTTAACTCCGCAAGCACACGCCAGACACGCTCGGGAACATAGCCCCGAACCATCACCGGCATAATCCGCTCAATCCATACATGATAGTCATGACTCTTGAGCCCCGGTCACTCTGCCCGTTGAAAGATTGACCCCCTTACTTATATTCGACGCATAACCATCAGTGAACTTTACTACGTGTTTCAGCCACTTGAATGCCTCCATCTTATGATCCTTTTTAAGTACGAAGTCAGCATCTAGCTTGAACCAAGATTTTCGACTGCCTATGGGAGGCTGCATGTGTAGACGTGGTCTATCACAAATATTCTGTTGATCGACTCTAGCATTAACATTATCCTTCCTATCAGGAATGTTGAGGATCATGCGAAAAAGGGACTCTGCGACATTCTTTTCGATGTGCATCACGTCGATGTTGTATGGAAGTTTGAGGTCCTTAAAATAGGGAAGCTGCGTGAAGGGGGTAATGTGAGTCCAGTTGTGCGTCTCACCATATCCTTCAAAACATTTTTTCCCTTTACCTTTTCCTTTGCCCTTGCCCTCGTCTTCGCCTGCGGCTTTGCCTTTGCCTTTCCCTTCACCGGTAGGCTTAAGAGCTTTCAGCTGAGCAAGCACATCCGCACCAGAAAACATTGGAATCTCGTTTACTTCATGGACAACTTTGCCTTTTGTGAAGTTCTTCTTGTCTTCCCTATCAGGATGGTCTGGAGGGAGGAACTGTCAATGCAGGTCAAAGGCAACATATTTGCCACCCTTCTTCAGCCAAATGAAAATCAAGGCCTGCATGCACACTGGGCAAGGCATCTTTCCACTTGTACACCATCCGCAGAACAGGGCATAGCCGGGGAAGTCATGCATGCAATATTGTAGCCAAACTTCCATCAAGAAAATTTTCTGTAGATGTCGGTCATATGTCAACCTCGGGAAGTACCAAGAATGGTGCAAATCATCCACCAAAGGCTGCATAAACACACTCAAATTCTTCCCCGGATATTCAGGCCCCGGAATTATAAGCGACAGGAACATGGTCTTGCATTGCATTATGGCGCCGGGAGGGAGATTGAGCGGAATAACAAATACGGGCCAGCAGCTGTATGGATTAGACGACATACCATATGGATTGAACCCATCGCCCGTTATAGCAATTCTGACATTCCCAGCCTCGGCTGCTTCCTCCGGGTACTCTATATCGAATGACCTCCATGCTTCACCTTCTGATGGATGTACAATTTTTTTTGGATTGTACCTTTTCCCTTCCTTGTGCCACTTCATCATTTTGGCAGTCTCCTCGGTGATGAAAAGGTGCTGTAGTCTTTTTATAAAATCAAGATACCGAAGAACCTTCACAGGGATTTTTAGCTGCTGCTTCTGACCATGCTTATCGACCACCTCAATATACCGAGAGGAACCGCACTTCCTACAGTACTTGTCATCCGCATACTCATGCCTAAACAAAAGGCAATTCTTTGGACAAACATGTATTTTCTCATAGTCCATGGAGAGCGCCTTCATGATTTTCTTCGTAGCGTACATGGTTTTCGGCAGTTCATGGCCCTCAGGGAGGCTGTTAGCCCATACTCCCAGAAATGCTTCGAAGCAACCTCGGCTACAACCGTACTCAGCCTTGACTGCCATCAGTTGCGAGATGGCATCTAGCACAGACAGCTTGGCACCCTCATAGAGAGGTTTCTTTGACGAGGCCAAGATTTCCAGGAAGGCCTTTGCAGTTTCCTCCGGCTCCTCCGGTTCATTCACTGAATGTGACGGAGGTGTCGGCTGTGCAGCGAAGACATCATCTAGCATGTCTCTAACCCCATCGTCCTCATAACCAGCGACGCATTGTCGTATCACATCCTCTCTACCACGGTCCCGCTGGGCAAAGTTTATCGGCATATTAAAGTTGGGCATAAATCCATTCGTGCGAAGGTGCTTAGTCATCTTACTCTTATCTCTACAGATACGTCTCTTACATTTGGCACACGGGCATTCTGGCACCATCCTCATTGGACTACGGAATATCTCTTTCAAAAACACATCAGTTTTCTCGACCCACTCTGTTGTTACTTGATTCCGACGAAAAAACCCACTATACATCCACTGATTATCTGCCATCTCTGCTTTATTGAAAGCCACACAACAAAATTAAGGATTCATTTAAATTACTCACATCAATATTTTATTTTTTACAAGGTTGACGATAAATGACATTTAATCCACCTACATCTCTAATAGGTAAAGATGGGTCCTAATCCCACCCGAGAATGTGTAGATTGAGTACGTTGTCCATGCTCTACCCCATTCCGAGACAAAATTTTGGCAGCACCTCCCCGCTATTCTCCGAATACACGTCTCGGTATAATGCCGAGAGAATGTGCATCCGGAGAACAACAGGGAGGCACCGCTGAAATCCTGTCTCGGAACGGGGTAGAGCATGAACAACGTACCCAATCTACACATCCTCGGGCTGTCCGTGGAAAGCGCTGGACAATCCGAAAGAGCTGCGGTGATAAATATGCAATTGAATGCATATTTATCGATGCAACCCTTTCGGACGGGAGACCTAGGTTACGCGACTTGCTATGAAAATTTAATCTAGTGACATGGGAAAAAAAGTGGACGAGGTCATGGAATTGTTGCTCACCCTCTGATGTAGTCGATCAAAGGAGAGGGACGATCATGGACCAACACCTCCAACGTCAACGATCACTCCACGAAGATGGAACACCACAAATCCTGTTAATCACACCGAGTGAAAAAAATTAGGTCATCACCTCACATTAAGCATTGACACAACATTATGAATGAACATGAAACAACATGTCAAATTGTAAAAAAAAACTTCATTAAGTATTTTAGAAACAAAGTGCCTCGAATTGCTTCTTATATATGAATCAACATTACCAAAACACTAACTTGACCAATATCCATCCATCTATCACAAACTTGCCCAACATCTAATTCATCTATATTCACAAATTTAGTAAAAACTATCTGGTATGTAACTAAATAATTGATCTCTTTGTGCTCCCTCTAGTGTCATTTTCTCCTGTCCTTTTGCTCTTCGGTCGTGTTACACGTCACCACTTACAATAATTGGCACAACTTGAACACTAATGACAACTCTGTATATATTTTTCTATAAAATCGCTGCAATTTGTTATTTTGCAGCCTTTTTTTGCTGTCATAAAAAAATTAGTGCAGTGCCCTGATAATGACATGGCCCTGTGTTTGCAAGGTGCCACAATGTTTTCCATTCAAAACCAATGGAAAAACACCCATCCAAGTTTCCAGAATGGCAGCATATTTGCATGCGTATGTATCTAAATATTCATCCATCTATCTATTCATCTAGCATCCATCCATCTATCTAGCATCAATCTGTACATGCATATATCCATTCATTACATATATATATCCATCTATGTAAAAAAACAGTAACAAATTGCAAAAAATTGAAAAAAAGCTCACCTTGGCCGCCGGTGCAGCGGGCAGCAGGGAGGCCGGGGGGCAGCCACCGGGGAAGGGTGGACAGGGCCGGCCGGGGCGCAGCAGGGCATCGGCGGAGATCTGGCCTAGCTCCGGCGCCCCCCTAGCACGGGGTCGGGGCAGGACACAAGGAGGGCGCGGGGTCGGGGACGGGTGTGGATGGCGCCGGCGAGAGGTGGCGGGGGGACGGGGGTGGTAGTGGGGTGACGGGGCGGAGAGGGGGGTGGTCGCGGCGGTGCTCCAACGTGGTGTCGTCGGCGGGGGGCGGGGGATGTAGGCGGGGAGGGGGGAGGGGCGAGGGAAGGGGAGTGGCGCGGGTGCAGCGACGGCGAGCGGGCGACGGGGGCGGCGGGGAGCGACGCAGGCGGCGGCGGGGGAGGGGGGGGGGGCGGCGGGGAGCGACACGGGCGACGGGGAGCGGCAGCGGCGGCGCGGGCCGGGCTCTGGCGGCGGCGCGGGTCGGGCTCTGGGGTTGATCGGGGAGGAATGAGTGGAGGGGGCGACCGGGGATATGGATAAGGCAACTATGCCGACGGCTAAGCCGTCGGCATATGTAGTGATGCCACATGGCACCTATGCCGACGGCTTAGCCGTAGGCATAGATTTTTTTTAATGTTTTTAATAGTTTATATTTTTTCTTCTTTATGTTTTTTTATTTCATATAATTTTTTTGATGTTTTTTATAGTTATATTTTTCCTTTTTATGTTTTTTATGTATTATTATTTCATATGGATTTTTTATGTTTTTTAACGCCGCTCGGCCCTCTCCTCTCCCGGAACCACACAGAGGGGAGGGGAGGGGAGGCGCCGAACTCGAGCAGCTTCGTCCGCCGAGGCCAAGGCCTGGTCGCGGGTCTGGGAGCGCATGGCCGCCGCCTCGCGTGCTCGATCTGGAGATTAGTAGGTCAGGTGACTGACGGGGGAGGGGGTCGTCGACGGGGGGGGGGGGGGGGGGGGGTGGGGGCGGCGGCGGATCCAAGTCCGTCGAAGGGAGATGCTTCGCGCGGGGTGTAAAAATTTACCATCAGTACTATAGCACATGTCCCCACGTCGTGTAAAAAACTCATGATTTTATCGCCCTCCGAGTATTTAATAATATTCACGCCGCATCGTTACCGCAGAACGTCTACTACCGTGTCATCGCCGTCCGTGAGGGGGCCACACCCCGGAGACGCGTGCCGCCTCTTCTGACATGCCACCACACCACCCCGCATGTATGAGGGCCCGGTGCGACGCTCCGGTGGCATTGCTACCCCCCAAGGCCCCCGTCCCGCCTAACCCTGTAGCGTTTGACCACGGGATCTAGCCCTTTGACTTTGCACGGACGGGCTTTGACCAGCGGACCTCCCCACCCGGTTGTGTTAGGTCAGCCCATAGGAACACTTTGGAGCAACAACCGGGCCAGACCCACAGCAAGATCCCCTCCGTGTAGACCCGACGCGTCCGTTTCCCCCCTCCAGGTGTCGGTGGCGGCGCCGTCCGTGAGGGGGGGCACACCCCGGACACGCGTGCCGGGCGTTTGCAACTGCCACAACACTTCCAGACTTGTGAGAGGCCGCCTACGCAAGATTTGGCGGCATGCTAGCCCCCGGAGGCCGCCGGCCACAGCCGTAGACGCGCGAAGGGCAATCCGCGTAGAGGGAATTTTTCGGATACTTCTCCATCACCAAAAAATATGAATAAATACCATCGTTCCTATAGCACATGTGCCCACGTCGTGCAAAAAAACTCATGATTTTATCGCGCTCCAAGTATTTAATAATATTCACGCTGCATCGTTACCGCAGAACGTCTACTACCATGTCATCGCCGTCCGTGAGGGGGGGGGGGCACGCCCCGGAGACGCGTGCCGCCTCTTCGAACATGCCACCACACCACCCCGCATGTATGAGGGCCCAGTGCGACGCTCCGGTGGCATTGCTACCCCCAGGGCCCCCGTTCCGCCTAACCCTGTAGCGTTTGACCACGGGATCTAACACTTTGACTTTGCACGGACGGGCTTTGACCAGCGGACCTCCCCACCCGGTTGTGTTAGGTCAGCCCATAGGAACACTTTGGAGTAACAACCGGGCCAGACCCACAGCAAGATCCCCTCCGTGTAGACCCAACGCGTCCGTTTCCCCCCTCCAGGTGCCGGCGGCGGCGCCGTCCGTGAGGGGGGCACACCCCGGACACGCGTGCCGGGCGTTTGCAACCGCACAACACTTCTAGACTTGTGAGAGGCCGCCTATGCAAGATTTGGCGGCATGCTAACCCCCGGAGGCCGCCGGCCACAGCCGTAGACGCGCGAAGGGCAATCCGCGTAGAGGGAATTTTTCGGATACTTCTCCATCACCAAAAATTATGAAAAAATACCATCGTTCCTATAGCACATGTGCCCACGTCGTGCAAAAAAACTCATGATTTTATCGCGCTCCGAGTATTTAATAATATTCACGCCGCATCGTTACCGCAGAACGTCTACTACCGTGTCATCGCCGTCCGTGAGGGGGGGCCACGCCTCGGAGACGCGTGCCGCCTCTTCGAACATGCCACCACACCACCCCGCATGTATGAGGGCCCGGTGCGACGCTCCGGTGGCATTGCTACCCCCAGGGCCCTCGTCCCACCTAACCCTGTAGCGTTTGACCACGGGATCTAGCCCTTTGACTTTGTACGGACGGGCTTTGAACAGCGGACCTCCCTGCCCGATTGTGTTAGGTCAGCCCATAGGAACACTTTGGAGCAACAACCGGGCCAGACCCACAGCAAGATCCCCTCTGTGTAGACCCGACGTGTACGTTTCCCCCCTCCAGGTGCCGGCGGCGGCGCCGTCCGTGAGGGGGGGGCACACCCCGGACACGCGTGCCGGGCGTTTGCAACCGCCAAAACACTTCCAGACTTGTGAGAGGCCGCCTACACAAGACTTGGCGGCATGCTAGCCCCCGGAGGCCGCCGGCCACAGCCGTAGACGCGCGAAGGGCAATCCGCGTAGAGGGAATTTTTCAGATACTTCTCCATCACCAAAAATTATGAAAAAATAACATCATTCCTATAGCACATGTGCCCACGTCATGCAAAAATACTCATGATTTTATCGCGCTCCGAGTATTTAATAATATTCACGCCGCATCGTTACCGCAGAACGTCTACTACCGTGTCATCGCCGTCCGTGAGGGGGGCCACGCCTCGGAGACGCGTGCCGCCTCTTCGGACATGCCACCACACCACCCCGCATGTATGAGGGCCCGGTGCGACGCTCCGGTGGCATTGCTACCCCCCAGGGCCCTCGTCCCGCCTAACCCTGTAGCGTTTGACCACGGGATCTAGCCCTTTGACTTTGCACGGACGGGCTTTGACCAGCGGACCTCCCCGCCCGGTTGTGTTAGGTCAGCCCATAGGAACACTTTGGAGCAACAACCGGGCCAGACCCACAACAAGATCCCCTCCGTGTAGACCCGACGCGTCCGTTTCTCCCCTCCAGGTGCCGGCGGCGGCACCGTCCGTGAGGGGGGGCACACCTCGGACACGCGTGTCGGGCGTTTGCAACCGCCACAATACTTCCAGACTTGTGAGAGGCCGCCTACGCAAGATTTGGCGGCATGCTAGCCCCCGGAGGCCGCCGGCCATAGCCGTAGACGCGCGAAGGGCAATCCGCGTAGAGGGAATTTTTCGGATACTTCTCCATTACCAAAAATTATGAAAAAATACCATCGTTCCTACAGCACATGTGCCCATGTCGTGCAAAAAAAACTCATGATTTTATCGCGCTCCGAGTATTTAATAATATTCACGCCGCATCATTACCGCAGAACGTCTACTACCGTGTCATCGCCGTCCGTGAGGGGGGGCCATGCCCCGGAGACGCGTGCCGCCTCTTCGGACATGCCACCACACCACCCCGCATGTATGAGGGCCCGGTGCGACGCTCCGGTGGCATTGCTACCCCCAGGGCCCCCGTCCCACCTAACCCTGTAGCGTTTGACCACGGGATCTAACCCTTTGACTTTGCACGGACGGGCTTTGACCAGCGGACCTCCCCGCCCGGTTGTGTTAGGTCAGCCCATAGGAACACTTTGGAGTAACAACCGGGCCAGACCCACAGCAAGATCCCCTCCGTGTAGACCCGACACGTCCGTCTCCCCCCTCCAGGTGCCGGCGGCGGCGCCGTCCGTGAGGGGGGGCACACCCCGGACACGCGTGCCGGGCGTTTGCAACTGCCACAACACTTCCAGACTTGTGAGAGGCCGCCTACGCAAGATTTGGCGGCATGCTAGCCCCCGGAGGCCGCCGGCCACAGCCGTAGACGCGCGAAGGGCAATCCGCGTAGAGGGAATTTTTCGGATACTTCTCCATCACCAAAAAATATGAATAAATACCATCGTTCCTATAGCACATGTGCCCACGTCGTGCAAAAAAACTCATGATTTTATCGCGCTCCAAGTATTTAATAATATTCACGCTGCATCGTTACCGCAGAACGTCTACTACCATGTCATCGCCGTCCGTGAGGGGGGGGGGCACGCCCCGGAGACGCGTGCCGCCTCTTCGAACATGCCACCACACCACCCCGCATGTATGAGGGCCCGGTGCGACGCTCCGGTGGCATTGCTACCCCCAGGGCCCCCGTTCCGCCTAACCCTGTAGCGTTTGACCACGGGATCTAACACTTTGACTTTGCACGGACGGGCTTTGACCAGCGGACCTCCCCACCCGGTTGTGTTAGGTCAGCCCATAGGAACACTTTGGAGTAACAACCGGGCCAGACCCACAGCAAGATCCCCTCCGTGTAGACCCAACGCGTCTGTTTCCCCCCTCCAGGTGCCGGCGGCGGCGCCGTCCGTGAGGGGGGGCACACCCCGGACACACGTGCCGGGCGTTTGCAACCGCCACAACACTTCCAGACTTGTGAGAGGCTGCCTATGCAAGATTTGGCGGCATGCTAGCCCCCGGAGGCCGCCGGCCACAGCCGTAGACGCGCGAAGGGCAATCCACGTAGAGGGTATTTTTCGGATACTTCTCCATCACCAAAAATTATGAAAAAATACCATCGTTCCTATAGCACATGTGCCCACGTCGTGCAAAAAAACTCATGATTTTATCGTGCTCCGAGTATTTAATAATATTCACGCCGCATCGTTACCGCAGAACGTCTACTACCGTGTCATCGCCGTCCGTGAGGGGGGCCACACCCCGGAGACGCGTGTGCCGCCTCTTCGGACATGCCATCAGACCACCCCGCATGTATGAGGGCCCGGTGCGACGCTCCGGTGGCATTGCTACCCCCCAGGGCCCCCGTCCCGCCTAACCCTGGAGCGTTTGACCATGGGATCTAGCCCTTTGACTTTGCACGGACGGGCTTTGACCAGTGGACCTCTCCACACGGTTGTGTTAGGTCAGCCCATAGGAACATTTTGGAGCAACATCCGGGCCAGACCCACAGCAAGATCCCCTCCGTGTAGACCCGACACGTCCGTTTCCCCACTCTAGGTGCCGGCGGTGGCGCCGTCCGTGAGGGGGCCAAACCCCGGGGACGCGTGCCGCCTCTTCGGACATGCCACCACACCACCCCGCATGTATGAGGGGCTAGTGCGATGCTCCGGTGGCATTGCTACCCCCTCAGGGCCCCCATCCCGCCTAACCCTGGAGCGGTTGGCCACGAGATCTAGCCCTTTGATTTTTCACGGAAGGGCTTTGAACAGTGGACCTCTCCACCCGGTTGTGTCAGGTCAGCTCAGAGGGACACCTGGGAGCAACATCCGGGCCAAACCGACAGCTACATCCCCTCCGTGTAGACCCGATGCGTCCGTTTTCCCCCTCCAGGTGCCGGCGGCGGCGCCGTCCGTTAGGGGGGCCATGCCCCGGAGATGCGTGCCGCCTCTTCGAACATGCCACAACACCACCCGGTTGTGGTAGGTCATCCCATAGAAACACTTGAGAGCAACGTCCCCTCCGTATAGACCCGATGCGGCTGTTTCCGCCCTCCAGATGCTGGCGGCGGCACCGTCCGTGAGGGGGGCACACCGCGGACGTGAGGGGGTCACACTCCGGAGACGGCTGCCGGGCGTTTGCAACCGCCACTCAACTTCTATCGCATAGCTGTTTTTGATTTTAATAAAATTTAAGGACCTATATTCAAAAGAACATGACAGCATATTATTAATGTGCTCGAAAAAATACAAACTATATATATATATATGTTCATAATCTATGGAAAAAATTACAAACTACATATATATTCATGTAATACATAAAAAAGCATGAACACATATTTTTTAAAAAGCATAAAAACATATGCAAAAAACGTATGTAAAAAAGCATTAAAACATATGCAAAAAAAAGTATGTAAAAAAATAGCTATGCCGACGGCAAAGCCGTCGGCATAGATACGGCAGAGTTCTGGTGGGCGCCGTGCCGTGGATCGGTGACGTGGCAGATATGCCGACGGCTGCCGTCGGCATACCTACGTCGCGGATCGGTGACGTGGCATGCGGAGATATGCCGACGGCCGCCCGTCCCGACCGTCGGCATAGGTTTGACGGCGTTAGCCGCTAGTCACGGGCGGGGTCGCCGGGCCCACAGTTATACCGACGACTGATTTATGCCGACGGCTGCTGTCGGCATGTCTGCGGCTAGGTCGACGGCCGTTCTGTGCCGACGGCGGCCGTCGGCATAGATCCACGTAACCCGACGGCCTGTGTAAGCCGACGGCCAGGACTGGGCTGTCAGCATATCTCAAAGTAGGCCGACGGCAGCCGTAGGCATAGGTTTGGCCGTCGGCGTATGCCCGTTTTCCGGTAGTGTATTCTATTCCCAGAATAATTTGGTATTCTGTTCTGGGAATAATACTAGTGGATGAAGGTGGCTTCTAGATACATAAAGAGTAAACAAGCGCTCACCTTGATCTCTACTCATCTCATGGCTGAGGATCCTCCATCTCTACTCAACATGGCCCTGTGTGCATCCCTGCGGATATATTTAGAACGCTGATGTGGGAGTAAAAAACTTTGCTTCCACGTACGCTACCAAAAATAAGGCCCTGTGTGCGGAAGTATGGCCGACTTCAGATGAAAAGAGCCATCTTGCAGCAGTTTTGGAAGCAATGCACACATATTAAGTCCTATATGCCAAATTGAAAAGTACAATGCAACTTAAGAGTAAAAGGAACATGAGCTGCTCATTCAGCTTCAGGAGAGTCTCGGGAAGATATAATTCCAGTTAACATAAATTAGCAGAAACATAATATCTGAATGGAAATAAAAGCTTCAAGGCCCTCAAACATTAATACTGATGCACAGGTTATGCAACATTCTTCTTTGGAATATCATTGGTTCCATGAATTATGTGTAAAACATCAGGACCTAAAGATGTACCATAAACCCAGGAAATTTCAACCCTACAAATTTCCAAAGATCTGTATTATACATAGCATTTAAAAAAAATCAAGAACCGTCAGGAGAACTTCATTTGTTCGGAGAAGAGTTTAATCGTACAGATGGGCCCTCCAATTAGGAATGGTGGGGGCTCCACTCCCTTGCAAAGTACAGAAGACAGATCACTCAATACTTGTGACGCTACTAGGTAGGACTGTGATTTGTTGCTTGGCGGTCGTTCATGGGTGAGTAAAAGTAAAACGACCACCTCATCTATGAAAATATGCCTATTGTGTTCTTTCCATACATTAAACCACACGCATAGCTAGCATTCAATAAGCCACACGAGTCCTAACTCACAAGGCCAGAATTATGAAGTTTTCAGTTCCCACTTCAAAATCGGGTCAGCATAATATTGAGCAAGACCCATATACCTAACAAGATTGAGATTGGCTCCGATGAACTAGTTTTTTCACCTTTTGTGCAACGTAGCTACATATATAATTTGACAGATCACACGAGATTGTAATCAAAGAATAAGATTAGCTTGAATAGGATCAAAGTCAAACAGTTGCACCAGAGAAACTCAAACGCAAGGTCTGGTTTACCTCATAAGACCGGAACGGGAAAATCCAGCCAACCTGAGCGGGTTTTAACTTTTTAAGTCCTGAGTGACTTGCAAAACTGATGGGCACTAGTTGCGGGATAGAAATGTGACTGAAAACTTGCTTGTTTTACCTTATTATATACAGTATTACTTTCCCGCGGACATATGTTTGTCTAGTCTCTACTCTTGTTCTTCAAAGGTGTTAGCTAAAACTATGAACTGATCTAGGTTATCATAGATTGGTTGGGTACTCCAAAACAGTAGATGGATAAAATGCATTTCCTGAAATTGTTCGATCTTTTATTGTGCAGGCACATGGCAGGCAATGCTGATCAATACAGAAACAAACCATGCAACCTTTCCTGATTTGACAAGTTCTCCCTGTAGCATGAACCGTTAACTTTTCACATTGCAAATTGGGACATCAAAGCACCATAATTCATAAAAACAGAAGGGATAAGCTTGTCATTTACGACTTTACATGAGAGAGACACCAACAGTATAGCACTACTATGACAGTAGGCTTACCGCTTTGTAGTTCATAGACTTGGTTTCAACAACGATGGTGGGAAGCCAAAGTAGGAGTGAATTCGATTGGGACGATCAAAGTTTGCTAACCTAGAGACCTTCTTAAGTTCTGAAGTCTTGGCATCCAGAGAGAGAAAAACAACAGTATCCTTGGGCGACTTCCGATATGCGTTATCCTGAGCTACTTCATCACCTTGAAGGAATAAGAATCCCTCGGTTGCGCCCACAATGGAATAGAGATATCGGCGAGGCAAGGCTATAACATTTTTCAGCTGCCACTCGTTGGAAGATTCGCCGCTGTTTTGTTGAGTGGTATGACAGAGATAAAACAAGGCATGAACGTTATCACGGACGGGAGTGAGCATCTCAAGGGCTCCTGCTGTACCATCAACAATGGTAGGGCTACATACGTTCTCGCCAGGCTTATTTATAAGCTGCAAATGATAGCCGGTGAGGATGTTGACAGTGGAAAACTCCATTATGCGTGTGTCCAGCACGAGCAGGTTGTCCCTCCAAAGATTTTTCCAGTAGAAGCAGCCATGCAAATAGTTGAAACGGGACAATCCATTCCAAGCCGGCTCAACTGTGCCCAAAGTGCTGTGCTCCAGCTGGGAGAAGCAGCCACACACCATTGTCCGGTGATGCAAGAGAAGACAAAGGCGACGAGCTTGCTTTTGTAGCGCTTTGCGCAGATCACCTTGAACAAGGTCTCATCCTCATCCTCCCGGTGGGAGCGAGCATTGTCCCGAATTCAACGAGGCTCTCTTGCTGGACGGTGCTTTCCTCAGGTATGGGTGGCAGCAGCATGTATGTCCGTGACAAGGGGTCGCACACCGAAAGGTAGATTGCATTGGTTTTAGCTAGGGAGAAGCACGCGAGGAGGACGCGGCCCTCGCGGACGTCGCGGGGATGCCAGGGGGTGAGCCGCCAACCATTACTGGGGACGGGGACGAAGGAGTAGGAGAAATCTGCGGCATCGGCGAGGGCGCGGGCGAGCGGGGCGGAGGGGTGAGGCGCTTGGGCGGGGTGGAAGCCACGTACGTCATCCACGAACCCAAGGAGCGGCGGCGAGCGGCGTTTGCGGACACGGCGGAGGAAGGCAGGGGCGGAGCCAGGATTTAGACATAGGGGGGGGGGGGGGGGGGGGGGGCAGACCGACGATAAAGCCAGTTTTTTTTGCCTCACAAACTACCTAATAGTTTTACATCCGAGTATCATTCATCTTTCTCGGATGTCCCCGAAGGGACTAGTATCATTCATTTTAACTTTGCATAGACACACACAACCTTTTGTGGCTGAAGCAGACTAGACAAAGTTGATAATCAAACTACTCCGAAATATGGCATGAAATGCTACATGTCATATGTACAAATAAGAAAAATCACTGTATAACCGAATAATAGGTTTGAGTGGAAAATCATCACTGGTTCTATTATGTAACTTTGTTGTTGTATTGAAAAAAAAGTCAATATTACATGAATACATACATAGAGAATCAAACCCAACCTGTACTCGTTCCCTCTACTGCTAGGTCGAGGTAGACCGGCTGGTCGTGGTTGGAAGGTGCATGATTTCGAACGATTGTCTGTGCCCAAGCGCGACGCATCACAAATCACACATCTGATGTATAACAAATTAATGATACAAGATGAGAATTCAGAGAAGTAGACAGTGCTGGCTAGATCATTGGCTGCAGGACAAATAATTGGCGAGTGAATTAGCTTGACTTTACGAATCAGATCATGAGAAGGGAGAGCCAAGGCGGGCGGCGGCGAGGGCGCAGGACGGCAACAACGTAGCGCTAATCAACACACGCGCTAATCATCATCGGGAATAATGCCCAGCCCCCAGGAGACTTTTAACGAAGGCCGATCAACAAATATGGCCTTGTCATGGGCTTGTAAACGATTGCTAGTGGGCTTTTACATTGGCCCTTTTTCCTTTCTTCATAAATCACGTTGAGTTAGGGGGGGCCAATTACTTCTGTACTTGAATCATATCGCTAATTATCTACGGCCTACTCGATGTTTGCTCGATCGATAGGGGGGCCAGGCCCCTGCTCGCCCCCCCTTGTCTCCGCCACTGGAGGAAGGAGCGTTCGGTGATGATGCGGCGGAAGGAGACGCAGGAGGTGGGGGCGCGGGCGAGCGCGGCCGGGGTGGGCATGCGGAGGAAGATCTCTTCTAGGATCTCGTCCACGAGGTGCGGCGCCGTTAGGGCCATGGTCGGCGGCCGATCGCCCGCCGTGGGAGGTGGAGACGAAGGGGATTAGGGTTAGCGGAAGGTGTTGCGCGAAGTGAGCAGGCCGGGAAAGCAAAGGAGATGGGAAAAGGTTTGAATGGTGTGGATACCATTTCAATGTATGACGGCTTATTTGGAAGAACGTAAGCTAAATGAATTTGTGGACAAAAAAAACAATTTACGGAAAGTAAACACCATTTGTGCCGATAATTCAATTTGGAGCCCAGGCTCAACCCAGTGCACAGTAAAATCAAAAATAAATAGTAATTTTTTAAAAAAACAAATCTGATTTTTTGCGTGCAAGATGCTTGAGTGGACAGGTACATGCAAATATTCATGGGAAAATGACATTCGAGGAGCTCGCACCACAAAATCGACTGTGAACAGTGCATTTTTTCTTTAACTTTCTCATAAGCCTGAAATTTGTCTTTCTTACAATGAGCTCCTCGAATGTCCAAACTCCACCAAATTCCGCATGGGCATCACACATTCAATCATCTTGCACAAAAAAAAGTCAGATTTTTTTGGATTTTTTTTTGCTGTTTTGAACGATTTTACTGTTCACACCCAAGAGTATCTAAACCTAGGTGCAGAAACCCGTGTCCCATTTGTTCTCATCTTATCTTGAATATTTTAACCATGCTCACAAAAATGAAGAACTTATTGAAATGAACTGTTTGTTTAAATTTTTCAAGAACATGCAAGAATTTTGCTTGCATGTCTTTTGTATTATGAAGAGAACAGAGTTGACTGCATTTTAATCGATCCGTTTCTAAGTGTAAGTCCTTTTAGAGATTTCAATACAGACTACATACAAATGTATATAGACGTATTTTAAAGTATAGATTCACTCATTTTGCGCTAGGGATGACAATTTTGCCCATGTGTATGGGTACCCCGTGGGTAGGGCACCCGAAAACACTTGGTATGGGCGAGACTTGGCACGATTTTGTAGCCATGGGTAATGGATATCCATATCCACAAAATATATGGGTAGGGTATGAGTACGAAACTGTGCCCATGGGTAACCCAACGGATACCCTGAAAAAAATAAGTAAAATAACTTGAATGACATGTGGGGTCGACATCCAACTCCTAACGCGCAATCCGAAATACCTTATTTCCTAGACCAGCCATAGCTCATAGACCCATAGCCACCGGTTCATCACTCTTCCTACATCCTATGCGACTCGTCGAAACAATGAAATACTAAATCGTCGCCACTGGACTCTTGTCTAACTCTTAATCCAGTGATCTCTTTTGTCCCCCCCCCCCCCCCCCCCCCCACTATGTCGGGCTTCCACCAACCATTGCTAGTACTCCCTTGCCGCCTCCAACAAGACACCCACCTGAGGAGGCCACCTTACTGCTAGAATTCTTGTCAATCATCACTTGAAATTTAGACTTGTTTATCTACCTTTTTCAAAATGTAGATGCTATATACTATACTCACTAAATACCCATTGAATATAGAATACCCGACGGGTATGGGCATGTGTCTCAATTTGTGCACATGGGTATTGAAGTGGGTGGGTGTAGAGAGTTTTTGTGGGTATAGGCTTGGGCAGAAGAGGATCGTACCCACCCATACCCTACCCATTATCATCCTTATTTTGCATCGTATATAGTCTCTTATTGAAATCTCTAAAAAGACTTATACTATTTAAGAACAGAGAGAGTACATGCCAGATCACCACTATCGACTACCCAACTTCACACAACGCACACCGGCTGCTACTCCATCTCGTGATTTTTTTTTGCTATCCACACAAGCGACTTTACAAAGAGCACACTCAGCTCTGGGCGAAGTGACGGCATGTACAGGCTGCGAGGAAGTGTTGTCCAAAAACCGCTTATTTTGCTCAAGACGAGACCGAAGCATAACGGTAACAAGGGAGTTCAACTCCTTGGTTTTGGATTCCAAATGGAACATTTTTCTCGAGGGGGGGGGGGGGGGGGGGGGGGGGGGGGGGGGGGGGGGGTTAACTCGGTTACCATGATAACCATGAAATACCGAAAAAAAATCAAGCGAAATTTAAAATTCAAATTTGAATTGATATTTTTTAAGACCAGAATATATAAGTTTGGAACACTAAATGTACTGTGCACTAGCACTAGGGCAGCGGTAACAGGTTTGCTCCACTGCCACACACATGCAGGTCGCGAGTTTGACCCTCGCATGCACATATTCTTTTAGAAATTATACCACATACAATGTGGCTTGCATTCTTCAAAAATCAAAAAGGTAAAAAGTGCGGCCGGCTATCCTAACACATGATGTGCTGTTGCTGAAAGAACATCCTTACCACTAGAACACGAGCAAGCTTGTGTTTGAGCGAGAGATATGCCTTATTTAACGAGACATTGGGAGTTTAAATTCAAAAAAATCCAAAAAATTCAATTTGTTTTGCTCATGATACATAATTATCGTTGGGCAGCGGGAAACGCGGTGCAACCTCCTAAGGAGTGAAGCGGTGCAAGTATAAGACAACAAAACATCGTACCAAACCTTATGAGCAAACGAGCAACCAAGCAACATGTGATTGGCATCCTTCTAGTCTTCGCAACATAGTTTGCAACAGGACGGATGTGGCACAGAGCGGCAAGCCAGTCGTTTCGTGGTTCAGAGGCGATTTTGAGGATCAACCAAACGAACATCTTGATTCCCAAGGGTTCTATGGAGTTTCACAATTCTCTAGCACCCGGGCGAACACCCTGCCGAAGAAGAAGGCCGCATAGTTTTCCCTCGACGAGTATGAGCCTCTCACTGAAAGCCTATAGGAAGATATATCCAGTGCGCCTGGTGAGTTGTTGGTTTTGCAGCAAGTTCCATAGGTCAAGGTATTTCGTGATTGTCAGGACAGAGGGCAGGCCCCGCAGATGTCATTGACCCATGCCGAGTCCGGGAGCGAATCCATCACTAGGTTATTATGAGCCGCCGACCTGAAGAATTGGAGGGGACGCGCGAGGCGATGCTACGCCAATGTTTGTTGATAATAAGCCATATGTTCCTAGACAACGGGGACATGTTACAATGAGACTTGTAAAAAATATATTGCTTCAACATTGCATTTTAGTACTATGAACAATATAATTGAAAGGCATGGCATGTTGAACAGTACACACAAAGTCTCTTCAAATATTCCACCAGAACTTTGCCGAATTTTTTAGAGCCAAGGTGGACACAAATGGATTTATATACCAACATGATGCAGATTGAAACCCTATTTTGTACTGTAGATAAGATTGATCCCTACTACATAGGTGAGGAAATAAATGGATTTTATATATCAACATAGTTGACTACATATAGACCTCAATTTTTCATCCCCCAAAATGGATTTTTTATTAGACTTAATTTCTTCATATAGCTCAAGCTATTTCAGGAAAATTGTAGAATTCCTACAGTTGGATTCCCGTCATCTACCTCAACTGATCAATGGACGCTCATTTGAAAAATGCATTGTGCATTTCCAAAAGCTGTGAAGTCTATATTTTGTGAGGGCATGGTACATTTACTTTTTACCATGATGCAGATCTTTGACCCCCCCCCCCCCCCCCACCACACACACACATTCCAAACATGCATGGCGAATGTGGATCTCCGGACATGATTGCTGAATGAACCATATGTATGTGTTTCAAAGATTTCTTAATAAAGATTATACTTCTCATGACCAATTAAACATGACAGTACAACTATTCAAGTGACTTAGGGCGGAGCAAAAGATGATACAGCACTGAGTTTTTGTGACAGACTAGATACCCGACTTGGGTAAAATTTGATCACATCAGAAGAAGAAGAAATTTTGAATACATGAAGTCAACGGAGAAAAAAAACTTTATGGACCAATCTTATGACTGTTATGGCTTGGACACATGAAGCTGGGCTCCTACCTTTCATGCTTTCTTCATTCATATACAAGCAGCCCAACTACTAAATTACAAGGCGGCTTATAGGCTTGAACCACATCAAGCAAGCATGCCATATCCATCATCCAAGAGGTTCCAGAGACAACTCAGGAAACAGAAGTAACGCTCAACATTACAGCTACTAATGAGACAGGCTACAACTACTGCTGAATGGTTCAGGATGTTGAATGTGCCAGACGAAGTTTTCGTCTATCGCTGCTTAATTACACTCCATGACACTCGCTCTGCGCGCACAACGTGGATGAATAGGAGTAGTGTATTACCATTTGAAAGGTGGCTATCTTTTTTTTTTGGAAAGAAACCCATTCAGTAGGCCAAAGGCCTTAGGGCATAACCTGTTGAGCAGATCAAGTACGACCAAGAGGTGAAAGCGACCGTTGCAACAACAGAATGTCTCTAACATATTATCACTAGACAGAGTCACCACGAATTGGTCAATCTCCCAGTACAAACAACAAAATGTCTCTTACATATTAGTGCTACAGAAAGTGACCTTGCTTACAGCATATGCCTTTCTTAGGTAAGGCTCCACTTTAGTTAGGGACAAGAAGGATCAAGGAAGATTATGAGGAAAACTCAAGGTAAGGATGTGAAGCGAAGGCAGTGAAGTCATAGTATAAAAAGGGCAACGGCGCCGCTCAAAGAAGAGATCTAATTAATCCATGTAATTAGTGAGTATACAAAAGAGAACATTTAAAAATATCATAGCGATAAGTAGATCATCACTAAGGCCTAAAATCTACCATGAGCCCAAGACAATTTCCCCTCCTATATATTTCCAAGATATGCACTATATATACAAAGCCAATTTTTTTAAAACCACACGATGAGAGTCCAAACTCATGAGGGCAAAGTTACAAAGTCCGTTCCACGAAATCTACAAGGGAAAGGGCTGTCAAGTGTCAACAAACTGATCAGTCTAGCATTGAGCAAGCCCCATATGCCCAACAAGATTAAGAGTGGATGCAATGAACTAGTTTTTTTCACCTTTTCTATGAGAGTGGCTCCAATAAACACATAGTCTCCTCCAACATACAATTTAATATATTCATATAGGCTCTTTCATTACCATCTATAGTTTGGCAAGCACGTCCAGTAGCATAGAGCGATTAACTTTCTACATTACAAATTAAGACAGCAAAGCACCAAAATAATTCATCAAAACAAACTATATAAGCCTGCCACTTCCCACTGCACAGGAAAGAACCCCCAACAGAATAAGAAATACAATGACAACAATCTTACCCGCTTTGTAGTTTATAGACTTGGTTTTGACAATGATGGTGTGAAGCTAAGTACAAGTGTACAACCGAAAACAGGCAGCAATGCATTCCTTTTTAAGAAGTCTTGACCTCCAGTGAAAAAACATCTGCACCCCGATCATCAAGCAACCCCTCTGCTCTGGTGCATTTTTATTCCACTGAGTTACTTGAATCCCTGAGCAATAAGAATCCCTCTGCTGCACCCACGGTTAAAAAGCAATACCCGAGAGGTAACCCCATAACACTTAACCTCTGCACCCCATAAACAAATGGAAGGTCCACCCATCTGTTGAAAGGTATGATAGATGTAAAACAGGGTAAGATCATACAAAAGTAATGCCGACCACAAGGAACAAAGAGGTTCCAAAGCCGGACAGAAGGAACATAAGTAACGCCTAACATATTATTGCTAGACAGAGTCACCACAATTGGTCAATCTCCCAGTACAAACAACAAAATGTCTCTTACATATTAGTGCTATAGAAAGTGACCTTGTTTAGAGCATGCCATGCTTGCTTTAGATAGGGACCGGAACCATCAAGGAAGATGATGAGGAAAGCTCAAGGCAAGGATGTGAAGCGAAGTCGGTGAGGTTATAGCATAAAAAGGGCAACGGCGACATTCAAAGGCAAGATCTAATTAGTTCATGTAATTGGTGAGTGTACAAAGGAGAAAATTTCAGAAGATCGTAGCGCTAAATAGTTCATCACTACACACACTTGACACATTATACCACTCTCCAATTCTCCTCGAAGGCATCAGATGCATTGCCAGAATAAGACTCCAAAAGCGAAGTGGAGCTCATCGCTGCGTATAGCTTGAGAGTAAGTGGCACATGAGCTGCTCTCATTCATGCTTCAGGAGAGTCTCAGGCACATGTAATTACAGTTTTGAAGCAATTTACACACACAAAACATCTGCATGCCTTACCATATTGGTTCACTGTTGATTTTTGTTTGTCTAGTTTTAACTCTTGTTCTTCAAAGATAATGCATTCCTTCTTAAGCTCGGAAATCTTGACCTCCAGTGAAAAAATCATCTTCAACCCAATCATCAGGCAACCCCTATGCTGCATTTTTGTACCACTGAATTCCTCAATTCCCTGCAAGCAATAAGAATCCCTCAGCTGCACACATGGTCAGCGGTATCTGTGATGCAACCCTGTAACACTTAACAGCTACAGTAGCTGCCATTCACTGGAAGGTTCTTACCCTTTTGTTGAAAGGTATGATAGATGTAAGACGGGGTAAGATCATAACAAAAGTACGACGACCACGACAAAAGTAAAGCCTAACATTACAGACTGGGCTACACACAACTACTAGCAGTTTCAGGATGTTGAATCAGCAGAGGGCTCAGTGGGCAACCAGCCCAAGGAAAAAGAAAGCACACAGCAGGCCAAACGCCTTAGGGCATAACTTGTTGAGCAGATTAAGTACAACAACAAGCGGTGATTCTCCCAGCACAAGAGTGTGTCTGATAAATTATTGCTAGACAAAGCCACCACAATTGGTAATGACCACTCTCCTGGTACAACAGTATGTCTCTTGCACATTAGTGCTACAGAAAGTGTCTGTTTAAATACGCTTAACAGATTACTATTTTCTGATAAATAGTATGGCACAACCAGCCAGCATGTCCACAGCACCATCTTGACCATCCTTCAATTCTCTTCGAAGGCACCAGATGCATGGCCCGAATAAAAGCCTCCAAAAACAAAGTGAGCTCACCCCTGCATATGTATTTAGTTACAACAGTGCGATAAAAAATCTTTGATTCCGCGGTTTCAAAATAGGACTCTACGCAAAATTGATAAGTACAGTAAAGATATAAGACTAGAGGGACATAAGCTGTTCATTCCTGCATTGGAAGTGTCAAAGAGCCGTTTTACAACTGTTTAGGAGCAGAACAATATCAAAAGGTAGGTGCAAAATTGAGAAATATGGTACATCTGAAGAGTAAAAGGCAACATGAGCTACTCATTCATGCTCCAGGATCGTCTCAGGGACATGCAAGTACAGTTTTGAAGCAAATGAAAAAAAATACATAGCATTTGAATGGTAAATCTAAAGCCTCAATGCCCTCAAACAATAAATAACTGATGCACATGTTATGCTTCAAGAACTGTGTAAAATACTAAGACCTAAAATTTTACCATAAGCCCAAGACATTTCCCCTCCTATATCTTTCCAAAGATATGTACTAGACATAGCCGATTTTTAAGCAGCCACACTATGAGATTTCAAACTTATGAAGCCAAAATTACAACTCTCCTCAACAACATACCAAGCCAATAAATCAAGCCCACGACTAATAACTTGGAATCACGGCATTGGCAGAATAAATGCCTAAGACGGAGTAAAATATAGAGAAACTAAGATTTTAGCTCAGTAACAAGTAATATTATGACCACATAGGTATCTAGACTAGTCTCCGTCCATTATTTGTGCAAGAATTTGTTCAAGCGTTGACAACTACAAAGATACTTTACAGGTTTCATGTAGTCAAATATTTGGAGATAGTCATCAAAATATTATTACGAAATAAGGATATAAGCAAAATTCGAGGATGTGCGTAATTAATGGGCTGGGCAACCATCAAGAATTTTAGACCATTAACTATCCACCTAAAGAAATAGACTATCACAAAACTAACTTGATATCAATGCTACATTTTATATGCATATGCTCTGCTGGCTAAAGATGTGCATAAAGCACATACAATGAAGTTGGAATTTCATATACACCTATTATGATGGAGGAGATCCAACACATTTCTTCACACATCTATTTCAGAAAGTTGATGACTTGGGGCAGCTCTCAAGTTAATACAATACCAGAAACTCAAGTCTTCCATTGAAAATGGAGTGAAACTGAGTTCAAGAATCCGATTTTATATTTCATGATACATTTTTTTAATACACAAAGAATTGTGTATCATTTCATTGATATGTAGGAGAGAACTGTTACAAAGAGGAGAGGGGGGGAGGGGGCACCACACCAACAAGGACCACATCCTAAAGAATCACCTAGCCCAAACTGAAGCAACGAAAGGCAAAGAGAAGGAACACAAGGCATGCAGACCGTGTCACGACCAACACAAGGAACTTCCGTCGCGCGGCCACCACTCCATCACAGACCGAATCAATGTTCCCCCACCCTACGCGCCTAGGAGATGGCAAGCGGGATGCAGGTGTTGGGGAACGTAGCATAAATTCAAAATTTTCCTACGTGTCACCAAGATCTATCTATGAAGTCATCTAGCAACGAGGGAGGAGTGGATCTACATACCCTTGTAGATCGCGCGCGGAAGCGTTCAAGAGAACGGGGTTGATGGAGTCGTACTCGTCGTGATCCAAATCACCGATGATCCTAGCGCTGAACGGACGGCACCTCCGCGTTCAACACACGTACGGAGCAGCGACGTCTCCTCCTTCTTGATCCAGCAAGGGGGGAGGAGAGTTTGATGGAGATCCAGCAGCACGACGGCGTGGTGGTGGAAGTAGCGGGATTCCAACAGGGCTTCGCCAAGCGCTGCGGGAGGAGGGAGATGTGTCATGGGAGGGAGAGGGAGGCGCCAGGGCTTAGGTGTTGCTGCCCTCCCTTCCCCCCACTATATATAGGGCCAAGGGAGAGGGGGGGGGGCGCAGCCTTTGGCCCTTCCTCCAAGGAAGGGCGCGGCCAGGGAGGAGTCCCTCCTCCCCAAGGCACCTCGGAGGTGCCTTCCCCCTTTAGGACTCTTCCTTTCCCCCTTCTCTTGGCGCATGGGCCTCTTGGGGCTGGTGTCCTTGGCCCATATAGGCCAAGGCGCACCCCCTACAGCCCATGTGGCCCTCCGGGGCAGGTGGCCCCACCCGGTGGACCCCCGGGACCCTTCCGGTGGTCCCGGTACAATACCGGTGACCTCGAAACTTGTCCCGATGGCCGAAATAGAACTTTCTATATATAATTCTTTACCTCCGGACCATTCCGAAACTCCTCGTGACGTCCGGGATCTCATCCGGGACTCCGAACAACTTTCGGGTTACCGCATACTAATATCTCTATAACCCTAGCGTCACCGAACCTTAAGTGTGTAGACCCTACGGGTTCGGGAGACATGCAGACATGACCGAGATGACTCTCCGGTCAATAACCAATAGCGGGATCTGGATACCCATGTTGGCTCCCACATGTTCCACGATGATCTCATCGGATGAACCACGATGTCAAGGACTTAATCAATCCCGTATACAATTCCCTTTGTCTATCGGTACGACACTTGCCCGAGATTCGATCGTCGGTATCCCGATACCTTGTTCAATCTCGTTACCGGCAAGTCACTTTACTCGTTCCGTAGCACATCATCCCGTGATAAACTCCTTGATCACATTGTGCACATTATGATGATGTCCTACCGAGTGGGCCCAGAGATACCTCTCCGTTTACACGGAGTGACAAATCCCAGTCTCGATTCATGCCAACCCAACAGACACTTTCGGAGATACCTGTAGTGTACCTTTATAGCCACCCAGTTACGTTGTGACGTTTGGCACACCCAAAACACTCCTACGGTATCCGGGAGTTGCACAATCTCATGGTCTAAGGAAATGATACTTGACATTAGAAAAGCTTTAGCATACGAACTACATGATCTTTGTGCTAGGCTTAGGATTGGGTCTTGTCCATCACATCATTCTCCCAATGATGTGATCCCGTTATCAATGACATCCAATGTCCATGGTCAGGAAACCGTAACCATCTATTGATCAACGAGCTAGTCAACTAGAGGCTTACTAGGGACATGGTGTTGTCTATGTATCCACACATGTATCTGAGTTTCCTATCAATACAATTCTAGCATGGATAATAAACGATTATCATGAACAAGGAAATATAATAATAACTAATTTATTATTGCCTCTAGGGCATATTTCCAACAGTCTCCCACTTGCACTAGAGTCAATAATCCAGTTCACATCGATATGTGATTAACACTCAAGGTCACATCCCCATGTGACTAACACCCAAAGAGTTTACTAGAGTCAATAATCTAGTTCACATTACCATGTGATTAACACTCGATGAGTTCTGGGTTTGATCATGTTATGCTTGTGAGAGATGTTATAGTCAACGGGTCTGAATCTTTCAGATCCGTATGTACTTCGCAACTCTCTATGTCATCTTGTAGATGCAGCTACTACGCTATATTTGGAGCCATTTCAAAATAACTGTTCTACTATACGAATCCAGTTTACTACTCAGAATAATCTGGATTAGTGTCAAAGTTTGCATCGGCATAACCCTTTACGACGAACTCTTTTACCACCTCCATAATCGAGAAAATTCCTTAGTCCACTAGTTACTAAGGATAACTTTGACCGCTGTATTGTGATCCATTCTTGGATCACTCTTGTACCCCTTGACTGACTCATGGCAAGGCACATTTCAGGTGCAGTACACAGCATAGCATACTGTAGGGCCTATGTCATAAGCATAGGGGACGACCTTCTTCCTTTCTCTCTATTCTGCCGTGGTCGAGCTTTAAGTCTTAACTTCATACCTTACAACTCAGGAAAGAACTCCTTCTTTGACTGATTCATCTTGAACACCTTCAAGATCATGTCAAGGTATGTGCTCATTTGAAAGTACCATTAAGCGTTTTGATCTATCCTTATAAATCTTGATGCTCAATGTTCAAGTAGCTTAATCCAGGCTTTCCATTGAAAAACACTTTCCAAATAACCCTATATGCTTTCCAGAAATTCTACGTCATTTCTGATCAACAATATGTCAACAACATATATTCATCAGAAATTCTATAGTGCTCCCACTCACTTCTTTGGAAATACAAGTTTCTCATAAACTTTGTATAAACCCAAAATCTTTGATCATCATCAAAGCATACATTCCAACTCCGAGATGCTTACTCCAGTCCCTAGAAGGATTGCTGGAGCTTTGCATACTTATTAGCATCTTTCAGGATTGACAAAACCTTCCGGTTTGTATCACATACAACCTTTCCTCAAAAAACCGTCGAGGAAACAATGTTTTGACATCCTATCTGCAAGATTTCATAAATAATGCAGTAATCGCTAATATAATTCCAACAGACTCTTAGCATCGCTACGAGTGAGAAAGTCTCATCGTAGTCAACTCCTTGAACTTGTCGGAAAACATCTTAACGACAAGTCGAGCTTTCTTAATGGTGACATTTACCATCATTGTCCGTCTTCCTTTTAAAATCCATCTGTACTCAACAGCCTCACGACCATCGAGCTGTTCTGTCAAAGTCTACACTTTGTTTCCATACATGGATCCTCTCTCGGATTTTATGGCCTCGAGCCATTTATCGGAATCCGGGCCCACCATCGCTTCTCCATAGCTCGTAGGTTCATTGTTGTCTAGCAACATGACTTCCAAGACAGGATTACGTACCACTCTGAAGTAGTACGCATCCTTGTCATCCCACGAGGTTTGGTAGTGACTTGATCTGAAGTTTCATGATCACTATCATAAGCTTCCACTTCAATTGGTGTAGGTGCCACAGGAACAACTCCCTGTGCCCTGTCACACACTAGTTGAAGAGACGGTTCAATAACCTCATCAAGTCTCCACCATCCTCCCACTCAATTCTTTCGAGAGAAACTTTTCCTCGAGAAAGGACCCGATTCCAGAAACAATCCCTTATTGCTTTCGGATCTGAGACAGGAGGTATACCCAACTATTTTTGGGTGTCCTATGAAGATGCATTTATCCGCTTTGGGTTCGAGCTTATCAGCCTGAAACTTTTTCACATAAGCGTCGCAGCCCCAAACTTTTAAGAAATGACAACTTAGGTTTCTCTAAACCATAGTTCATACGGTGTCATCTCATCGGAATTACGTGGTGCCCTATTTAAAGTGAATGCGGTTGTCTCTAATGCCTAACCCATAAACTATCGTGGTAATTCGATAAGAGACATCATGGTATGCATCATATCCAATAGGGTGCAGTTATGATGTTCGGACACACCATCACACTATGGTGTTCCAGGCTGTATTAGTTGTGAAACAATTTCCACAATGTCTTAATTCTATGCCAAACTCGTAATTCAGATATTCATCTCTATGATCATATCATAGATATTTTATCCTCTTGTCACGACGATCTTTCAACTTCACCCTGAAATTACTTGAACCTTTTAATAATTCAGACTCATGATTCATCAAGTAAATATACTCAACATCTACTCAAATCATCTGTGAAGTAAGAACATAACGATATCCACTACACGCCTCAGCATTCATTGTACTGCACACATCAAAATGTATTTCTTCCAACAAGTTGCTTTCTAGTTCCATTTTACTGAAAACGAGGCTTTCAGTCATCTTGCCCATGTGGTATGATTTGCATGTCTCAAGTGATTCAAAATCAAGTGGGTCCAAACGGTCCATTTGCATGGAGTTTCTTCATGCATATACACCAATAGACATGGTTCGCATGTCTCAAACTTTTCAAAAACGAGTGAGCCAAAAGATCCATCAACATGGAGCTTCTTCATGCGTTTTATACCGATATGACTTACGTGGTAGTGCCACAAGTAGGTGGTACTATCATTACTATCTTTTGGCATGAACATGTGTATCACTACGATCGAGATTCAATAAACCATTCATTTTAGGTGTAAGACCATTGAAGGTATTATTTAAATAAACAGAGTAACCATTGTTCTCTTTAAATGAATAACCGTATTGCGATAGACATAATCCCATCATGTCTACGCTCAACGCAAACACCAATCTCGATGGTAGAGGGAGCGTACGATATTTGATCAACCTTGGAAATACTTCCAACACATATCGTCATCTCACCTTTAGATAGTCTCCGTTTATTCCGTAGCTTTTATTTCGAGTTACTAACACTTAGCAACCGAACCGGTATCTAATA
This sequence comes from Triticum urartu, assembly GCF_056163025.1. Lineage (NCBI taxonomy): Eukaryota > Viridiplantae > Streptophyta > Magnoliopsida > Poales > Poaceae > Triticum > Triticum urartu. Next base: position 80,866,478 of record NC_141878.1, on the reverse strand, counting down.
CCCTGGTGCTACTAGGAGTACTAGTAAAGTACACATCAACACAATGTATATCCAATATACTTCTATCGACCTTGCCAGCCTTCTCATCTACCAAGTATCTAGGGTAATTCTGCTCCACTGGCTGTTCCCCTTATTACAGAAGCACTTAGTCTCGGGTTTGGGTTCAACCTTGGGTTTCTTCACCAGAGCAGCAGCTGAATTGCCGTTTCATGAAGTATCCCTTTTTGCCCTTGCCCTTCTTGAAACTAGTGCTTTCACCAACCATCAACAATTGATGCTCCTTCTTGATATCTACTTTTGTGGTGTCAAACATCGCGAATATCTCAAGGATCATCATATATGTCCTTGATATATTATAGTTCATCACGAAGCTCAAGCAGCTTGGTGGTAATGACTTCGGAGAACCATCACTATTTCATCTGGAAGATCAACTCCCACTCGATTCAAGCGATTGTTGTACTCAGACAATCTGAGCACAAGTTCAACAATTGAGCTTTTCTCCCTTAGTTTGCAGGCTAAGAAAATCGTCGGAGGTCTTATACCTCTTGACGTGGGCACGAGCCTGAAATCCCAATTTCAGCCCTCGAAACATCTCATATGTTTCGCGACGTTTCAAAACGTCTTCGGTGCCTCAACTCTAAGCCGTTTAACTGAACTATCACGTAGTTATCAAAATGTGTATGTCAGATGTTCGCAACATCCATAGACAACGTTCGAGGTTCAGCACACTGAGCGATGCATTAAGGACATAAGCCTTCTATGAAGCAATGAGGACAATCCTCAGTTTACGGACCTACTCCGCATAATTGCTACTATCAACTTTCAACTAAATTTTCTCTAGGAACATATCTAAACAGTAGAACAGAAACGTGAGCCACGACATAATTTGCGAAGACCTTTTGACTATGTTCAGGATAATTAAGTTCATCTTATGAACTCCCACTCAGATAGACATCCCTCTAGTCATCTAAGTGATTACATGATCCGAGTCAACTAGGCCGTGTCTGATCATCACGTGAGACGGACTAGTCATCATCGGTGAACATCTTCATGTTGATCGTATCTACCATACGACTCATGCTCGACCTTTCGGTCTCTTGTGTTCCGAGGCCATGTCTGCACATGCTAGGCTCGTCAAGTCAACCTAAGTGTTTCGCGTGTGTAAATCTGTCTTACACCCGTTGTATGTGAACGTTAGAATCTATCACACCCGATCATCACGTGGTGCTTCGAAACAATGAACTATCGCAACGGTGCACAGTTAGGGGGAACACCTTCTTGAAATTATTATGAGGGATCATCTTATTTACTACCGTCGTTCTAAGTAAACAAGATGCAAAAACATGATAAACATCACATGCAATCAAATAGTGTCATGATATGGCCATCATCACTTTGCTCCTCTTGATCTCCATCTTCGGGGCTCCGTGATCATCATCGTCACCGGCATGACACCATGATCTCCATCATCATGATCTCTATCATCGTGTCTTCATGAAGTTGTCTCGTCAACTATTACTTCTACTACTACAGCTAACGGTTAGCAATAAAGTAAAGTAATTGCATGACGTTTATGTTGACACGCAGGTCATAAATAAATTAAGACAACTCCTATGGCTCCTGCCGGTTTTCATACTCATCGACATGCAAGTCGTGATTCCTATTACAAGAACATGATCAATCTCATACATCACATATATCATTCATCACATCCTTTTGGCCATATCACATCACATAGCATACCCTGCAAAAACAAGTTAGACGTCCTCTAATTGTTGTTTGCATGTTTTACGTGGCTGTTATGGGTTTCTAGCAAGAACGTTTCTTACCTACGCAAAAACCACAACGTGATATGACAATTGCTATTTACCCTTCATAAGGACCCTTTTCATCGAATCCGATCCGACTAAAGTGGGAGAGACAGACACCTGCTAGCCACCTTATGCAACTAGTGCATGTCAGTCGGTGGAACCAGTCTCACGTAAGAGTACGTGTAAGGTCGGTCCGGGCCGCTTCATCCCATGATGCTGCCGAATCAAGATAAGACTAGTAACGATAAGCATATTGAACAACATCAACGCCCACAACTACTTTGTGTTCTACTCGTGCATAGAAACTACGCATAGACCTAGCTCATGATGCCACTGTTGGGGAACGTAGCATAAATTCAAAATTTTCCTACGTGTCACCAAGATCTATCTATGGAGTCATCTAGCAACGAGGGAGGAGTGGATCTACATACCCTTGTAGATCGCGCGCGGAAGCGTTCAAGAGAACGGGGTTGATGGAGTCGTACTCGTCGTGATCCAAATCACCGATGATCCTAGCGCCGAACGGACGGCACCTCCGCGTTCAACACACGAAAGGAGCAGCGACGTCTCCTCCTTCTTGATCCAGCAAGGGGGGAGGAGAGTTTGATGGAGATCCAGCAGCACGACGGCGTGGTGGTGGAAGTAGCGGGATTCCAACAGGGCTTCGCCAAGCGCTGCGGGAGGAGGGAGATGTGTCATGGGAGGGAGAGGGAGGCGCCAGGGCTTAGGTGTTGCTGCCCTCCCTTCCCCCCACTATATATAGGGCCAAGGGAGAGGGGGGGGGGGGGCGCAGCCTTTGGCCCTTCCTCCAAGGAAGGGTGCGGCCAGAGAGGAGTCCCTCCTCCCCAAGGCACCTCGGAGGTGCCTTCCCCCTTTAGGACTCTTCCTTTCCCCCTTCTCTTGGCGCATGGGCCTCTTGGGGCTGGTGCCCTTGGCCCATATAGGCCAAGGCACACCCCCTACAGCCCATGTGCCCCCCGGGGCAGGTGGCCCCACCCGGTGGACCCCCGGGACCCTTCCGGTGGTCCCGGTACAATACCGGTGACCCCGAAACTTGTCCCGATGGCCGAAATAGCACTTCCTATATATAATTCTTTACCTCGGGACCATTCCAGAACTCCTCGTGACGTCCGGGATCTCATCAGGGACTCCGAACAACTTTCGGGTTACCGCATACTAATATCTCTATAACCCTAGCGTCACCGAACCTTAAGTGTGTAGACCCTACGGGTTCGGGAGACATGCAGACATGACCGAGATGACTCTCCGGTCAATAACCAATAGCGGGATCTGGATACCCATGTTGGCTCCCACATGTTCCACGATGATCTCATCGGATGAACCACGATGTCAAGGACTTAATCAATCCCGTATACAATTCCCTTTGTCTATCGGTACGACACTTGCCCGAGATTCGATTGTCGGTATCCCGATACCTTGTTCAATCTCGTTACCGGCAAGTCACTTTACTCGTTCTGTAACACATCATCCCGTGATAAACTCCTTGATCACATTGTGCACATTATGATGATGTCCTACCGAGTGGGCCCAGAGATACCTCTCCGTTTACACGGAGTGACAAATCCCAGTCTCGATTCATGCCAACCCAACAGATACTTTCGGAGATACCTGTAGTGTACCTTTATAGCCACCCAGTTACGTTGTGACGTTTGGCACACCCAAAATACTCCTACGGTATCCGGGAGTTGCACAATCTCATGGTCTAAGGAAATGATACTTGACATTAGAAAAGCTTTAGCATACGAACTACATGATCTTTGTGCTAGGCTTAGGATTGGGTCTTGTCCATCACATCATTCTCTCAATGATGTGATCCCGTTATCAATGACATCCAATGTCCATGGTCAGGAAACCGTAACCATCTATTGATCAACGAGCTAGTCAACTAGAGGCTTACTAGGGACATGGTGTTGTCTATGTATCCACACATGTATCTGAGTTTCCTATCAATACAATTCTAGCATGGATAATAAACGATTATCATGAATAAGGAAATATAATAATAACTAATTTATTATTGCCTCTAGGGCATATTTCCAACAGCAGGACCCGACCGTGCAGGAGGACGGAGGAGAAAGGCCTGGAGAAAGCGCTGGCGATGTCATACATTGCGCCCCGGATGCCCACACCCAGGGAAGCAGCCAAAGACCAAGTATAACGTCCAACATCACATTCAACACCGGGGACTTCTGTGAGCACCCAAGACAACACCTTCATGAAGGGGGCAACGCTGTGACGCCGCCATTGTCCCCTTCATGAATGTGTTGTCTTGGGTGTCTAATTCACCTTTTATATAACATTAGTAGCCAGGATGAATACCGGGAGTAGAAAACTCCATCCTGTGTGTGTCCAGCACAAGCAGCACAACCGCTGCCGCCACCCGCCACCGTTCTCACCTTAATGTTATAGGAAAGGTGAATTGACTAGAGGCTCTAATCAAGGATGAGATTAGCTTCAATAGACTGAATTGGACACCAAGATCAGCATTATTAGACCCAGTTTGGTCCAGCACTTGACCAGAGGAGCTCAAATGGAAGGACCAGAATGGATTGGCTTAGAGCATCTCCAGCCGCGCCCCCAATAGGCCCCCCAGGGTGACTTTTTTCGCGCCGGCGCCGAAAAATAAACCCAGTCGCGCCCCCAAGACGCCAAAATCCGCCGGCTCGGCCCGTTTTTGGGCCCAGCGATCCCAGGCCGAACCCAGCACACTAGGGGGGGCGCTTGGGGGCTCCAGCGGAAGGGAAACCCATGTCTAGGCCACCACTGTAGGCGAAAACGCATCTTGCACGTCCAGATTCGCCCCCTCGCCCCCACCTCCCACCCCCCCTCCGCGCGCACGCCCTCCCGCCGCCTTGCCAATCCCGGCGCCGACCACCCCCACCACCGCTAGATAGGCCACCCCCCGCCGGAAAAGAGAGAGGGTTCCACCGCAGCATCCTCAACCCCGTTCCTGGGTGAGCTTTCCGGCGCTCCGTCCGTGCAACACGGGATACCGGCGGCTGCAAGCCTACCACGCCCGCTAGGTGTTCGGCGATTTATCTGCTCGGCGATGGAGTCGGACAACGAGGAGGTGCTCGCGGCGCTGCTGGAGGAGGAAGCCGATGCCGACGCCCAGGACGAAGAGCATCTCATGGTCGTTGCCGCCCTGGCCAGCCTGCTCGCGAGCAATGCAAAGCCGCCGCGAGGTGGCTCGGCGCCGGGCCGGCCGAAGGCAAAGCAGAGGCATCGACTGGAAGGCTATTGCTTGCTCTACTCCGACTACTTCGCCGACGCTTCACTGCACGGCGACAAAGTATTTCGACGCCGTTATCGGATGAGCCGAAAGCTCTTCCTCAGGATTGTGAATTCCACCAGGGAGTTCGACAGCTACTTCAAGTGCAAGAAGGATTGCACCGGCACACTTGGATTCACCTCACTCCAGAAGTGCACGACAGCTATGAGGATGCTTGCATACGGAGCTCCCGATTATTCACTGGAAGACTATGGGCGCATGGCCGAGCCCACGACCATTGAGTGTTTCTACAAGTTCTGCAGGACAGTGGTGGCAGTGTTTGGACCGCAATACTTGTGATCACCCAATGTTGAAGACACTGCTCGGATCCTAGCATAGAATGCAGCAAGAGGATTTCCTGGGATGCTTGGAAGGATCGACTGCATGCATTGAAAATGGAAAAACTGTCCATTTGCTTGGTAGGGGATATACAAAGGCGCCAAAGGCGGTTGCAGTGTGGTACTTGAGGCAGTGGCCACACACGGCCTCTGATTTGGCACTCCTTTGGTATGCCAGGAACTCATAATGACATCAACGTATTGCAATGCTCCCTTGTCTTTGCCAAGCTTGTTGAAGGTCATTCTCCTCCGGTGAACTTCGAGGTCAATGGGCGGCACTACAATAAGGGATACTACCTAGCAGATGGCATCTAGCTGAGATGGTCCACATTTGTGAAGACTATCACAACCCTGTGCCAGGAGGCAAGAACTCCCACTTTGCGAAGGTTCAGGAGGCTTGCAGGAAGGATGTTGAGCGGGCATTTGGTGTGCTCCAATCTCGATTTGTTGTTATCTGGTACCCCGCTCAGACCTGGTCAAAAGATCAAATGTGGGAGATCATGACTTGCTGTGTCATCTTGCACAACATGATCATTGAGAGCGAGCAGAAAGAGCCAGTGTTTGACACTAAACCATATTACAGGCAAGGTCCTCTTGCCCAAGTTGATCACCACCTACCGGCAACCTAGACTGCCTTCCTCAATATGCGTCAGGAGATCCGAGACCCACTGGTGCATCAACAACTGCAACAGGATCTGGTGGAGCACCAATGAAGGCTCAAGGGCAACGCCTAGCTTGACGTGTGATGAAATATGAGTTTTTATTTGTTGAACTATATAATTTGTATTGAACTATTTGATTTCTATTGATTTTCTGTGATGAACTATGTGATAAAAATAGCTTATGTTCAATTTGTGCCAAAGCACGCCGAATACGGACTGAAATTGGCCAATTTGCGCCTGGGGGCGGCGGCTGGGAACCCAATCGCCCCCACGCCGATTTTTAAGCCGGCGCACCCCAGGGCGGCGCTATTTCAAGCCCCTGGGGGGCCGAACGACTGGAGATGCTCTAACCTCAGGGGATCTGGATGGGAAAACCCAGGCAAGACAGGTTTTAAATCAACTTAAGTGGACTTTACACAGCTGATGGTGATGGGCACTGATTGTCGGATAAAAGTGGGACCAGACACCGAAAAGTGGGTGCCCTTTATAATTTTATATGGAAAACATTATTTCTGCACCTCAAAAAATTCTGAAAAAAAGTATATACACACACACTGTGTGTGCGTAGTATGTAGTGTACACACAAAATTTCATCAAAATATATCTTTATATGTGGTTTAAACAAAAAGGACAAATACATAGATCAACACAGGCCTTTTTCTTGTTGTATTTGGGCCGGAGTTTGTCTTTTTTTGTAGCCTACAAATTATCGTATTACTTAATAAAACTTTGCAGATCCATAGAGAACATGTATATGTATTCATATAATATTTAGAAGACATTTTCTTTTAAAAAATCCAGGCTCACTGGAGCCCAGTATCCAAAACACCACGCATGACTAAACAGTTGCATGTCTCTTACCAGATTATGTCCAGTTTTATTCTTGTTTTCAAAGATAATATTTTAGCTGAAACTTGTAGAATGGTGGGATATTCCAGAATAGTACAAGGATAAATGACTTTCCTAGTACGTGAGTTATTTTCTTTACATGTACAGATACATGGAAATGTTGATCAGGACAGAAACAAACCATGACTACCTTCCATAGTTTGACAAGTACTTCCAGAAGCATAGAGTGATTAACTTTCTATATTACAAGTTAGGACAGCAAAGCACCATAATTCATAAATACTAAGCCTATCACTTCCCATTTCACACGAGAAAATCTCCAACAAAATAAAAAGTGTGACAGCAGGCTTACCGCTTTGTAGTTCATAGACTCGGTGTTGACAATGATGGCGGGAAGCCAAAGTACGACTGAAAACAAAAGACAGTGGCGTTTGTTGCTCTACAGACCTTCTTAAGTTTAGAAGTCTTGACCTCCAGTGAGAAAACATCTGCACTCCAATCATCCGGCAACCCCTCTGACTGAGTTTTCCCAATCCCTCCAAGGAATAAGAACCCCTCAGCTGCACCCACAGTATAATAACAATATCCGCGAGGCAACTCCATAACATTTAACAGCTGCCATTCACTGGAAGATTCTCCCTTTTGTTGAAAGGTATGATAGATGTAAAATGGGGTAAGATCGTAAGGACTACCGATGAGATCAAACGAGTGAGATTTAAAAGGATCACCGACGAGATTAAACACCTCAAGGGCTCCTTTTGTATCCTCGACAACAGTAGGCATGCATCTGATGTGTTCAGGCTGACCTATAAACTTGCCAGGATGAATACTGAGAGTGGAAAACTCCATCCTGTGTGTGTCCAGCACAAGCAGTTTGTACTCCGAATGCAAGGACCAGTAGAAGCAGCCGCGAAAGTAGTTAAAACAGGAGAACAATTTCCTGAAGGGGTCAACTACGCCCAAAGAACTCCAGCTGGTAGACGCAGCTATACACCATTGTCCGGTGACAGAAGACAAGATGAATGTGACCAACTTGCTTCTGTAGTATGCCAGACAGATCACCTTGAGCGATGTCTCATCTTCATTCTCGCGAATGGGAATGAGGAAATGCCGCAATTCATAGAGGCGCTCTTGCTCGATGGTCATATCCTCAGGAATGGGTGGGAGCAGCAGGTACCTCCGCGACAGGGGGTCGCACACCGCCAGGTCTGTGAAGAAAGTGTCAGCTCGAGACCGGCGGTGCTCGAGGAGGACGCGACCGTCGCGGACGTAGCAGGGAGACCAGATTGTGTGATTGTCACCGAGTGGCTTTGGGACGAAGGAGTAGGTGAAATCAGCCCCTTGGACAAGAGCCCGGGAGAGCGGGGCGGAAGGGTGGGGCGCCTCGGTGGGCGCGAAGACACCTTCGTCGTCGATGATGCCGAGGAGGGGAGGCGGGTGGAGTTTGCGGAAGCGGCGGAGGAAAGAGCGCTCGGTGATGATGCGGCGGAAGGCGGCGCAGGCGAGGGAGGCGCGGGCGAGCGCCGCCGGTGTGGGCAGGCGGAGGAATATGTCCTCCAGGTTCACATCCGGAAGGGCCAGGAGCGAGGACTGTGTCGGGCACTCGGCGTCTGGCGGCGTCGGCGAGGCCATGGCTGGCAGCCGTTCGGCCGCCGGCGAGGTGGAGAGGGTGGGGATCGGTGGTTAGGGTTTGGTCGGCAGGGGAGTGAGTTTTTTTTTTCTTTGAGTCGAAGGGGGTTGTGAGCTTGGGGTGCTGCGCTGTGAGCCTGTGATGTGACTGAGCAAGCGGCGACAATGGTTCGGTTCGAACTCAGCCCATTTGCATAATTTTTTCTATTATAAACACTAGACTAGGGCCCTGTTTGGCTCCTCTCCGCTCTGCCACTGTAGCTCCGGAGCGGAGGAAGGGCCAGCACAATTGCTGGGAGCAGCTCAGACCGAGCTCCTCCCACGGAGCGGAGTTAGCAGATTGCAGTGATTCCAAACAGCCATTAAAAGTGCATGCATAATTGTAGGCAATAGATTATAGAACTCCTAAAAAAAGTTGCGGAACCAAAAATAATGGGTATTCAAAGGCAGCATCACCGCCGCCGCCGCTGCGTCAACGGTGATCAAGGTGAGTCTGGATCGAGGCAGAACGGTTGGTTACCTTCAGAGGGCTTTGGTGAACATGAGAGAGGAGATGGAAAGCTCACACGAGTGAGTGGTTATGACTGGGGATGCTTAGGGTGGGTGTCCGCTATAATCCAAGGCGTTTAGATGGGATGCTTTATTTGAGTTAAAGGCGGAAGGGATAGCGAGCACTGGCGTAGCCATATTGAGCAAGTCATGGATGTACCGGAGGAAGAAGATGGAGGAGCAAGAAGAAAGTGCGTGGACCGTTCGATCTTGATCTAGCGAACCACACGAGGTACTTTTTGAAACACCACAATCTAAATAAATCCTTGTGGTTTCAAAAAATTTGAAGTGAAGACATTTTGTACAAACAAAATGTACTTGTTTATTATCAAAATCAATGGGAAAATGGTAGGAAAGAAACACCATGAGTACCCTTGCCTAGTTTTTCTATTTTTTTAATTTTTGTATTTAATTAACAAAAATATTATGAAGTTGATATTTCTGTTAGCGATTTTTTAGGGAACACTTTTGGTACGTGTAACCTCCTTGATCGTGAATCTCAATATGATGACATGTGGTAATCCCCATGGGTGCACGGTTCGCTCCCATTGACCATCCCAATGGAACGACGCAAACGTTCCCTCTCATCCATCCTCCTGAGAAAACGGCCGTGTGTAGCATGACACTCATTTTTTATGTAGCATGACACTTATTTATGATGTAGCATGACAATTCCTGAAAACATGTATGGCAACCTATTTGCATACCATGGCAATTCGTCCTGCCGTGCGATGACAAATTGTTGGAGATGCACGTCAATTTTCTCTATTGTATCCAAATATTAAAATTGCGGGCAAAATTGGCACTATCATGACGGGAGAGTCTCCACGCGACGCAATGCCCATTTTTCCGTTATCTACCACTACGGATGATTGCTACATGAAACATCACTAATGGCTTAGTGGTTGCTATAATTTTGCTAGAACGGCTAAGATTCCATTTTAGCGGGCCGAAACAGAGCCCGGGCAAATCTCATCCCAAAGCTCCTCTAATATAACAGCATGTTCAAAATCCTATCTTCATTCTATCCTCTTCCCTCCCATCTGGAGTTTACACCGGTTGGTGTGGAGCAGGCAAGAACTGATAAGACAATTGAGGTTGTTCTGGCCACTGCCCCATGGATTGGTACTGATTATTCCATCCACCAGACGGATAACCAGCAAACGTCTGTCTAGGAGGCACCATAGGAGTAGGATGTGCTACAGGTACAATTGGAGACTCTGAGTAGATAGAAATCGACGGCGCTTGAGGAGTCACAAGGGGCAAACTGGTTGATTCTGATTATTAGAACCCACCTGAGTATTGGGATTGGGAGCAATAGGCCTACCAGTTTCTTTGTAGCCTCTATCTGCAGCATATCTCCTCCCTTCGCGTGAGCTCTGATCTCTCCCATCTCCAGCCACACCTTTTAACAATAGCAGCAAAGGGGATTTTTCCAGTCCTCCTAGCCCAACAATCTCTAGAGAAGCTGAATTGCTCGGGGCCCAACAATCTCTAAAAAAGTTGAATTGCTTGGGAACAGGAAGATGATCATCACTACCTACAGGATAGTAGTCCTTAGCAGTGAATTCTTCATGAACGAATAGATCCTTCCTAACCCAGACAAGTGATGGTGGTAGAGTCTTGCAGCGGCGAACCCTAGCTCATGGTCGATTTGGGGAATCCTCCAAGACACTAGGGCACCCCAGGGAAGGTGGCTTCTGCAAATGCGCCGCCAAGGAGGGCTCATCTAGGGCACTAGCAGACATGATCGAGCCAAGTGGCACCGCATCCGTCCGCTGAGCCACACGGTCCCCAATAGGTAGGGCCCTCCTGGCAGTGACTCGTCTGCCACCGTTGACCTTCCTCTCTGATGATGTCATCACGAATGTCGGCGGCGACACCGCTCTCCGGGCACCTCTACCAATCACAAATCGAACTGGGAACCTGGCGGTGTAGAATGAATCTCTGTAACCCCAACCTCAGAAGCCAGAGGGGCAGTCAACCTCAACCCAGAATTTCTCTAAATAATATCCATTTTTTTCGCTGCCACCGAGATTGAGATTCTGCTCCCCGCCAGCCCTCCACCATAACCTAGCGCTGATTATTCCTCCTAAATCTGGTGATTCGCATCTGTGTGTCAGGCTCTCTATGACCACCGCTCTCGCGACCCCGTCGCCACCGCCGGCCACCCCTCCCCTCAACCATAACCTAGCGCTGATTAGTCCTAACCTCTGCATTCTATTAAAATTATATGGTATTTTTGCTACAGAGCCACAAAATAAAATTTTGATTTTTTGAAGTGCATTGTTTCACCATACCTTTGAAATACAATTTTATTGAACAGGAATAATATGCTTATATTATTGGACAGAGAAAGCATGTTTGTAAGAAGCTTGATCATTTCCTTATTGCCTCAAAGTTGGATGACAAATATATGTCACTTCCGCTTCGGTAGACCCCCTGTAAACACAAGGACGGCCGAGATTGCCCAATATCCCTTCATAACAGAGGGCAGGATGGGCATATTTTGAAAAAGCTTCCCCCGCCGGCCCGACCGCCCGCAAAAAAAATAAGCGAAGCAATACGTATATGAATACAGCCCGCCTGCCCGGTAGGGAAAAAAATTAAACCGGCCGGCCGCACGCGCCTGGTGACGTGGCAGGCATGCAGACGTGCCCGCCCGCGATCACGACGGCAGTCCCCGCAGTCAACGCGTCGCGCCGCACCCGTCGCGGCCCCACCCCCCCACGTCCCCTGACTCCATGCCAGCCCGCACCCGTCTGCCAATCACGGCGCCCGAGGCGCACATGCACGTAGGCGGTTGCACGCGCGTGCCGCCTACCGGACGCCACCGCTGCCGCCGCTGTCGTCTCCTCGCATGCCGCGCCTCCGTTGCCGCCTGCCGCCGCGCCTGCCGGACGCCACCGCTGCCGCCTGCCGCCGCGCCTGCCGGACGCCACCTCTGCCGCCTGCCGTCGCTGTTGGCTCCTCGCCTGCCGCGCCGCCACTGCCGCTGTCGCCTGGCCTGCCACCCGACCGGCCCGCCGCCTGGCCTGCCCCCTCCGGACGCGCCGTTCGCGGCGCCCGACGGTCAAAGCATCGCCTCGCCTGCCGCGCGGTCATTAATGCGCCGGCGTTAATAGCCGCGCTGCCGCCCGCCCGCCTCCTCCCCCGCCCCGCCCCGCTATAAAACGGCGACGCCCTGCCCACGCCCGTCCCACCGCGCTGTCGCCTGCCCGCCTCCTCCCCTGCCCCTGCCCACACCCGTCCCACCGACGCCCGTCGCCGCCTGCCCGCACCCGATGTTGTTCTTCCGCGGCAGCAGCAGCAGCACCGGCGGCGGCGGCGCCGACGACGACGTCCCCGGCGCATGGCCGACGAGCATCGGTGTGCCGGAGATGCTGGAGCTCCACCGCTACTGCCTCCCTGTGCCGCCGGGCTGCCGTCTTCCACGCAACTGGAAGATCGACGCGGATGGCTACGCGACGCCGGGTCCCGGCGCGACGGAGGAGGAGCTCCGCAACCACAGCGGCGGCCGGCACAATATCGAAGGCCGGAAGCGGTTTTGGTGCGGGAAGGACTATTGGGAGGTCATGGCCGCCTTCCGCCTTGCGGCGGCCGGCGAGACCCCCGACCTGACGGGCAGCAGCGGCCGTCTTCGCGCACCGCCTCCACCGCACGATCGCCACAGACGTGGCGGCGGCCACGGTGTGCACCCGGCACCGGCGCCCGCGCCGGCCGCCCCTCCCTCGCCGCCGGGGATAGACTTGCTGCCGGAGCAGGTCATCCTCCGCGAGGACGGCGATCCGGATGACACGCCGGGGTACCACGTGGCCGTACGGGCGTCGGAGGCTGCAGCGGCGGCGGCGGAGGCGATGGAGGCCGCCGAGATTGCGGCCGCAATCCAGGCGGCCGAGGCGGCGCAGCAGGCGGCGATGGCGGCGCCGGAGTGGCAGCAGGAGTGGGAGCAGGCGCCGGCGGAGTGGCAGCAGGCGCCGACAGAGGAGGAGGATTCCGACGATGATCCGGTGGACTGGGACGACCTCGCCAACTGGTCCAGCAGCGGCGATGACGGCGGCGACGGCCCGGCCGTGATTGACCTCGTTGATAGCGACAACGAGTAGTTTTTTTACTGTGTTTTTTATTTAATTTGGTTATGTCGTTGTAAGCCTAAGTAGTAGACTTTATGTATGAACTTGTAATCATTGAGATGCTCGACTATGTAAAATATTTTATCTATGTTGAATGAAATTTAAGTGAAATTTCTTTTGTCCATTTCATTCAAGAGTTTTGATTTGATGATGAATTTGTACACGAAAATATGCTAAAACATAATAAAATAGTAAGGACGCTAAAGTACGTGATTGCATGCATGTAACAGAATAAAAATTTGTGAGTGTGTGTGCATCCCGAATGTAGTCCTACACGCACGGTATGAACGAAATCAGACAGGAAACACACGTCGCTCAGTGTGTGTCCGGACATCGGTGTAGGGTACTTTAGCCTAGGAAACCCTAGAAAATGCGTCGAGGGTTAAAAAATTGCGAGAATTGGCGTGGGTGCTGTGGATGGTGATGGCAACGTGTGGAAAAAGTGTCGTGATGTTTGACGGAGTAGAAAAAAAACCGTAGTTGGGAACCCACTCCCTGGCAGACCGAGAAGTAGCTGGTTGCACTGGGGCTACGTGATCGCATGCATGCAATTGCACCAAAGTGTGCGTACATGTGGGCACGGCCAACGTAGGCCCCCACGCAAGGTTGAAATGAAAACGGACACAAAACGGACGTTGCGTCACGTCCGGGCAGTGTTTTTGCGATTTTCGACCTGGAAAACCCTAGAAAATGCGCCGAGCGCCGGAAAAATACGAGAATTAGCGTGGGTGCTGTGGATGGTGATGGCAACGTGTGGAAAAAGTGCCGTGACGTTTGACGGAGTAGAAAAAAACCGTAGTTGGGAACCCACTCCCCGGCAGACCGAGAAGTAGCTAGTTGCACGGGGGCTACGTGATCGCATGCATGCAATTGCACCAAAGTGTGCGTACATGTGGGCACGGACAACGTAGGCCCCCACGCAAGGTTGGAACGAAAACAGACACAAAACGGACGTTACATCACGTCCGGGCAGTGTTTTTGCGATTTTCGACCTGAAAAACCCTAGAAAATGCGCCGAGCGCCGGAAAAATACGAGAATTGGCGTGGGTGCTGTGGATGGTGATGGAAACGTGTGGAAAAAGTGTCGTGACGTTTGACGGAGTAGAAAAAACCGTAGTTGGGAACCCACTCCCCAACGGACCGAGAAGTAGCTGGTTGCACTGGGGCTACGTGATAGCATGCATGCAATTGCACCAAAGTGTGCATACATGTGGGCATGGCCAACGTAGGCCCCCACGCAAGGTTGGAACGAAAACGGACACAAAACGGACGTTGCGTCACGTCCGGGCAGTGTTTTTGCGATTTTTGACCTGAAAAACTCTAGAAAATGCGCCGAGCGCCGGAAAAATACGCAAATTGGCGTGGGTGCTGTGGATGGTGATGGCAACGTGTGGAAAAAGTGTCGTGACATTTGACGGAGTAGAAAAAAAAACCGTAGTTGGGAACCCACTCCCCGGCAGACCGAGAAGTAGCTGGTTGCACTGGGGCTACGTGATCGCATGCATGCAATTGCACGAAAGTGTGTGTACATGTGGGCACGGCCAACGTAGGCCCCCACGCAAGGTTGGAACGAAGACGGACACAAAACGGACGTTGCGTCACGTCCGGGCAGTGTTTTTGCGATTTTCGACTTGGAAAACCCTAGAAAATGCGCCAAGCGCCGAAAAAATACGCGAATTGGCGTGGGTGCTGTGGATGGTGATGGCAACGTGTGGAAAAAGTGTCGTGATGTTTGATGGAGTAGAAAAACCATATTTAAAAAAAATTTGTTTTCCGTTTGAAGTTAAAAAAATAAACAAAATGACAAAATAAACATATTTAATACTGTGATGTGACTTTACTAACTGCCCGGGCAGTTCACTACCAGACAGTGTACTGTCGGGCAGTTATGTAGAGCCATATCACAATATAAGATATGACCATGCATGGACTACCGGAGGCGGCTATATAAACTGGTCTGGACATCCTTCGGCTGCCGAGGTGGGACTAAATTAGAATGGCTGCTGCACGCCGACGCTAATCAACCCGTGTCGTCTGGGGCCCGGCCCAATCATTGCGGACGGCAGTGGAGACAGAAGCGACGCGGGCCCGACCGAATCTATCGTGATTAGCACCTGGCACGCCCGCCGCCATATGCCCTCGTCACCCACGACGCCCTGCCCCAAGCCCTAACCCACGCCGCCATCTGCCCCCGATCCCCTGACACCCCTCACCCTGTCCTCTTCAGCACGCCGCCGTCCATCCACCCCCTCTGGCCCCGTGACGCCGCTCCGCCATCCGTCCGCCGCCGGTGGAGAACACCTCATCCGCCGTCCGTCCGCCGCCGTTGGAGAACACCTCATCCGCCGTCCACCGATCGACATCACGCCATCCAACGTGGTTGTCCGTCTACATCACGCCAGCCGAAGATTCTGACGTAGGCGGCCGCGGTTCCACAGCGCGCAGTCGGCGTCGTCATCACCACCAGCACCCCCCACCCCCCCCCCCCCCGCGGCCACCGACGGCCGTACTGGTGGGAGGTAATTTTTATGTTTTTTCAATGATGCATTCATCATGTTCATCATGTACACATGAAAAGTAGCTAATATATTGTTTGCTCCTATTCGTAGTGATGGAGGACTACGGACAAATTTTCTGTTCTGTTGAGAAGTGGTGTCTCCTCGTCAGCAAACGGTTCTCTAGGCAAAAAAAAAACGATTTGCAAGCACTAGACTAGGACAAATGTTGATGATTCCTAGTGTGCTCATGCGCAAGTGTCTGCTAAAGTTTATGATTAAATCATACGCATTGGACACGAAAAGGTTCATTATGCCATCAAGAAACGGTGCGATATCATTGCGCGCTGAAGATGTGTTTGATATTTTTGGCCTAGTGAACAAGGGCAGAGATGCCATGAAAGCTTTAGGTAAAGGGGGGCTAAAGGCGAAAGTGAAGGTGCCGAGTCGTTTCATAGATTCGAGTACGAATGAAATAATGATAGACCAGCTTATACATGACATAACTACTAGTGGATTGTATGATGATGATTTCCTGCGTCGAATTATGTTGGTTCTTCTAGGCACTGTTCTTGCACCACACTCCACGGTAGAAGTTCCTAATGCTTTTTACAAGCTAGTGGAGGATGTGGAGAGCATTAAATCATTTAACTGGAACGCGTTTACTTTACGCGTTTGCGTCGATGGCATCACGAAGACTTTATCGGATCGTACAAAATTTACATGGCCGGTGGGAAACTTTGCTCCCATACAGGTAAATTGTATGTTATATATGTTATTTCGAACTATAGTCTGGACTGTTAAGATTGCTAATATATTTCATGTTCATGCAGTACTTGTTTTGGGAAAAAGTGCAGCCACTTGATGACGAGACATTTGATCCACTGGCGCATGAGTATCCGCTGATGCTTAACTGGCCAGAAGTCGAGGCTATGAAGCGTGATGCGTACGACACATCGTACGGCCGCGGGAATGGGAGGGTAAGTATTTATGGTTTGCATGCATGGAGTTATGGAACATTTTTCATGGTGAGTAATTTAAAATGATTTAACATGGCATAGGTTGATGACATAATAAGTGAGAAGCACAGACAGATGATAATTGCTCAAGAGGGGAAATTTGTGGAGGAAGAATCTGAGCCAGTTGATAGAACAGGTCGTTCGCGGAAAAGGAAGGATAATAGAGACGAGGCTTCATCGAGCAAGGACACGACCTTAGATCAAATTATGAAAAGCAGCAAAGATATGCAGAAAGAAATTCTCCTTGTCCCTAAAAAATGTGCCGAGGTAATTAGTGATGTGTTATTCAAATTACATGAGATTATTCATATTCTTTGCATGTACTTACTGATTCCCATGTGTTATTGCAGATAGTACTGGAGGAGCTGGAGAACAAAGGTCTTGTCTTCAAGACAAATAGAGGGTTTAGTGATGTTGAGTTTGTGGAGCACAGTGAGAACTGGATGAGGAGGTATGGTCCGTCAAAATATTTTCCAGATGTAAAATCAACTCCTGCAAAGGACGATATGGACAACGGGGTGGAAGCATCCTTCACCAATGGGAACGGGAAGAAGTCTGCACGTGAGAAAGGTATGCATCTCAACACACCTGGTACAGGAGATGAAGGGGACCCCTTCGTTATTGACGAGAATGGTAATTCAACCGACCCATCTTTTGCAACGGTAGACACGAATGACTTTCCAGCAGTTACTTCAACCCCCAAGAATATAAATGCAGTGTCAGACGGGTCTAGCACCGATAAATCTGTGGAGATTAGTATGGATAGTCTGAACACACGTATTAAAAAAGCGAAAGAAAGTGGCACTAAGGAGAATGATGGGAATGCGAAAGAAAGTGGCACTAAGGAGAATGATGGGAATGCGAAAGAAAGTGGCACTGAGGAGAATGATGGGAAACGCAAGAGAAAAAAGTCAAAGTACGTTCTTTCACCCTTCCAGCAGATCGGTGGACGTAAGCGTCCAAAGAAAAGTAAGTGTTATGTACTTTGTTTTGAAGATATTTCATTCCTTCCATGCACAATTTATTTACTCATTGTTTGATTATATTTTAGGTTTGTTTGGTATAAGAGACGTTCTGATTAATACCGATTACATTACCGAGGATCACATAGAGGCCGCGAAGGTTTATATCAAGACACTATCAGACTCGGCGAAGCTTAGTAGGAAAACTGTCGTGCACATGACAGGAATTGCTGGGGAAACATGTACACCTGATATGCTTCAATCCATCATTGCGAAAAAATGGTTGCATGGCGGTGTAAGTATTACAACAATTATATGAAGTTTTACATGTCATATTTAATTTTTTCTAAGAGGAGTATTGCTGTTATGTTATTTTCAGGTCATCAATAGTTATTGCAACCATATGCAGACCCATAATCCTCGTCCTGACCGTCACATTTTATCATCTTGGGTGTCACACTGGCTTATTCTTCGTGCTGAAGGAAAGGTTAAGAACTCTAAGCACCATTTTATAGAGCATTTCACAAACCAAACTAAAATGGTGTCTAGAGTTAATGAGGAGTATTTCATTACAGATAAGGTATTTCACATTTGTATGATCCTTCGTAGTACATAACTAATTGTGTGTCCAAGAACTTGACTAAACTTTGTTGTAGGCATACTTTCCTTTTCATGTGGAAGAAAGTCACTGGATAACAATTCTCATGCACAACAAGAAAAAAGAGTTTCAATTTTTAAATTCTACTGGTAAATGCAGCAAGGCAGTTCTTAAAAAAATAAGGCAGCTGGTAAGCTTCTTTCTTTACATGTAACAGGATAGATAGTAGTAATTAGTTATGTACTTCATATGAACTTCACATTTATATTTCAGAGGGCAGAAATAGCTAACAATACCTTGGAGGTGAACTCCCTTGTACAAATGGAACATCCAGACGTATCTTCGTGGCCAATAAATGAGTACGATATGCTGTTACTGTTGGGTTTCGTAGTAATTTCAAAAAATTTCCTACGCACACGCAAGATCATGTGATGTATAGCAACGAGAGGGGAGAGTGTTGTCTACGTACCCACGCAGACCGACTGCAGAAGCATTGACACAACATAGAGGAAGTAGTCGTACGTCTTCACGATCCAACCGATCAAGCACCAAAACTACGGCACCTCCGAGTTCGAGCACACGTTCAGCTCGATGACGATCCCCGGACTCCGATCCAGGAAAGTGTCGGGGAAGAGTTCCGTCAGCACGACGGCGTGGTGACGATCTTGATGTACTACTGCTGCAGGGCTTCACCTAAGCACCGCTACAATATTATCGAGGACTATGGTGGCAGGGGGCGCCACACACGGCTAAGGAATAGATCACGTGGATCAACTTGTGTGTTCTAGGGTGCCTCTGCCTCAGTATATAAAGGACTAGAGGGGGGAGGCTGGCCGGCCAAGGTGTGGCGCGCCAGGAGAGTCCTACTCCCTCTGGGAGTAGGATTCCCCCCCCCCCCCCCAATCCTAGTTGGAATAGGATTCGCGGAGGGGGAAAAGAGAGAGAGAGGGCCGGCCACCTCTCCTAGTCCTAATAGGACTAGGGGAAGGGGGAGGCGCGCAGCCCATGAAGGGCTGCCTCTTCTCTTTTCCACTAAGGCCCATCATGGCCCATTTAGCTCCCGGGGGGGGGGGGGGTTCCGGTAACCTCCCGGTACTCCGGTAAAATCCCGATATCACCCGGAACACTTCCGATGTCCAAACATAGGCTTCCAATATATCAATCTTTATGTCTCGACCATTTCGAGACTCCTCGTCATGTCCGTGATCACATCCGGGACTCCGAACAACCTTCGGTACATCAAAATGCATAAACTCATAATATAACTGTCATCGTAACCTTAAGCGTGCGGACCCTACGGGTTCGAGAACAATGTAGACATGACCGAGACACGTCTCCGGTCAATAACCAATAGCGGGACCTAGATGCCCATATTGGCTCCTACATATTCTACGAAGATCTTTATCGGTCAGACCGCATAACAACATACGTTGTTCCCTTTGTCATCGGTATGTTACTTGCCCGAGATTCGATCGTCGGTATTCCAATACCTAGTTCAATCTCGTTACCGGCAAGTCTCTTTACTCGTTCTGTAATACATCATCCCGCAACTAACTCATTTAGTTGCAATGCTTGCAAGGCTTAAGTGATGTGCATTACCGAGAGGGCCCAGAGATACCTCTCCGACAATCGGAGTGACAAAACCTAATCTCGAAATACGCCAACCCAACATGTACCTTTGGAGACACCTGTAGTACTCCTTTATAATCACCCAGTTACGTTGTGACGTTTGGTAGTACCGAAAGTGTTCCTCCGGTAAACGGGAGTTGCATAATCTCATAGTTATAGGAACATGTATAAGTCATGAAGAAAGCAATAGCAACATACTAAACGATCGGGTGCTAAGCTAATGGAATGGGTCATGTCAATCAGATCATTCTCTCAATGATATGATCCCGTTAATCAAATAACAACTCATTGTTCATGGTTAGGAAACATAACCATCTTTGATTAACGAGCTAGTCAAGTAGAGGCATACTAGCGACACTTTGTTTGTCTATGTATTCACACATGTATTATGTTTCCGGTTAATACAATTCTAGCATGAATAATAAACATTTATCATGATTATAAGGAAATAAATTGCTGGAGAATGAATTAGAGAATGTTCTAATGTAAACCCACTTGTGAAGCAATTAGGCTATTAGCTCCTCAACTAGACACTGATGTCCGGTACAATTTAGCAACATTCGATGATCTTGCTCTCTTAATTGTTAGTGGCTTCACACCAGACAGTTACAAACGCGATATTATTGTGCATGATAGAGGTCTGCACCCTATATCAAACTTGCACCCTGCTCTTATGGCCTTGCAATATCCTCTATTATTTCCATATGGTCATGTTGGGTTCCATTTAGGTATTTGATACACCGATGCCCACTTATTGCACGAAAAAGCATGTAAAACACTTACCAAGTTGGATTATCACACATATTGCTTTCATTATAGGCCTGATCAATACAATCCTTACACGGTTTGTGGAAGGGTTACTTTCCAGTTACAAGTTGATTGTTATGCTTGCTTAGAAGAAAATCACCTTTGGTTTATAATCACAGTCGATGTGCACCACTAGCCGGCGACCAATTATTGCAGGTCGGTTACGATTCTTATTCAGTTTCTTCCTTTATTCGATTCATCTTCTTCCTTTATTTGATGCGCTTCTATATCATCTCCACCCTTCTACTGATCATTCCCCTCCCTACTCGGCAATGTCACCTCTCCTAGCCATGCTTCTCACCCGGTTGCCGCTGCAGTTTACCGCCCCTCCTTCCTCACATCTTCCATCCAGTTACTTGCTGATACTGAGTCGGATCCCTTCTGATTGATACTGTTTTGTGTGTGTGTGTGTGTGTGTGTGTGTGTTTTGCTCCCAATTCGCAGGACACTGGTTCTGCTGCAGGTGCTCTCACATCTCAGTTGAGGTATTGGAACTGCTGAACTGGTTCTGGTGGTTAGTTCGGGCAATTCTAAATCTCACGATTTGCATTGGTTGCCGCGCAGGTTAGTATACATGTACTCACATATCTCATCTTATTATCCACGTATTTGTGCTCACGATTTGTAAAATTTGATGCTGCTGACCGTGTGTACACTTCCAGAGTCTCAAACACTGCTACTACTGACTATTGTTGTTGACAATAAGCTCCAAACACCATATACGATTTACTGATTCACACTAATTACATGTGGTTGTAGGACTTACAGTATCTCATCTTCCTTACACCAAGACAAGTTCTTTCATGGATGACGCCAGTAGGAGTAACGTAGAGCTGTAATTGCAAGCCACTTCAACAGTTAACATATATGTATTGCTGAAACAGAACAGTATAAGTTGAATTTGGTCCATCCAATGCTCCATTATTGGAATTGGTTCTGAAATACTCCCTCCGTAAACTAATATAAGAGCGTTTAGATCACTATATAAGTTTACAGAGGGGGTATAAGTTTAGCTCTAACAATTGGTTCATGTAAATTCTGGGAGGATGGTGCATGATATGTTGGTGTTGAGGGGTTATGGTTTCTTGGTTCTGATGTGAGCTAAGCTTTTGTTTTGATATTACTGGCCACTGGATGGCACAGTTTCGATATACTGTGGTCTGTTTGTTGTTACTGTGTAGGACATAATCTTGGGTATCTCCTTGGTGGAAATAAGTTGCTGCCATACAGTTTGATGTTCTATTTCGAAAGAAATCTTAGCTTATGACTCTGATTAATCTCAGTTCATTTGTTCCCTAGCTACCGACACCATGTATTGATCAAATACTATGGGTTCAGTGAATGCATAAATTTAACTGCCTCAATTTTGTCCTCAGTTTTTCTTCTGGCGCTAGTCTTCCTCACCTGCGATGACATACACTGAAAGGAGAAGAAGATATAGGAAAGTTGACCTTTTCAAATTAGGTTGTTCTATAAGCTTCATGCTGTCAATAAGGTGGGCAAATTTCAGAGCTGTTCCATATATTTTTTTTCCCAATACACTACCTATGGAGGCTCTCAATTGAAAGTTTGATTTTCCAAACAGAGCATTCAGAGCTAGGCTTGAACATACAGTGTATTAAAGTTAATTATGGGTTTACGTTTGTCTAGTTTATTTTCCAGTTATGTTCTTCAAAGGTACTCCCTCCGTAAACTAATATAAGAGCGTTTAGAACACTACTTTAGTGATCTAAACGCTCTTATATTAGTTTACAAAGGGAGTAATATATCACCTACACAAATGATCAACGGTATGCTCAAGGATTCCTCGTCAGTCGCTTTTCAAAGCGCCTATGGCCAAAGCAAGCCATTATGCCAACGCCCCGCGCTTAAGCACACCCAGGTGAGCACCTAGGAGCGTTTTTTTCATTGGGTATACTAGAGGGATATAAATGCCCTTTCCAAGTATGAAACTGATTTTTTTTCCTTATTTCTTAGCCACTACGAAATTGTTGAACAGGACAGAAACCAACAATGAGTACTTGACTACTTACACAACTTGCATTTACAATTAAGATTGAAAAATCTACCACAATCATAATTGAACTAAGATTTTCACTTCAGAAGATGGAATATAAAGAAATATGCAAACACTTAGTACAGCGACAAACTTACCACTTCATGAAGTTGGTTTTGACAATGATGGCGGGAAGCCAAAGTATGGGTAAACAGGCATGGCAGCATTGATAGTGCATGGTGCTCCTCCATGAACCTTCTTACGTTCAGAAGTCTCGACATCCAGCGAAAATAAATCTTCATACCTTCGTAAATCATCATCGCACCGAGCTTGTTAAACACCTCGAAGGAATAAGAATTTCTCAGTTGCACCCAAAATATAATAATGCAATCCATGAGGCAATGCTATGCCAATTTTTAGCTGACAATTGTTGGAAGAGTGGCCATCATTTTGCTGAGTTGTATGATGGAGATAAAATGAGCCGTTTGGACTGCGATCCACAACTAGAGTAAACATCTCAATGGCTCCTTCTGTAGCCACAACAATGGAAGACATGCATCCGCTCTGCTCCGGCTGATCTATAAGCTGCATATGGGAGGTGTTGAGGATGTCGACAGTAGAAAACTCCATCCTGCACGTGTCAAGAAAAAGCAGCTTGTTCCCGGCCCCAAGGTGCCGTCCAGTACAATCGGCCGCAGAAATAGTTAAAATAGGACAATGATTCCCGAAATGTCTTAACCGTACCAAATGAGCTCCAACTGGAAGAAGCAGCTATACACCGTTTTCCGGTGGCAGACGAGAAGACAAACATGACGAACTTGCTTTTATAGTCCGCCCAGCAGATCACCTTGAACGACGTCTCATCCTCGATCGCTGTCGCCGGTGGGAGCGAGGACAGGCTCGAATCGATGAAGATGCTCTTGGTGTGGGTGAGGACTGAGGAGTCCTGTCCACAGGTATGGGTGGGAGCAGCAAGTATCTCCGTGACAGGGGATCCCACGCACATCGCGAGGACTGACCTGCTGATGGTCATGGCCCACCGGCGAAGCCAGTGGTTGCACAAGAGGAGGACGCGGCCATCACGCACGTCGCGGGGGCACCAAGGGGTGAACACACCGCCATCGCCGGGCTTTGGGACATAGGAGTAGCTGAAACCAGCGCCGTCGACGAGGGCGCGGGCGAGCGGGGCGGAGGGGTGGGGATCCTGGGCCGGGCGGAAGCCGCCTTCTTCGGTGGCGAACCCGAGGAGTGGCGGCGGGTGGAGGGCGCGGTAACCGCGGAGGAACGAGCACGCGGCGATGATGCGGCGGAAGGACGCGCAGGCGGTGGAGGCGCGGTCGGTGTGGGAAGGCGGGGGAAGATCTCCTCCAGGATCTCGTCGACGAGGTGCGGCGCTAGCTGGGCCGCCGCCGGCTGCCGCCGGGGCGGGGGAGGAAGGGGATCGTCGGGGTTAGGTTTTGGTCGGGGTTACCGGCGGGCGAGGGAATGAGCGGGTGTTTTCAGTTTTTGACACGCAAAATTCTTTTGGGGCCAAAGAAACGATGCCACTACTTATTCTATATATGGGTTAATTTCATACCGTACATTGCAATTCTACAAGGTTTCTTGACCGATGCAATTCTACAGGGTTTTTAGCAGGATCCCGCATTCTCTCCTAGGAAAGCAAGATGCTAGCATGGAACAATTCTTTCTTCAAAGTTATTAGTTAACGGACACCCTTCGCGAAGGTCGTCGTACATCACTGCCCAACATGACAATTGGTGCAACGAAAGACGATCATGGTGCACTTTGCGTTTGACACGTGACAAAAGGATAGATTGTAGCATAATTTTTTTCCTTTCCCCTTTTCTAGGTTGATTGTGCTCCACCGTGGGGGAGCACACCTGTGCTTTCAGAGAGAACACATGTGCGCTTCGTGTAGAAGCACACCACCTTTTTTTTTCCTTTGTGGTTTCGATATGCTCAAACCATGGGACATGTGCTTCGTGCCGGAGCACACCTTCTTTTTCTTATTTTTTGGTTTTGATGTGCTAAACACCCATGGAGCACACATGTGTTGTGTCTATGTGAGTTTGATGTGCTGAACACCCATGGAGCACATATGTGTTGTGTCTATGTGAGCATAGGACTGATTCTCACATGAGCACACCTACCCTTTTCCTCTCCGGGTTGGTTGTGATCCATCACATGGAGCACACCTTTACTCTACAAGAGAGCACACTTTTATTCCCAATTCAATGTCATTAAGAACACGATCCAACATCTAAAACATAAGAGATCGGAAATGGAAATTCCAACAATATATAGGGAAATAAAAAAGCAATCATGACAGTGGTTGATATGCTACCTAATCATATTTGCTCATTCATTTTATATTAATGGGTGCCCAAAATATTGCCATGTAAGTCTTGCTTTTACTAAATGCATTTATGTGTTTCAAAAGTTCCATAAGACAATTCAGAGTCTTCGCATTACGGCACAATGGGTGCGACCATAGGAGTCTGTTAGATTTTGTATGCGTCTACTGATCAGACAAAACAAATGACAGCTTAACAATTTCAAAAGGAAAAGGTTGGGAGAGCTAGATACAAAATAAAGAAAAACTTAGTCTGTGAGTTCAAACTTTTTGTGAGAATTCCTCCATATTATTGTGTTAAATTAAATTCCTCCAAATTTATATGGATTGAGCCGCTCCAGAATTCACACGACTACATCTTCATAGAGAAAGTAATTCGTATGGATAGAAACACTGCAAAATTCCTTAAATCCTACCTTCCAAAGGGGCTCAAGTCACAAAAGCTAGTAGATCGTAAACAAGCTGAACACTGCTGAGAGTGACAATGAGATCCAGACAATAACAAGCAGAGAGTGACAATGCACACCACCGTAATACTAGGTCACAGGAAAACAGTACGTCCCTTACATATTATAGTGCTAGACAAAGTAACATTGCCAACACCCCAGTACTAAATCCAGCCAGCATATTGGTTGCACCGCATCATCTTAAGCATCCTCCGTCTCTACTCAATATCGCCAGATGCGTGGCCCAGATAAGAGATCCCAAAAGCAAGTGAGATTCACCCCTGCAGATATATTTAGTTAGAAAGCCGATGTGGATGTAAAAATCTTTGCTTCTGCGGTTTCAGAATAAGACCCGCTAACCGTAATTGATCAGTACAGATGGCAAAAAATGACAAGCAAACTAATTCATGATTGGAGAAGTCTCACAGCCATCTTATAACAGTTTTGGAGTAAAACATCCAGAAACTAAGTATTATAAATTTCAAAAGATCTGTATTATGCATAGCACAATAAAAACCAAGAACCAACAGGACAACATCGATTCACTAGTAACCGTCCATGTGCAACACACATCCAATTCGATAGTAATATTATTTTGAAGATTAGCTACATTTACTCCAAGATTGATTACAATTAATGTCATTTTGAAATTATGATTAATGCAATTAATGTTCCCATATTATGGATGATGTGATGGATACATCATCCGACCAGCTGCATGAGACGTTGGAAAGGTGGTTGAATGGCTGACATCATTTCGATTCACCAAACTCATGCTTTTATAAGTAGTAGTAGTAGATAGATAGTAGATGGTACGGAAATTCGTAGGGGCATGTAAGTGCGGGGGCACTCACCTGCCAATCGCTGTCGCCCGCTCGATTTGCCCCGCGATTCGCAAAGTAGTTGAATCCCGCACAAGTGCACACTAAAAAAGAAAATCCCTTGAAAAAATTTAAGTTTCAACGATGAAACTTACGGTTTTTGCATCTAAAAATGCAAAGTTTCAACAAGTTCCAGAGATATAATTTTAAGCAAATTTTTCTGTCGGTCGTAGACACAAAATAATTGATTTTTATCGGTCGTTCGTACTAAGTTTCAACATTCAAAACTTAACATTTTTATAAGTCATCAAAATATATTCATTCAAAGCGCTGGTCACGAGAAACATGAATATGAAAACATAAGTTAATTTGGATTTTTTGTTTAAAAGATATAGAACTTTGAAAATCGGAAGCCAAAATAAAAAGCTAGTACCAGGCCCTCAGTGCCCCCGCACTTGTGTGCCGCAAGTCCTCGTCCATAGATAGTAGAGTATTAGATATATAGTGGATAATATATTCTGAGGAGAAGAGTTTTAATGTACAGATGAACCCTTTAATTAGGACAGTGGGGGTACCACTCCCTCACAAAGTGCATAAGATAGATCACTTGCTACCGGTGACACAACTAGGTAGGACCATTGATTGTTGCTTGGCGCTGTCCAGTGCAATCGCATATCAGAGAGGAAAACCACCTGATCCACTTCAAGGAATCCATCTATGAAAAGACGCCTATTGTGTTCTTTCCATAAATTAAACCATATGTAGCTAACTTTCTACAAGACACACCATGAGAGTATTAACTCCTAAGGCCAGAATTATGAAGTTTTCAGTTCCCACTACAAAATCTCCAGGGGCTGAGGGCTATCAACAATCTGAACAGCATGATATTGAGCAAGACTCATATACCCAACAAGATTGAGATTGGCTCCAACAAACTAGTTTTTCACCTGTTGTAATTTGACAAATTCCTAGAGGTTGTAATCAAGCATGAGATTAGCTTGAATAGGATCAATTGTGGCACTGAGAGCAGCGTCATCACATCCAGCTTGGTCAAACAGTTGCACCAGAGAAACTCAAATGCAAAGGACCAAAATGGCCTGATTTACTTCAGGGGGCTGGGACGGGAAAATCCAGCCAACCTGAGTGGGTTTTAACTCAACCTGAGTAAATTTACAAAGCTGATGGGTATTGGTTGTGGGATAAAGATGTGACTGAAAACTTGCATGTGTTACCATATTATTTCATTGCGGATGTATGTTTGTCTAGTTTCTACTCTTGTTCTTCAAAGGTCTTAGCTAAAACTATGCACTCGAGGAGTGTTACCATAGATTAGCCAGATATTCCGTAACCTTTCCAGGTTTGACAAGTTCTAACAATCGCATGAGCCCTTAACTTTCTACATTCTAAATTAGGACAGCAAAGCTCCATAATTCATAAGGACGAACAGAATAAGCTTGCCATTAATCTACAACTTTACAAGAGAAAAACTCCAAAAGTATAAGCAATACTATGAAAACAGGCTTACCGCTTTGTAGTTCATAGGGTCGGTTTCGACAATGATGGCGGGAAGCCAAATAATGGGTGAGCACGATTGGGATGACGATCAAAGATTGTTGCCCTGCGGCTGCAGACCTTCTTAAGTTCTGAAGTCTTGACATCCAGAGAGAAAAAATCGATATCATTATACACAGGAAAGACCCCATGTCTATTGTCATCCCACCGAGCTTCTCGAACACCTCGAAGGAATAAGAATCCCTCAGTTGCACCCATGGTATAATAGAGACATCGGGGAGGCAATGCTATAACATTTTTCAGTTGCCACTCATTGGAAGGTCCGCCATTGTTTTGCTGACTTGTATGATAAATATAAAACGAGGTAGGCTTGCAATGACCAACAAGAGTAAACATCTCAAGGGCTCCTTCTGTACCATCAACAATGGTAGGCATGCACACACTCTGACCAGGCTGGTTTATAAGCTGCACATGGTAGCCGGTGAGAATGTTGACAGTGGAGAACTCCATTGTGCGTGTGTCCAGCACGAGAAGCTTGTCTTTCCAAAGAGAGCTCCAGTAGAAGCAGCCACGCAAATAATTGCAATACGAGAAGCCTTTCCCAGGGGGCTCATCTGTGCCCAAAGAGTTCCAGCTGGGAGATGCAGCTATACACCATTCAACGGCGACGGAAGAGTAGACAAACGTGACCAGCTTGGTTTCGTAGCGCGCCGTGCAGATCACCTTGAACGAGGTCTCATCCTCATTCTCATCCTCATCCCCGCCAATGGGAGCGAGCATAGGCTCGAACTCGATAAGGCGCTCTTGCTGGACGGTCATCTCCTCTGGTATGGGAAAGAGCAGCGTGTTTCTCCGTGACCAGGGATCGCACACCGCCAGGTGTGTAAAGACTGGCTTTTTGTCCCACAGGTAGCTGCACTCGAGGAGGACGCGGCCGTCGCGAACGTCACGGTGGCACCAGGGGCTGAGCGGATCATCATTGGGCTTGGGGACGAAGGAGTAGGTGAAATCTGCGCCGTCGGCAAGGGCGCGGGCAAGCGGGGCGGAGGGATGGGGTTCTTGGGCTTGGTGGAAGCCATGTTTGTCAAGGGCGAATCCCACGAGTGGAGACGGATGGAGAGCGCGGAAGCGGCGGAGGAAGGAGCGCGCCCTGATGATGCGGCGGAAGCGGGGGCTCGCGGTTGAGGCGCGGACGAGCGCGGCCAGGATGGGTAGGCGAAGGAAGATCTCCTCCAGGATCTCGTCGACGATGTACGGCGCCGGCGGTGCCATGGTGGGCGGCAGATCAACCGCCCCCGCCGGGTGGGGTGTGGTGTGTCGTGCTGTGCGAGGTGAGCCAGCGGGCTATAATTTCACGATTTGAGGCGGGCCACTTAAAACCTAAATACTAGAAAGTGCACGCGCACTATCTGGCTTTCGCGAGCGGCCGCACGCTGGCCGCACGATCTCCCTGAACGGTCGCGCGCATGGTGGCAGGTGATATCTGGTCGGGCGATTTCAATCGCTGGGGTTTGTCGCTATCCACCCACGTCTTCATCCCCAACTCAGCCCGCTCCTTCCTAACCGCCATGCCATGGAGGCGGTCGCCGTCATCTACCGGCCGACGCCCTCTTCTCCCCTCCCTCTGCCCTCCCCTCCTCTAACTCCTCATGCCTCCGCCTCTCCGACTGCCCACGCGCTCGCCGCCTTCCACACCTTTTGTCGCCGCCATCCCCAAGCAGCGCTTCATGATCCCTCCACTTGGATCCCGCCGTTGGCCGCGGCACTAGGGATGTCACCACGATGGTACGAGGAGCTAAACTTGGATCGCTGCTCCCTGGCCGAATCTGCAGCCTGGCTCATCCAGCTTGGTAAATTGATTGGTGTCTTCTTACTTGGCAGGTTATCCCGTTCCTGATGGAAACAACGTTTGAGCACCTGTCGCCGAATCTGGCCTCGTTCCTTTACAAGAACAGTATCATGTACTCCCTCCGTTTCTTTTTAGTCTGCATATAAGGTTTGTTCAAAGTCAAGCTTTACAAAGTTTGACTAACTTTATATTAAAAAATATAAACATTGACAATATGAAATCAATATTATCAGATGCATCACAAAATGTATTTTCATACTATATAGTTTTAATATTATAGATGCTCATATTTTTTTATATAAATTTGGTCAAATTTTGTGTAGTTTGACTTTGACCAATTCTTATATGCGGAGTAAAAAGAAACGGAGGGAGTACCTGGGGATGTGCCTTGTGCCGTCGGTCACGGAGATCATGCTTGCGGTTGCGGAGTTTCTCTACCTTCAGTACGAGGACGCGGACAAGCTCTTCTACATGTACATCAAAACTCCACTGGCTACCAAGACCAGTGCTTCCGCTCCACCTATGGCTATGATTGTTGCTACACAAAGGAGTGTGTCTCCAAAACCTACTTCTAGACTTGATATAGTTAATGATTAGTTATGAAAATGCACCTCAATTGAGTGTAGCCTGTGACGTGGATCTTTACCTGATTAGCATCCGCTCAACTTCCTTTACTAGTCGTTAGATGATTCAGATAGCATGAAGCTATGAATATTTTGATGAGAATGATCATAGAGAGGTTATGATTCAGGCTCTTACATTTCACCCACAGTTTGTTAAGTTCCCTCTTTTTCTTGTAGCAATTATTAGTAACAACTCAATAATCTCCATCGCACTTCAGAATTTTGTTCTATTTTAGGTCTTCAGATTGTCCAAATATATTTATCTCCTTATCTAGAATGAGCTATTTTGTTCGTGGCGCGCTCTTAAAAACTAGATCCTGCATGGTATGTTTCGATGAAAATTTTCTTGTGCAATTTACTCCCCATTTTGTGCAACTGCGTAGTTGTCGATGTACAACTATCTCAGAGTCGTCGTGCAACTTTTCCCAACTCATGGACATGCAGTTTTTGGTGTGAACGCATTTACTTCGGATTCTATTTTCCTAAAAAATGTCTTAACTTTTTAACCAAACATCGAAATTAAGATCTTCTTTCACTGTTGGAATCATCATGACATGCTCATCGAAACTAGATCTCACATGGGTATGTTTCGACGACCTTTTTTCTGTGCAATTTATTGTCCGTTTTGTGCAACTGCCTAGCAGTCAGTGTGCAACTACCGGAAAGTCAGTGTGCAACTTTTCCTCATACACGTGGAACTGCAGTTTTCATTGTTGAAGTTTTCACCCCAGACTATCCACTACCAGTGAGATGTGCAACTTCGTGTACTGCACTTGCCAACTGCCTAGTAGCCGGTGTGCAATCTTTCTCTCTGCCCGCAGATGTGCATTTTTCACTGTTTGCTGCCTTGGGCAACTACCTAGTAGTGGATGTGCAATTCCGTCTGTTGCCCCGGCCAACTATGCCAGCGAGAGTGTGCAACTCCTTGATTGTGCATGTGTGACAATGACACCGCGTGTGACAACTCCCGCAAATTTGATTATGCGACTATGCCACCGCACATATGCAACTCCCGCGGTGGTGCGTGAACAACTAACCGATGAGTGTGTGCAATCCCGCTCTATGCGTAAGAAACTATGCCGACCAGGGTGTGGAACTCTGCGGCGTGTGTGCGATTATATTGACGAGGGTGTACAACTCTGTGGTCGTACTTGTAGAATTGTGCGGGAGAGAGTGTACAACTCTGTGATCGTGCGTGTGTGACTATCCAAAAAATAGTGTGCAAATCTACTCTTGCGCGTGCGACTATGCCGACGAGAGTGTGCAACTCCACGACCTTGTGTTAGCTACTATGCCGACGAGAGTGTGCAGCTCTGTGATCGAGCGTGTGCAACTCCCACAGTTATGCATGAGCTACTATGCCGATGAGACTGTGTATCGTGCGTGTGCGACTATGCTAACGAGAGTGTCCAACTCCGTGGCCGCGCGTGGGCGACTATGACGACAAGAGTGTCTAACTTTGTGGCCACGCGTGTGCGACTATGCAGACGAGTGTGCTACTCCGCTGCCATGCGTGAGCGACTATGCTGACGAAGAGTGTCTAACTTTGTGGTCATGCGTGTGCGACTATGCAGACGAGTGTGCTACTCCGCTGCCATGCGTGAGCGACTATGCTGACGAGAGTGTGCAGCTCCGCGGTCACGCGTGTGCGACTACGCCAACAAGAGTGTGTCGCTCCGTGATCCTGTGTGTGTGACTATGGTGATGTGCGTGTGCAACTCCCACAATCATGCGTGAGCTATTATGTTGATGAGAGTGTTTGACCACCTCAACAACCCTTGCCATTGAGATTTGCAACTTCATCTACTGCCCTCAACCAACTGCCTACCCAAAGGTGTGCAACTTCGTCTGCTGCCCGGCTAACTGCCTACCAGCCGTTGTGCAACTTCGTCTGCTTTTCTCTCCAACCGTTTAGTAGTCCATGTGCAACTTCCCCTTATTTCGTGGATGTGTAGATTAGACCATTTTTAACTACACCTTATCGTGTGAGATATACAACTACATCTGCTGCCATGGCCCAACAGTCGCAGTTGATGTTCGGCTTTCTTCCCTACCTGTGGACACTCCCGCCCCAACTATCCCTACCAGTAGGATGTGCAACTTCGGCAGCTACACCAGCCAACTGCCTCACAGTCCATGACCAACTTTAAAAGCATGATTGTGCAACTTCTTCTGCTTAATCATGAAATGTGTTTGCCCCTATTAGAGAGAACAACTTCGATACAAACTAAATCAATTTGTTGCTAAAAAGCTAATATCATTCAAATACGAAAGAGAGATACATGAACAGTATTTAAGGTACCAAACATTCAATGCCAGCATGACATGTCATCTAGCCAACTTAGTATCGCTGTGTGTGAAACTTTCCAATGATCATATCCAATTGAGCCGGCTTCAATCTCTAATTCTTCACGGGGAGGTTCGATTCCCCGTCTCAATCATTGACCAGAGCTCGAACAACCGAAGATTACGACATTTGTGGTCAAGAATGACGAGAATGGAGCATGGGCGGCGCCATACGGGGTGGAGGCAAGATGGCCGCGGTCGAGGCAGACAACGGCCCAGGCAGGGAGCGAAACGCGACCTACTCTTCCTTCCTAGCGCCACTGCCGGTGAGATGGCCATGGTTGAGGCGGACGGGCGTCCGGGCTCGTGGTGGCGGCTACTTCCATCAATATGCCCGCGGTCGAGGCGGATGAGCGCAGGTGCAGGTGCGCTTGGGAGTGGCCGAGGCGGAGCGACATGCTCTTGATGGACGCGGTCGAGGAGGGAGGGCGAGCTCATGGTAGCCTCGAGTTCCATTGCAACGGGATCTACAGGGAAAACGATAGGAAAAGGAAAAGAGGAAAAGGGGGTGATTGGTGGGGTTCAAATGATTATAAGGGTCTATTTTGGGTATCTATTCTGAAAACATTCCGTTTTGTAACTCTGAAAGTATCATATCTAACTGAGAATTACTATGTGTGCAATTAGAACTATTGTAGATTCCAATAAAAAAGTGAATAGGAAAAATAGATTAACTTAATAAAAACATCATCTATCAAACTTAGAATAATCGTGTCATGCAACTTTCCAATTATTATATCCAACTAAAAACTACTATATGTGCAACTACAACTACTACGGGTGCCAACAAAAAAGTGACTAGAAAAAATAGATGAAGTTAATAAAAAATATCATCTAGCAAACTTAGTATCGCCATGTTGTGTAACTTTTCAATGAGCATATCTAACTGAGAAATACTATGTATGCAACTACAACTACTACGGATGCCAACATAAAAAGTGACTAGAAAAAATAGATTAACGTAAGAGTAAACATCATCTAGAAAACTTAGTATCGCCATGTTGTGCAACTTTTCAACGAGCATATCTAACTGAGAAATACTATGTGTGCAACTACAACTACTACGAATGCCAACATAAAAAATGACTAAAAAATAGATTAACCTAAGAGTAAACATCATCTAGAAAACTTAGTGTCGCCGTGTTGTGCAACATTTTAATGATCATATCCAACTGAGAACTACTATGTGTGCAACTACAACAGTTGCGGATGCCAACAAAAAAGTGACTAGAAAAAAATAGATTAACTTAAAAAACATCATTTAGCAAACTTAGTACCACCTTGTTGTGCAACTTCCTAAGGGTTAAATCCAACTTGAACTACAACCATAGCCAACTATGTTCTAACCAAAGTAATTTCCTTGATTGTTTTCTATCAATCTTATGAATGAGCTTAAGCTGCAGGTGTGTGAGGGTTGTTTCTCTCCGAGGTTTACCAAAGAAGCTCCTAGTTGCTTTGGTTAGGGACACCATCGCTTCATGCATAGGCCTCTGTATCATGGGATTCCAGAATCAAACCTGGCTATCGCAGACCACATTCCTCACTGCCATTTCTTCAAACGCCATGCGTGCAGAACCACCAACACAACAGTCTCTTCAGGCACATGACGACTCGTCATTGACGAGCAGCTTGACCGCTCGCTCAGCTCGAGCACGGGAGGGCAGCTTGAGTATGAAGGCATGGTACATCTGCACGGGCAGCGGCCAGAAGTCGTCCCCGACGAGCATGTGGAGGAAGAACTCAGCGGGGGCGAAAGGGTTGGCAGCGTCGGTCGCTGGAGGAGCGTGCCATGAGTCGGCGCAATGGCTTGCACGCAGTCGGCACGAACTCCCTAAGGCAGGCGTACAACAGCTTGAGATACAGACAGAGCTCTGATTTTTGCCCCGGCTTGCGTGTGCCGCCGGCAGTGGGCGGGTGGAGACCCAGGACTGGATGCGGGGCGCGGTTTGTGAATCGGGGTGTACGCGGAGGCAGCGGGATCGGAGGAGACAGGAGAAGAAGAAGTGCTTGAAGACGGAGAGGTAGAGCTCGGAGCCGACGGGCGGCGAGGAGCGGGGATGCGAACAGGCCATTGCCGGAGGCGTCGGCGAGCGCGATGAAGCGGATGAGGGCTAGGCGGTCAGCGACAGCGAGGAGCTGGCTGCTAACGCCAGACGGTTCGCGGTTGTGGCACCTAGCGCAAGAGTCTTTCGTTTAGGAAGAGATTTCAGGTTAATTTTTTTTTTATTTTAGGCCGGCCGCTCGGGCAGGCCAGCGAGCAGCTAGCCGCTAGGTAGACTCGTCCCACTTAAAAATATTCCCCAAGGTTCGTTTTTTTATTGAACTTGTGGGGCGTGACGTTGCTACTGTACCGGAATGCAAGCAATTATCTTTAAACTTTGCGATTGTGGAGTATTTTCACTGTCTACGTGAAGCAAATATGATGGCTCATGAGTTAGCACAATGTTCCTTTAGAGAATATTCTTCTATGTTTTGGGATTCTGTCATCCCTAACTTTATTTCTCACACTTATGTAAACGATCTCGCTATTATTTGAGGAATAAAGTCAATTATGTTTCAGAAAAATGCACGTTAATTTGAAAGTATATTAAATGCATGTGAATATTAAGTAGGATATTATTTATATATTATTATATGATTAGTACTATATTTGGCATGAAAATAACTGCACGATAAACGTGTCGAGCGCTCGGCAATGAAGCAGTCTAGGTCGTTGGATTGACATGATTTGATGGTCAAGATTAATTGCATTTGTCCCTTTGAATCTTTGTATATTGGTATAGATATAGATATAAATAATTTGAATTACTTCCCACATGTATCACTTGTATGTTCTCGAAGCTATTTGTGAAAGGGCAATGCCGGTCAACCAACTGGAAACACCTCTTGCACCATCACACATATGGGTGTATCGTCATTTGATCGACGCATCACATTGTGTACATCTTTCCCTTCATAAAAGTTTGGACGCGTTTTGAATAAGGCTCATCAGAGTCCGCTTGTAAACTATAATATCTCTGAGCTAATCTCTAGGTATCGATAGGAAACGTGTCCGGTTTATAAAGAAAGTGCGACTATTGTTGCTCCGTTGGCCTCAAAACTTCTCGTGCTCTCAAAGGAGGCTATCGCATGACACGTCCCAAGCCCTCCGCATTTTTTCGACCCGCCTGCAATATTTGAGACATTTATTGCACTGTTAGGATTTCAGCACCCTGGAAATTACGAGTCTGCAATTTTTGAGATAATTTTATTATTGTTATATCTGTTTTTGCTGCAGGATTACATGAAAAAGAGGAATTAAATGATGTTGAGTATTAATCTTTGCCGAGTACCACTCAGCACTACTATCTTTTCCGAGTGCTACTCTCGGTAAATGTGGTAACCTAGTGTAACATTCCAAAATTCTAAATTTTCAAATGTTATATTAATCAAATAATAATGATTACTTGTGTGGTTGTTGTTTGAAATTGAGTGGAAATTTTAAAAAATTAAAGTTAAATGAGAGGAAATAAAATGACTTTCCCTATTATTCATTCTTGCATTATGTATCTTTACAGGAATTCAAATTAATTTCAACACAAAACCATGGAGTGAAGATAATATGACTTCTTCCGTTAAAGAAATGAAAAGGGATTTCAATTCCATTTGAAAATATTTCACCCCAGAAACTTTATGCAATTTAATGATTTCATGGGAGAAGATAAAAGGACTCCTTCAAACATAAGTGAAAGAGAGTTGGAAGTTTAAAAGGGATCATTTTGAAAGTTCATTTGGATCACCTTTTAAAAAAATCCCTTTGGAGTTCTCCCATGTGAGTTTCAAAATCATTTTTATTTATTCAAATAAAATAAAGAGAGAAGCAAATATGTCTCCTTCAAACATCAGTAAGAATATTGGGAAAATGAATTATGAAACACACAAATCAAATTTGAAAAAAAATTGAAATAATTTGCATAGCTGTTTTCTTGATTTATTGAATATTTGCTTATTTGGGTTTCATTCAAAATATTTTCCTCTAAAACATATTAAATACGGGTGAGGGTAACATGAATCCCACCATGAGGAATAGTTGGTAATTATTTTGGAGCCATTTGATATTTTCTAAAAGTCATTTTGAATTTATTTTTAGCACCAGATTGTCTCTCTAATTTTTTTACAAATATTTATATATTTTATTTTGAAAAAATAAATAATTCAGAGGGATCTACATATCCCCTGGTATTTTTGTGCAAAATTTCAAATTTTCCTGAGTTTGTTTGCTATTTTTTTCTAGCACTTTTGTGCTTCATAAAAAAACAAAGGGAAAACACAACTCAGGCAGCCCCCCCCCCCCACCCACCACCAGGACGACCTAGTCCAGCCCCCCCCCCCTTTTTCCCTCCTGGCGGAGCCCATCACCCTTCCTTCCCTTTATTTTTTTCTTTCCTTTCTTCGTCCTTCTTTCTTTCTATGTTCTTTCCTTCTGTACACTAACTAGATCTTGTTCTTTGTTGGATTCGATCTCCGAATCATCCTTTCCTTCTAATAAGATTTCCTATAAATAGCCGAGCCTCCCCTCGACCGATTTCCCCAAAACCCTTCGCCCAAACCCTCTCGTTTCAACCGCAAGAACGAGTTGGATTTCGCCGTAGATCATCAAAGTTCGCCGGCCATTCCTGACTCTGGTAAGCCACCCTAGGCCTTCTTCTTCTGTCAATCAACTTCTTTCGTGCAACTCACCCGTTTGACATCCACTTGTTGCTTCTAGAGTCTATGCTGTTGACAAGCAGTGTTTCCAGTCTGGCTGTGTCAAATCGGGTGCGAAGTGTCCTTCTACTTTCTGACTGGTAGAGCAGAGGACTAAAAATCCTCTTTAGTCTCACACATGGGACTCTAAATCACAATTGTGCTAGCTCTGTGGTTCGATTCCACAACATAATGAACAATGAATGAATGTGGGCGGTCAACCAGGTAAGCCTGTGCCCAGGAAAGAAAAGATTAGGGAGGGATTGAGAGAAGATTTCACACTGGAAAATGAAAAAAACACCAAAACAGCCTACCCGAGCTCGTCCGTCAACACTGGAGCACATGAGTTCACGAGAGAAATGAGCACGCCCCGCTCTGCACCGACTTCCCCAAGGACCAATTCCACCACCCCATGAACTCCCTCGACGCGCCGCCCCAACCCCCTCCTCGCTGGTCGTCGTTGCTTGCCGGAGCCGCCGTCACCCTCTTCCCTCCCCATGGTGAGCACGTCCTTCCTCCTCTCTATTCTCTAAAATCCCTCTATTCTTCGTTTCTTTATGTGGGTTAACCGGCCGGTTCACTGTAGATCTAAACCGATCTGGTTTTTAGGCAATTAACTCCAGATTTCTTAAGTGTCGCCCATCCACTAGTAACTCCCGAGCAAATACTATTTCAGCCAACCAAAATGTGACACGTTTCCCTGGTCGACCCCTAGTAAAATCCCGTTTTCACATAGGGAAAACTTTGTTTTTGCCACTCTAGTTTTTACCCACTTTGCTTATGCCACTTGAAAGTGCAACTATCCCTGAGTGATTTTGGTAATTCCTAACAACATATAGCTCATTGAGCTAATGCTACTTGAAGATAAATATTTCAGAAAAAGCTCAATGATTGGCATGGCATGGATTAGAAAGTGGACCTCTCAAAATGCTAAGGACAAAAGATTGGCTCAAGCTCAAAGCACAAGACTCTACATTTTACTTTTAGTGATCCTAGATCACATTGAGTCCATAGGAAAAGCCAATACTATTAAAAGAGGGTGAGGTGTTGCTTAATGAGTTGCTTGCTCAAAATGCTTAGTGATATGCTCCAGAAACCCTCAACTACTTTCGCATATCCACATATGTCCCAAACCAAAAGTCAAACTCGGCCCCACCGAAATCTTCTATCCGGCGCCACCGAGTTCACTTGACATAGCTACTGCTAGAAACCCTAGTCACTTCGGTCTCACCGATAGGGATCTCGGTCTCACCGAGATGGGATTGCAAACTCTCTATTTCCCTTCGTAACATTTCGGTCTAACCGAGATGAGCGATCGGTCCCACCGAGATTGCAACGCAAACTCTCTGTTTCCCCTTCGTAACGTTTTGGTCTAACCGAGATGAGCGAATCGGTCCCACCGAGTTTGCCTGACCAACTCTCTGTTTGCCTATTACCAAAATCGATCCCACCGAGTTTGTGTAATCGGTCTCACCAAGATTACGTTATGCCCTAACCCTAATGGAATCGGTCCCACCGAGTTGACATATCGGTCCCACCGAAAATCCTAACGTTCACATTTTGAACTAAATCGGTCTGTTCGAGTTATATGATTCGGTCCCATCAAGTTTGGTGATTTGTGTGTAATGGTTCAATTTTGTGTGGAGGCTATATATACCCCTCCACCCACTC
The DNA here is from genome assembly GCF_056163025.1 of Triticum urartu. NCBI lineage: Eukaryota > Viridiplantae > Streptophyta > Magnoliopsida > Poales > Poaceae > Triticum > Triticum urartu. Next base: position 80,827,360 of record NC_141878.1, on the reverse strand, counting down.
TTCATTCGTGGAGAGTGTTAAAGTATTTCCTTTTGTTCATATCCCATGTAATAGGAATGTAATCACATGTAATAGGAATGTAATCCTACCGAATCCTTCTTGTGTATTTCGGTTGGGATCTCTCTGATTCACCTTGATTAGCAAGGCATGTAATTCCTATATATGTGAATACAAGGCGCCCTTGAGGTGGCGTGAATTACACAACAATACTAGTTTTTCTTGGTATCAGACTACACCGATCCATCCTCCTTCTCTCACGTCGCCAGCCTCCAGACCTTTCGCCGCCACACCATGACCACCTCGTCCAGCACCAGCAGCTCTCTCTCCTCCCCGACGTTCCCCGCCACCACCAACACCACCACCGGTGCCATGATCTCGGGCGTCCTACCCACTGCTGCATCGCCGGTCGTGAACGTCGCCAGCGTGCGTACTCACGTTCCCGTCACCCTAGACCTCCATGCTTCCAACTTCACCAAGTGGAGGATGCTGCTTCGCGTCCTTCTCGGCAAGTACAATCTGCTCTCCCATGTCAACGCCGTAACTGCCGAGGCGGACCGCACCCCGGACTGGACTTGCGAGAACTATATTGTCTGCTCGTGGCTTTACGGGTCCATCTCCGACGAGATTCTGGACATTATTATGATGGAGGACCAAACTGCTCAGGAGGCCTGGACGTTCATCTCCAATCTTTTCCTGGACAATCAATTGACCCGCGCGGTCTACCTCGAGGCGGAATTCCGCGGCCTCGTCCAAGGCGATCTCTCCATCACCGCCTACTGTCACCGTCTGAAGGCACTCTCCGACGCCCTGAGCGATGTCGGCACTCCCGTCTCTGACCAAACTCTCGTCCTCAACTGCCTTCGAGGGCTCAATCCGCGCTTCTCGGACATCACGACTATCGTGACTATGCAGAACCCTCTTCCGTCTTTCAGCCATACGAGGTCCCTACTGACTCTCTGTGAGACTCAACTCGCGAACTCCATCGCGATTGGGAACCAGACTGCCCTCTATGGCAGTACGCCCTCCCACGTCATCGGCGGCTCCAACACCTCTGGTCACCACCGCGGGTCGGACCGCGGCGACGGTGCTCGGCATGGCAACAACAACAGGGGCAGTGCCTCTTGTGGGAGCCGCAACGGCGGCAACTGGAAGAAGAAGAAGAAGTCCGGCAGCGGCGGCAACACTGGCGGCGGATACAGTGGCGGCGGCCGCTCCGGTTCTCTCGACAACAACTCCCAGCGCGGGGCGTCCTCCTCGATTGGCCCCCGGGTCTGTTTCAACCCGTATACGGGGCAACAATTCCAGGCGGGGTCGCAGCCGTTCCAGGCCCCCATCATGACACGGGCTAACTCCAGCGCAGGCCTCCTTGGGCCGCGCCCTCCAGTGCTGCCACCGGCCCAGGCGTTCACCTCTCTCGCGCCCCTGCATGGCCAGGCATTCGGCACGAATGCTCCACCGATTCCCGGCTACGGCGGTGCACCAGCATGGGACTGCTCGGCTCTTCTTGCTGCCCCGAACAACGCCGCTACACCCTCGACCGTTGGTGAGTGGGTCATGGACTCCGGAGCCACCACACATATGGCCTCCGACCCCGGTATGCTCCACACTCTCATTCCTTCCTCCTCTTCTTCTACTGTTACCGTGGGTAATGGCTCCACCTTGCCCATCTCTCACACCGGTGACACATCTCTCAATACTTCCGCTTGCTCTCTTCTTCTTCGCAATGTCTTAGTTGTTTCTACTATTGTCAAAAATTTACTTTCCGTCCATCGTTTCACTATTGACAATCTTTGCTCAATTGAATTTGACCCGTTCGGCTTTTTTGTGAAGGACCTTCACACCAAGGCCGTGATTCTTCGCTGCAATAGCCTCGGCGACCTTTACGTCTTCCCATCCGCGGTCCTCAACCACCAAGCCCATGGACTCCTCGCCACCACCACCACCGAGCTATGGCATCGTCGCTTAGGTAACCCGGGACGCGACGCCATGTCCCAACTTCATAAGAACTCCTTTATCTCATGTAATAAAGCAGCCACATATGTTTGTCATGCATGTCAACTTGGCAAACACGTGCGCTTGCCCTTCGCTAGGTCTACTTCAATAAGCGTCGAACCTTTTAAGTTGATTCATTGTGATCTTTGGACTTCACCGCTTTTAAGCAATTCTGGTTTCAAATATTACCTCATTATTGTCGACGATTTTTCCCACTTCATGTGGACGTTTCCCCTTCGCCACAAATCTGAAACCGCCAACACTCTACTTAACCTTGTTGCTTATATACGCACACAGTTTTCCTGGCCTCTTGTTGCTATGCAAGCCGACAATGAAATCGAGTTTCTCAACTCCACGGTCACCAACTTCTTCTCCACCCACGGCATTCACCTTCGCCTCTCGTGTCCATACACGTCCGCCCAAAATGGCAAGGCCGAACGTGCCATCCGCACCATCAATGACGTCGTTCGTACACTTCTTTTCCAGTCTTCTATGCCACCTTTCTACTGGGCCGAAGCCCTTGCCACGGCCACGTATCTTGTCAATATTCGCCCCTCCCAATCCATTGGCTTTGCGGTGCCCTACATACGCCTCCACGACACTGCACCGAACTACGCCGCCCTCCGTGTCTTCGGTTGCCTCTGTTATCCCAACCAGTCTGCTACAGCCACAAATAAACTCTCTCCACGGTCTACAGCTTGTGTCTTCCTAGGATACCCAAGCAACCACAAAGGCTATCGCTGCCTTGATATTAGCACTCGTCGAGTCATTCTGTCCCGCCATGTGGTATTTGACGAGACCATATTTCCCTTCTCCTACTCCCAGGAGCGTCCAGCTGATCCCATCGCCGCACTTGATTTTCTACTAGACCTAGCAGTCACGCAGCACACACCAAACCTGCATGCATCCTCGCCTCCTGCCATGCATGGCAACAGCAGTGTTGCACACATTCCTAGCCCCACGCCCCACAACGCCGCACCCGGGGCCACACCTCGCAATATCCCGCTCAACTCCCCAGCACGCCTGCAACCCACCCAACCACCCAGGTTTCCCGCGCGCATGCAACCCACCCTGCATGCGCACCCACAACCCGCCATGCATGACGGCTCTTCGCCTCCCTCCGTGTATGACCGGCCAAACACAACTCCTGCCGTGGTTTCTACCCCACCAGGTCCACCACCTTCTCCCTCTAGCGCCGCATCCAACTCTAGCGACCCATCTCCTCCGGTTGTAGTTCACAGGCCTCCGTCACCATCTAATACCCATACCATGGTCACTCGAGCGAAACGTGGTCTCTTCTAGCCCATCGACCATCTCAACCTTCATGTTTCCCACTCCACTCCTTCTCCTACTCCTAAAACATACCGGGGAGCACTACATGACCCTCACTGGCGTCGTGCTATGAATGAGGAATTTGATGCTCTTGTTGCTAACCGGACGTGGTCTCTTGTTCCACGTCCTCCTCGTGCTCATGTTGTTTCAGGAAAGTGGATCTTCAAACATAAATTTCACTCGGACGGCAGCCTTGCACGGTACAAGGCGCGATGGGTCGTACGTGGCTACTCTCAACAACCAGGCATTGACTTCGATGAGACTTTTAGCCCTGTTGTGAAGCCCGCCACGATCCGTATTGTTCTCAGTCTTGCCGTCTCCCAGTCCTGGCCGATCCACCAGCTCGATGTTAAGAACACATTTCTCCATGGCAATCTTAACGAGGAGGTTTACTGTCAGCACCCCCCAGGCTTCGTCGATGCTCGCTGCCCAGATTATGTGTGCCGCCTACACAAATCTCTCTACGGTCTCAAGCAGGCGCCGCGTGCTTGGTACCAACGGTTCGCACTGTTTGCACATCGTCTTGGCTTCATTGCTTCCAAGTCGGATGTCTCTCTGTTCATCTACAAGCGTGGACATGATCTTGCCTACATCCTCTTGTATGTGGACGACATTGTCATCACCGCGTCCACGGACGAGCTCCTTCGACGTCTCACACAGCAGCTTCATGTAGAGTTTGCCATGACAGACCTCGGCACCCTGTCATTTTTCCTCGGCATCTCCGTCACTCGGACCTCCTCTGGCATGGTCCTCTCTCAGCGACAGTATGCGCTGGATCTTCTGCAGCGCGCTGGCATGATTGACTGTCACCCGTCGTCCACCCCCATTGACACTAAGTGCAAGCTCTCAGCTCAGGATGGCCCTCTTCTTTCCGATCCCATGGAGTATCGGAGTTACGTTGGTGCTTTGCAGTATCTCACCCTGACACGTCCAGACATCACGCACGTGGTTCAGCAGGCCTGTCTATACATGCATGCACCCCGAGAGCCTCACATGCACTTGGTCAAGCGTATTCTCCGCTACATCAAGGGCACCCTTGATCTCAGCTTGCATCTCTCCAGCTCATCCTCAGTGGCACTTACTGCTTATTCTGATGCTGATTGGGCGGGGTGTCCTGACACTAGGCGCTCCACGTCTGGGTACTGCGTTTATCTTGGTGATAACCTCGTCTCTTGGTCGTCTAAACGACAGACCACCGTGTCTCGCTCGAGTGCCGAGGCGGAGTATCGCGCAGTTGCTCATGTTGTGGCCGAGTGTTGCTGGATTCGTCAGTTGCTTGGTGAGCTTCATCACCCCCTGACGACATCTACTGTTGTTTTTTGTGACAATGTTAGTACTGTCTACATGGCCTCTAATCCGGTTCAGCATCGTCGCACCAAGCACATTGAGATTGACATCCACTTTGTGCGGGAGAAGGTGTCGCTTGGTGAGGTCCGAGTTCTTCATGTACCATCCTCGTATCAGTATGCTGACATTATGACAAAAGGATTATCCTCGCAGCTCTTCTCTGAGTTTCGTTCCAGCTTATGCTTGCTACCATACGACGCACAAGCTGAGGGGGGATGTTAAAGTATTTCCTTTTGTTCATATCCCATGTAATAGGAATGTAATCACATGTAATAGGAATGTAATACTACCGAATCCTTCTTGTATATTTCGGTTGGGATCTCTCTGATTCACCTTGATTAGCAAGGCATGTAATTCCTATATATGTGAATACAAGGCGCCCTTGAGGTGGCGTGAATTACGCAGCAATACTAGTTTTCTGAGAGAGCCATCAGAATATGCCTACACTTCCAACATACATTTTCTGAGAGAGAACCACCTACACTTGTGTTGAGGTCAAGATATTCCATTCCAACCACATAAATCTTGAAGCCTTCCTCAAGTTACTTTCCACTCAAATCATCTTTCTACCAAATCCAATCCAATGAGAGAGAGTTGAGTGTTGAGGAGACTATCATTTGAAGCACAAGAGCAAGGAGTTCATGATCAACACACCATCTATTATCTTTTGGAGAGTGGTGTCTCCTAGATTGGTTAGGTGTCACTTGGGAGCCTCCGTCAAGATTGTGGAGTTGAACCAAGGAGTTTGTATGGGCAAGGAGATCGCCTACTTCGTGAAGATCTACCCTTGTGAGGCAAGTCCTTCATGGGCGATGGCGATGGTGGGATAGACAAGGTTGCTTCTTCATGGACCCTTCGTGGGTGGAGCCCTCCGTGGACTCGCGCAACCGTTACCCTTCGTGGGTTGAAGTCTCCATCAACGTGGATGTATGATAGCACCACCTATCGGAACCACGCCAAAAATCTCCGTGTCTACATTGCGTTTGCTCCCTCCAAACTCCTCCCTTTACCTTCATATGCAATTGTTTTACATTCCGTTGCTATACTCTTAGAATTGCATGTGTAGGTTGATTACTTGAATTTTGCTAAGTTGCTAAAATCTGCCAAGACTTAAAATTGGGAAAAGGCTAGATTTTTATTTGGTCAAGTAGTCTAATCACCCCCCTCTAGACATACTTTCGATCCTAAAAGTGGTATCAGAGCTTTGGTCTCCATTTGCCTTGATTTCCATAGCTTTGGTGATCATAGCCTTGGTTTCACAACCTAGGAGAGTATGGAGTCTAGTGAGGGAAATTACCACCGTAGAGGTCCTTACTTTGATGGTACTAATTTTGCTAGTTGGAAGAATAAGATGAAAATACATATTCTTGGACATAACCCCGCCGTTTGGGATATTATGTGTATTGGCTTGCAAGGTAAATTCTTTGATGGGAGAGAACCGAACCGTGAGGCTAGCGCGGAAGAGTTGAAGATGATGCAATACAATGCTCAAGCTTGTGATATTCTCTTCAACGGATTGTGCCCCGAAGAATTCAACAAAATCAGCCGTCTTGAGAATGCAAAGGAAATTTGGGATACTTTGACTGATATGCACGAAGGTACCGACTCCGTCAAGGAATCCAAATTGGATGTGCTTCAAAGTCAACTTGACAAGTTCAAAATGAAGGATGGTGAAGGTGTCACTGAAATGTACTCTAGTCTTGCTCTCATCACAAATGAGATTGCCGGCTTAGGAAGTGAAGAGCTGACCGATAGATTCATCATCAAGAAGATCCTAAGAGCCTTGGATGGAAAATATGATACCGTGTGCACATTGATCCAAATGATGCCCAATTACAAAGATCTCAAGCCAACGGAAGTCATTGGAAGGATTGTTTCTCATGAGATGTCACTCAAGGATAAGGAAGAGCTTCACAATAAGTCAAGTGGTGCTTACAAAGCCTCATGTGATGCTCCCACATCATCAAGTGAGAAACAAAACTTCAATTAAGAATTGAGCCTAATGGTGAAGAACTTCAACAAGTTTTACAAGAATAGAAGCAAGGAAAGAAGTTCCAAGTCAAGGTCCTACAATGACAAAAGATCTTCAAGTCGTGAACGCAATTGCTATAATTGTGGAAGACCCGGACACTACTCCGATGAGTGTATGGCTCCCTACAAAATAAGATAAGATTCTCCCAAAAGAAGGAGTAGGAGAGAAGAATCACCACCAAGAAAGAGAAGGAGTAGAGATGATCGTTATGAACGAAGAACATCACAGAGAAGCAAGGATTCGAAAAGGAATGACAAATCATCAAGGAGCTATACAAAACGAAGACATCAAGCTCGCGTTGGTGAATGGGTATCCGGCTCCGACTCCGACGATCACTTCGAGAGAAGTTATCACCCCGACTCCGAATATACTCAAGATGAAGGTGTTGCCGGTCTAGCACTTGTGTCAACCAACTCCTATGACATATTTGAGTCACCAAATGAAGGAATTGGAAAATGCTTCATGGCTAAAGGCCCAAAGGTATCACACCCCGAGTATGTGGATTTCAATAGTGATGAAGATGACTTGCTAGGTGATGATGATTTACTTGTTGACAATTCTAGTGATGAAAACTATGATGAACTTGCTATTAATCATGCTAATCAAGACAAAACGAATGACGATGATAAGAAGGAGATTGAGCTTCTAACTAAAGAGCTAAACACTCTTAAGTTAGCTCATGAAACTACCTTGGAAAATCATCGAGAACTTTTAAAGACTCATGAGAAGTTACGCTTCGAAAAGCTCAACCTTGAGCAAGAGCATGGGTTCTTAAAAGCGATCAATGATGATCTTCGCAAGAAAAGTTCTTCTTACATTGCCAAGCGTTTACTCTTGTCTACTTACGTACCACAAGTTAAATCTAGCAACAAGAGTAAGAAATATTCTTCTTCTAGTAGTAACACTAATCATGCTAAACCCAATGATGTTGCTTCTAGTAGTTCCCTTGATTCCACTAATGATTCTCTTAGACAAGTTACACTTGAGCAAGAAAATAGCTTATTGAAGGGAATTATAGAGAAAGGTGTTTACAAGAGCCTTCCAGAAGTAAGCAATTTGAGAAAATTGTACACAAGCAAGGAAGACACCGGAAGAATCAAGGTGTTGGTTTTGAACGAAAGCTCAATGCCAATGGAGTTGAGTGGGAAGAAGATCAATACCCCAAGACAAAATTTGTTCCTCAACAAGAGAAGTATGATCCTACTTCTTTTCAAGGAACACAAGCTCAAGATGATCTTCCACCACAAGACCACAAGCAAAAAGGCAAGGACAAGCTTCAAGAGGAGATTGATGCATTTGAGGAATCTCCCAAAGCCTTGGTCAAGTGGGTTCCCAAGACTACATCAAGTTCCACTTAATCAAGTACGACTACAACTCCAAGGATTCCCATCAATATGGTGTGGATCCCGAAGAAGAAGAACTAGAGAGTTCTTGAGGGTGACTCCGCCAACATACTTCACTCATATCATTTTGGCGAGGACAAGTGCAAACAACTTCCATATCTTGCACAGAGTCACAAACCCTCTTGTTGGTAAGACAAGGGACAAGGTAACCTAAGGCATTCATGGACATCATCCTATGTAAACACCACTCTATGTCTATGGATATCCTTGTTTGTTCCTTGTGGGACTAACCCGTGTAGGTATTTAAAGTGCAACTCACTCCAAAGGATTGCTCCAAAGGATCTACATCAACATTGAGCATCTACATCTTCAACACCTACATGAAGTCATCATCGACAAAACCCAAGGTTAGTTCATCCCTCCTAGGAGGGATATCACATCTAGGGGGAGCTTTACTTTAATAAATTGAGCTAAAGCAACTCTAATGGTGTGAACACAACAATGCTTTATGTAAAAGTGGCAACCTCACTTGTGCTTAAACGATGAGTATGACCTACGATCAAATGTTCTCATTTGACTCCTAAGTCAATATACTCATATATAGATGACCTAGTCATCGCCAAATTGCTTGATAGATGCTAGAGTGTTTGTGCATGCTTTGTCACATATTTCATTTGCCATCTTATTGTGTGAGCATGTTGGATGCATATTTTACTCATTCGAGGACATCCATTTGTTGCTTTGCTTGTTTGGCTTTTTCTCTTTTGCCAAATGGATGGACAAGAATGCCTAAGAAATCCCTCTAGCTATCTATGCTTTTCTCGTCTCAAACTCTATTCATGCTACATCACAAAGTTTGATCAAGTCATATTCGAACCACTCTGTGTGAGCAGCACTTGGAGTCCCCGATTCGTCATAGACTTAAACTTCCAAAACCTCTTTGTGCATTTCGGTATGACCGAGTCATCCATTTCGGTTACACCGAGATCACTAATTTGATCTAGGTTTTCAATCTCGATGCAACCGATTAGAACTTTTCGGTCACACCGAGTTGTAGCAACCGCTTGCGATTCTGCATCTCGGTGCCACCGAGTTATTCCACTCGGTCACACCGACAGGGTCGGGATATATATACCCACGGGTGAGATTTTGGAAATTCCTTCAAAACCTCTCAGCCCGCGTGTGTCCTGCTCTGCCGCCTCGGGTCTCCGGATTGTCCTCTCGCCGCCAGCGACCTCCCGCCGCTGGTTTCCGTTGCCGTCAACGGATTTCTACCCCTCCGTTGCCATCGTAGCGAACTCCGCCGAATTAGGGTATGAGTTCGATCTTTTGTGCTATTCCTTTAACTCCGATCCGTAGCACATTACTCTGCCATCATCATGACCACATATGCAATCAATCTATCCACTAAAAACATCCCTCAAGTTGCTTTCCACTCAAATCATCTTTCTACCAAATCCAATCCTATGAGAGAGAGAGAGTTGAGTGTTGAGGAGACTATCATTTGAAGCACAAGAGCAAGGATTTCATCATCAACACACCATCTATTACCTTTTGGAGATTGGTGTCTCCTAGATTGGTTAGGTGTCACTTGGGAGCCTCCGTCAAGATTGTGGAGTTGAACCAAGGAGTTTGTACGGGCAAGGAGATCGCCTACTTCGTGAAGATCTACCCTAGTGAGGCAAGTCCTTCATGGGCGATGGCCATGGTGGGATAGACAAGGTTGCTTCTTCGTGGACCCTTCGTGGGTGGAGCCCTCCGTGGACTCGCGCAACCGTTACCCCTCGTGGGTTGAAGTCTCCATCAATGTGGATGTACGATAGCACCACCTATCGGAACCACGCCAAAAATTTCCGTGTCTACATTGCGTTTGCTCCCTCCAAACTCCTCCCTTTACCTTCATATGCAATTGTTTTACATTTCGCTGCTATACTCTTAGAATTGCATGTGTAGGTTGATTACTTGAATTGTGCTAAGTTGCTAAAATCTGCCAAGACTTAAAATTAGGAAAAGGCTAGATTTTTTGACTATGTACTGCAAGGCAACAGCCTCACAGTGCTTTATTTAAAATAACAAGAGAGTTACATAATTATAGTGTACCAGAAAACAAAGAAGAAAAAAGATACTTACAAGAGACCTATGAGAGAGAGGCTATCCAGGATACTAAGCTATCCTTATATTTACATTTGATTCTGTGAGCTAATAGGGAAATATCATTTATGAAATTTCTCCTCCAAGAAATGAAGGTAGGTCTCTCATTTCTAAAGATTTTCCCATTCCTTTGAGTCCAGATATTCCAAGTAGCAGTAAAAACCACCTCGGTGAAAAAAGGATGACCAAAATCCCTCCTAGCAGCACTAGCCATCTCATATGTATTCTGGTTGGGTTGAGCATTCCAAAAAATCCCAAGGTAATTCCAAACCCTTTGGCTGAAGTTGCAGGCAAAGAAAAGGTGTGCACGATCCTCATGTGAGGCACAGAGGCAAAGAACACACGTATCATCCTGGATGATCTAGTTCCTGCATTGCATGATATCCCTAGTGTTCAAACGGTCCATTAGAAGAAGCCATCCAAACACTTTAAACTTGAGCGTGCAAGCACACTTCCAAATCCATTTGAAGATGGGGTCAACCACCAAATGGGAGAAGCAAGACTCATAATATATCTTTGATTTAAACTCCCCAGTTTTAGATGGCCACCTCCATATATCCTTATTCTCCCCATTCAAGCTGACTGATGACAGCAAATCTTGAAGCTGAGTTAGTTCAGTATAGGCCTCTTGTGACAGTGGCAGATGGAAGTGCTCCGAGATCTCTGGAAGCTCCATAAACTCTCTGACCGTGATTGTGTCATCAATGACAAAAGAATGAAGCCTAGGGAAATGCTCGCACAAAAGAACCACATTATTACCCAGCTACCAGCGATCAAGCCAAAACACCACCGTGTTGCCAGCATGCACTTGTGGGACAACTAACTTGCAGAAGTTTGTGTACAAGCTCATGACATCTCTCCACCAAAAAGAGCCACAGCTCTGAGTGACTTGTGGTGGCGAAGCAGCATAATAGGTGTCCCAAATTAATGTGACCCAAGGCACATCCAATCTGTTAAAAAACTTGAAAAGGTGCTTGAGTAACAAGGCTTCATTTTGAAGTCCCAAATTAAGCACACCCAAACCACCATACTTCTTAGGTCGACAAACCCGACTCCATGCAGCTAAGGATTGTCGAGGATTATGTGTGTTGCCTCTCCACAGACATTGACGCATGATTCTCTCAATCTGTTGCAAGATACCCTTGAGTAGAGATAGCGTGCATAGGAAGTAGATTGGCATTGAACAAAGTACAGACTACAACAGTTATAGCCGACTGCCTTGATTTAGTAGGCACGAGGAAGCAGATAACCGTCGCTCAATACGATCAACAAGAGGTAGAAGATCATAGATCGTGGGCCTGGAAGTACCCATGGGTAACCCTAGATATGTGAAAGGCATAGATCCCACATCACAACCTAGCAGGTTGGCGACCCTAGCGCCCTCCTCATCACTCATATTGATTGGAATAAGAGATGACTTACTGAAGTTGACACGTAAACCAGTTGATTCTGGAAAGGTGGTGAGCATGTCCTTGAAGGCAATCAGCTGGTCATCAATCGGAGGCAAAACAATGAGTGTGTTATCCGCATATTGCACGATCGGGTAGTCATTGGAGTTTGTTGGAATTGGCAGAGTCAGTATGTTTCTCGAGCACATCTCATTGACTATTGACTGAAGAAAATCCACAACAATGACAAATAATAATGGATAGAGTGGGTCTCCTTGGCATACACCAGATATGCAGACAAAATGATTACCTGGCGCACCATTTAAGAGGACAGATGAAGAACCCTTGGACAAAATGCTATTAATCCAGCCAGTCCAACGAGCATCAAAACCCTTGCAATGTAAGATTCTGAGGATAGCTTCATTCTCAATTGTATCGAAGGCCTTAGTGAAATCAAGCTTGAGTAGGATGATGGGCCCTTTAGATGCTTTGCATTGATGTATATATTCGAAGCACCAGGCTAGACAATCCTGGATAGAGCAGCAATGAAGAAAACCATACTGGTTGTGATGTATACATCGCAGGATCACTTTTTGTAGCCAATTGGCTAGCAGCTTAGTCAAAAACATCAAACACGTGTTTGTCAAGGATATGGGCCTGAAATCACCAACCAGTTCTGGGCTTAGCTTCTTGGGTACTAGGGTGATTAAGGAAGTATTAAGACATTCCAAATTACACCTCCCCTCATAGAATTCGTTGACAAGTTGCATAAAATCCTCCTTGAGAATAGACCAGCACCTATTTAAGAAAAGACTTGTAAAGCCATCGGGGCCTGGAGCACGGTCACACGGCATGTTCTTAATTACAGCATCGACCTCAGAATCCGTGAACGGCAAAGATAATTCTTCTAGACCATCAACTCTCTGAATTAAATTGGGCAGATCAAAACCCATTTGTATTCCTTTTGCATGGCCCATACGCTAGATTTTTATTTGGTCAAGTAGTCTAATCACCCCCCTCTAGACATACTTTCGATCCTACAAGTGGTATCAGAGCTTGGGTCTCCATTTTCCTTGATTTCCATAGCTTTGGTGATCATAGCCTTGGTTTCACAACCTAGGAGAGTATCACTACAAAAAAGACACATCCGTGACATTTTGGACCGAACGAATTTATTTTTTCTGTCATACGTATGACACTTCTATGACGATAATTGTGACAAAACCCGGTATCATCATAGATGTGGTGGGCTCCTACTTCTATGACAAAAAATCATGACAGAAAATGGGCTTTTCGTCCTGGGCGGGCCGGAGACGCAGCTGCATGACATTCTTTGGGCCGTCCATGACGGAAAAAACCATGGTAGAAGCAAGGGGGAGGAAAATTTCGGGGAGTTCCCGGTTACGGTGGGAGGTCGGGGGCCGGGCGATGCGCGTTTCTCTCATACATGTACGCACGTGTGTGCGAGGCGTTGGCTCTAACTGAAACCGAGCGAGGCGTTGGGCTCTAACTGAACCCGAGCGAAACTCGAGCGATCGATCGATGGCTGTTAACTGAACCCGATCGAGCGATTCCTTCGCTACTGCTGCTAACTGAAGCCGATCGATGGGATGAACAGTGAGCGTTGCGGGGGGGGGGGGTTGGATGAACAGTGAGCGGTGGCGTTGCCTCTGGATGAACAGGACCCCGTGGTGTGGTGGAGGGCTGGATAAACAGTAGACGGTGGAGGGGTGCCCGTGGAGGGGTGGATGAACAGGACCCCGTGGTGTGGAGGGCTGGATGAACAGTAGACGGTGGAGGGGTGCCCGTGGAGGGGTGGTTGAATAGGACCCCGTGGTGTGGAGGGCTGGATGAACAGTAGACGGTGGAGGGGTGGTTGAACAGTAGCCGGTGGAGTAGCGCGCGGTGGAGGCTGGATAAACAGGAGCCCGTGGAGGCTGGATGAACAGGAGCCCGTGGAGGCTGGAGGAGGTCGACGGTGGAGATGAACAGTATCCCATGGAGTCCCGTTTTGCGGTACGCCACACCCCTCCCGATGAACAGGACCCCTGTTTCGACCATAGGAGGTCCGTTTCCTCCGTTTTGCGGTACGCCAGACCCCTCCCGATGAACAGGATCCCGTTTCCAACGTGGCCGGTCGAACACAAGGCCGTTTCCTCCGTTCTGCGGTACGCCAGGCCTCGTTTCCATTGCATGTTCCGTCCAAGCCCTCCCGATGAACACGACGCATTCCGTTGCCTCCCCATGAAGACGACGCATTCTGTTGCCTCCCCATGAGCAACATCGACCAGTATGTACGTACACATTCATGACCAGAATGACAACGCTACGTATGCTTCGACCAGGTGGGTCCCGACTATCAGGCACTTCCTTGCCTGCGAAGATGTAGCTGGTCGGTCCCAGCAGTCAGGGGGCGAATCGTTTTTTTGCCCGGACGCACTTCCTTGCGTGCGAAGATGTAGCTGGTGGGTCCCAGCAGTCAGGGGGAAACGTTTTTTTCGTGAAGAAATACAGTGGCCCGTCCGGTGGGTCACAGCTGTCAGGTGGAGGAACCATTATTTTCTGCGTAATAAGGAGGCACTTCCTTGCTGTGGCCGAGGACCCGGCTATCAGCCTCTCCACGTATAGTCCACGTCCGATGGAAGTCGTTCCTTGACCACGCCGCGCCGAGAGCACCAGGACGGTGGACGACGTCGAGGCCTAGGAAGGGGACGACACGGAGGCAGGGAAGACTCGGTAGTTGTTTCCCACACGGAGGGGAGTACGACTGTACGAGGTTTTACTGGTTCGTCTACCATCGTCGGAGAATAACAGCAGGTGTGGGTGAGTAGAGGGATGGCTAGGCCAGCGATGGTCGGGCGGTGAGGTCTGCGCGGCAGCACAGCCGGCCGCGAGGAGGAGGGAGCAGGCAGTCCCGCCGGCGCTTGTTTGAGCGGCTGGAGCAGGAAGAGCAGAGATTGAAGAAGCACGACGGCCGTTGGATGGACATCCAATAGTCAGTGCTTGTGCGTCAACCTTTTTTTAGGAAAGCCTCAAATCTGTGGAAAATAGCATACATCCCATCTGCCATTATTTCTAATAATTTACAGCCCATTTGCTAATTCTTAAGGGTTTTTTGGAGCCCATATTCTTTTTGTTAGCATTACAGCCCATATTGTGGCAACAGTTAAAAAATTATACGAAATTTTGCATATTTCGGTGCGGTCTGAACTGTTTTTAATCCCGAAATTTCGACTCACATTCAAACTGATTTTAAAAATAAATGTATATCAATATAAAATCCAACAAATTCTCCACGCATAAGAATTAATGTAATTTAAAATCTTGAAATGAAAAAAAAGATATTTGAAACTAATTGCCAGTTTGATGTGTTTTAAAAATGTAAAACCCATTTCTCATTACTGATGGGCCATTTTCTCGGCCAGCCGAATGAAAGCTCTACTCGTCTTGAAAGATTTGCAGCACAACAGGCCTGACAAAGCGACTTACTTGACAAATCACAAAAAAACTGGGCTGTGGCCGTGGAACCAGCTGTCAGCCTCTCCACGTACAGTGCTCTTCCGATGGAAGTCATTCCTTGACCACGTTGACCACGCCGCACGAAGAGCACCACGGCGGTGGACGACGGTGAGGCCTAGGAAGGGGACGACGTGGCAGTGGAAGTCCGCGTGGAGAGGACTATGAGGGTTCATTGGTTCGGCTGCGGTGTGAGGCTGTCGTCATCGCAGGGCCTGGCCAGCGGTGGGAATAGTAGGGGGTGGTGGGGCCTCTGCGGCAGCACAGCCGGCCACGAGAGGCAGGAGCATGCGGCACGACCGGCGCTGCTTTGGGCGGCTGGAGCAAGAAGACCAGAGGTTCAAGAAGCACTACGGCCGTTGGATGGACATCGTACGGTCACTGGAGCTAGAATCGTTCATATTGACTAAGTTGACAAAGCCCTTCGTCCCCGTCAACTTAGTAGGCCCACAAGTCAGCCTCCCAGCAAGGTGGGTCCCAGCTAGGCGGGGGAGTATTCATTTTTTTGTGCGTAATAAGGAGGCACTTCCGGTGGGTCCGAGCTGACAGCGGGCGGAACATTTTTTCGCGAAATACGGTAGCCCGTCCGGTGGGTCCCAGCAGTCAGGGGGAAATGATTTTTTTTGCAAAATACTGGTGGCCCGTTTGGTGGGTCCCCGCTGTCAGGTGGAGGAATAATTATTTTCCGCGTAATAAGGAGGCACTTCCTTGCGGCTGCCGTGGACCCAGCTGTCAGCCTCTCCACGTACAGTACTCTTCCGATGGAAGTCGGTCATTGACCACGTTGACCACGCCGCGCCGAGAGCACCAGGGCGGTGGACGACAGCGAGGACTAGGAAGGGGACGACTCGGAGCTGGGGAAGACGCAGCAGTGGATGCCCACGCGAAGAGGAGTACGAGGGTTCACTGGTTCGGCTGCGGTGTGAGGCTGCTGTCGCCGCAAAATAACAGGGGGTGTGGGTGAGTAGAGGGATGGCCTGGCCAGCGGTGGGAGTAGTAGGGGGCGGTGAGGCCTCCGCAGCATCATAGCCGGCCATGGGAGGCAGGAGCACGCGGCACGACCGGCGCTGGTTTGGGCGGCTGGAGCAAGAAGACCAGAGGTTGAAGAAGCACTACGGCTGTTGGATGAACATCGTACGGTAACAGGAGCTAGAATTGTTCATATTGACTAAGTTGACAAGGCCCTCCGTCCCCGTCAACTTGGTAGGCCCACAAGTCAGCCTCACACTATGCTGGGTTCTAGTTGGCAGGGGGAATATTCATTTTTTTGTGCGTAATAAGGAGGCACTTCCTTGCGTGCGAAGATAGCTGGTGGGTCCGACATGTCAGCGGGGGGCACTTATTTTCGCGAAATACAGAGGCCCTTCCGGTGGGTCCCGGATGTTAGGTGAAGGAATCATTATTTTGCGCGTAATAAGGAGGCATTTCCTTGTGTGCGGCCGTGGACCCAGCTGTCAGCCTCTCCACGCATAGTCTACTTCCGATGGTGTCGTTCGTTGACCATGTTGACCACGCCGCGCCGAGCGCATCCAAGGTGGTGGACAACGGCGAGGCCCCGGACAGCAACGAGCCGAAGATGGGAAGACGCGGGAGTAGAGTCGCAGACAGAGAGGTGTACGAGGGTTAACTGGTTCTAGTGCGGTGTGTTTCGGCAGTCGGTGGAGAAGAACAGAAGGTGTGGAGGGATGGCCTGGCCAACGGTGGAGTAGCACTTCATAGCGAAGCGTGCTAAGCAGAGCTGCTAGCAGCAGGAGGCGGGAGGTGGTCCCGGCGGCGCTGAAGGAAGAGGACGAGAGATTGAAGATGGATGCCGGTCGTTGGATGTAAATCCAATGGCTAACATGTCAGAATCATTTGTTGACTAAATTGACAACGACTTGCATTGGCTTCGACCTATTGGCCTACATTTCAGCCTCCAAAAATGTGGCACGTATTCAACCCATTTTTTCAGAATTTACAGTCTTTTTTTGCACGGTAGAATTTACAGTCAATTTGATATTTTTTTGAATTACAGCCATTAGCTGGGCTGGGTGAACAAATAATGTAGCGTCCATGTGGCCCGTTTATTTTATTTCCTAAAAAATTACAGGTTATTTGCACTTTCTTGAAATACACGATTTTGCTGGGCTGATTCTAATTATAATGTTGGGTTGGGCCAGCAATGTTATCAAAAAATAAAAAGGGTCTGAGCATTTTGTTATAAATATATTTAAATAATAAGTGATATTATTACATTCGTCCTTAAATCTTACCAAGCTTTTGTACACAATCACTAGGATTTTCGTGCCAAAACAATCTAGGATTTTATTTGTTAAGAAATTATTTTTATAAGTTAATAAGATGTGGGATATTGTTTTCTTACATATGTAAGTATCTGTTAAATATATGATGACAATAAAAATAATATATAATAACATATAAAATATATTTTTTAGAAAAACAGGGAGCATCTCCCCGGTTCCATTGCTGAGAACGAAACCACAACATATTCTGATACAGCAGCTCAAAGAGCAGTTCGAAAGCAAAGGTAGAAAAGCTACAAACTAGGGGGGGTGGATGAACAAGTTCTCTGAATAACACAAATCACCCGAGCGGTGCCAAAGGCAGAGCGGATAGAGCACTCAAATGACACAAGGAGGGTCCAGCGAAGCCTTCATGGTCTTCAACCGAGGGGCCGTGTCAGCCTGCGGCGACCAGTAAGCAAGCGGAGACACCGGGCTAGAAGGCGTAGCATGGTGGATGTCCCTCTTTTTCGGCGCCAGGTGCCCATCATCTTCATCGGAGATCTTAAGACGAGCCCACGAGTCCAGCCCCAGAGCAGGTCGAGCCTTGTTCAGCCACAAGTGATCGCCAACGGTTTCTGGAGGGATCTTGTTAGGGTTTCCACGAAGCTCATCAACTTGTCCTTGTTCAATCCGGAGGAGAGAATCGCCCAGTTCCTCACCATGTTCCTGATCAACCTCAAGACCTGCGGAATGGAAATCCAGGAGGTGTTACTGAAAATTATAGCATTTCTATATTTCCAGAGGCACCAAAGGACAGCTGAGTTAACAGTGTTTAAAACTGAGCACTTTTTGGTAGCAATCCAGAATCTGGCGACAGATTCGAAGGATGAGCCAATCTGACTAGAGAAATATTCCTCAATGTGGGCCAAAGATGTTTAGCAACTATATATTCAAAAAATAGGTGAGAACAAGACTCTTGTTCCAAGAAGTAAACACAATCAAGGGGTTTGATGATGTGTCTCTTCCTAAGGTTATCCCTAGTCATCAATTTGTTTTTGGAGAGAAGCCAGAGAAATACATGAATTTTAGGGGGAACTCTCAATTTCCAGACAGCAGGGATAAACACGGGTTGAACCCCTCTAAAATTGATAACATGATAGAGGGAACTGGAGGAAATACTTCCCCTTATTGTCCAGCTGCCAAATCAGGGCATCCGGCTCGGCAGTAAAGGTAATGCTTTTGGCAATTTCCTCCAACTGGAACCATTGTTCCATGAGACTATCACTAAAGTTCCTTCTAAAAGAGAGTTTTAGGCATTGACCGTCCCAAACTTCATTGACACTTTTGTTAAGCTCATTGCGGACAGAGTAAATAGGCCAAAATTGGACTTCTAGGGGGGATGTGCCAAGCCAAGTATCTTCCCAGAACCTGGTTCTGCTCCCATCCCCTATGTTCCATCTGTAGCCAAATTTCACAGCATGCATAATAGATTTTAATCCTTTCCAGAATCTAGAGGTCTTAGGGTTGGAGGAAGGGACAAAAATATTAGGTTTATTTCCTAGGTATTTATGGGCAATAAGAAGCTTCCAGGGTTTTAGGTCTTCCTCATAGAATCTTTTAATACAAGACCCTAGAAGACAGATGTTAATTTCTTGGAGGTTAGGTATGCCTAGGCCTCCAAAATCTTTTTTCATAGAGACTAGGGCCCAATTAGCAAGGTGTAGCTTCCTATTTCCCTCAAAATCATTCCACAAGCAATGAGACATCTGAGAATTGATGAGGTTCACTGCCCATTTAGGGAACTTGAAGAAGGAGAGGAGATACACTGTAATGCTAGCCAAACAAGCTTGTATGAGGATCAATCTACCTCTGTAAGAGAGAAGTTTGCCCCTCCACCCAGCAATCCTTTTAATGATTTTATCCAGAAGGGTTGGATATCCTCTCTCCTCAGTTTATCATAGTGGAGAGGGATACCTAGGTACTTAATGGGAAGTTACCTTTATTTTAGACTAGAATAGAGAGGAAGTCAGCTAACTCCTGATCATCCCTGTTGATAGGGATGAGTTCACTTTTAGAGTAGTTGATTCTCATGCCTGAGACTTGTTCAAACTAGGTTAGAACAGTTTTCAGATTGCTAGCATGTGTGGAGTCATTGTCTAAGAAAAGGATGGTATCATCTGCATATTGAAGGTAGATGATGCCACCAGGGCAGACCTCAGGACAGAGCCCTGCAATCAGACTATGATCAGCAGCTTTGCTCAACATTTTAGTAAGAACGTTCACTACTAAATTAAACAAAAGCGGGGAGATGGGGTCACCTTGCCTAAGGCCTCTACCAGCAAGGAAAAAATCACTTTCACAGTTATTTAACTTGACCCCAACAGACCCCCCATGAGTAAGTTGCTGGATCCAACTCTCCTCTATGAAAGGCTTGGAAAAGATCTAAGAGATCATTTTTCACCAAGTCCCTAAAATGCTGGTAAAACAAGAAGGGAATCCCATCAGGACCAGGAGTCCCATCAAGATAAGAGCTAAAAATGGCTTCCTTCACCTCTGTCTCTGAAAAAGGGGCTTCTAGCAGCTCATTTTCAGCAGGAGAGACTTTTTCAGAAGCAGAGAAAAAATTGTTTTGTAGAGAGAACCCAGAAGGGTTTTCTTTCTTAAACAGGTCTTTGTAGAAGTCACTAGCCACTTTCAGCATCTCATCTACCTCAGTAACAGGGCCATTAGGGCCATCAAGGGAGTGAATGAGGGTTTT
The DNA here is from genome assembly GCF_056163025.1 of Triticum urartu. NCBI lineage: Eukaryota > Viridiplantae > Streptophyta > Magnoliopsida > Poales > Poaceae > Triticum > Triticum urartu. Next base: position 80,807,276 of record NC_141878.1, on the reverse strand, counting down.
CCTCCTCCTCTGGTTAGCTACTACATGGAAGTAAGCAGTATTTCTATCACCCTCCTTAATGTTCCTATCTCTAGACCTTTATTTGGCTTTGATTTCTTCTTGAAGCCAAATTTTCTTGAGCTCTCCATGGATAAAGTTTAATCTATTAGTCTCAGCCTCAGAGAGGTCAGTGGTTTCTGCCTTAATATCTAGAGAATCAAATTCAAGGAGGAGAACCCTTTTGTATCTTCTAAGATTAGCTTCCTCATTGGAGTTCCACCCTTTGGTAGTTCTTCTAAATCTCCTGATTTTGATCTGCCAATTTTCTAGGGGGCAGATGCTCCCAGTAGGCTCATTCCAGATTTTCCTGACTAGCTCAATAGAATCTTCTCTAAGCAACCACCACTTATCAAATTTAAAACTATTGCTCTTTGGAGTTTGGTTAAGACCAAAGTCCCAGAGCAAAGGAGTGTGGTCACTACCACATCTGGGCAGAGCTCTACAACTAGAAAGGGGAAAGAAACTATCTAATTCTGTGTCACAGAAAATTCTGTCAATGGTGGACATAATCCTGGAGCAGCACTTCCAACATATCTAGCAAAACTGTGGGTTTTCCTTCTGACAAGGCAATTCTCAACTTTATGGGTAACCATTTTGCAGATAAAACAACTCTCGGGCTTGACATATTTATCCAAATGATGCCCTGGTTCCCCACAGTTGTAGCAGATCACCTCAGAGTATGCCATAAGGCCCGAAACAGGGGCAGGAGCAGTTTCCTGGATGTCCTATCTCTTCTTTTGCTGATTCTTGCCTTGAGATTTCCCACTGATCTGAGAGTCAGAACCACCAGCAGATTGATCTTGGGCAATTATAGAAGCCTGCCCAGATTGTGCCCCCATTTGGGGCGGAGGTGGGCAGTACCACTGCCCAACCAGCGCTCCCCCCATTGTGATAGGGGACATTCATCGGAGTTCCTGGTTTCTTCTCATCCTCCAGCCAGATGTTGTCTCTCAGGAAGCAGAAATAACCACTAGACAGCTCAATTGAAGCAGATTGCAAGCCTAATTTCAATCTTCTGTAGGTTTGGGAGAGAGGTAAGGTAGGGGATCCACCTGCTCCGGCTCCGGTGGTGTGCTGGTGGGCAGGAGTCCACTCAAGCATTCCCATCTTGCAGCACGGCGTGGATCTCCTGAATTCACTTCTCCTTTCGCCCATCAAACGAACGCAATCGGCGGCTCACTGGGGTGGGGCATCTGGTGCTTCTCCGAAAAATCTCCTTCGAAGTAGATCCGTAGGGCTAGATTCAGTAGCTCCCAATCCACATGATCCTTGCACATCCGAGCATACCTGCGCGAGTGAGAGAACGGATTCGGTCCCTCCTCGGCTTCCTCCCTCGCAGCTTCCTCCTCTGCTTCCCTCCATTCACGCGTGCACTGGGTCCAGGAGAGAGCGTCGTCGCGGATCCGCATCGCCCGCTCCCTCCATCTCCTCCCTCGAGTCTCCCGCAGCACCGCTGGCGCGACGGAGTCGAGCGGCTGGAGCATCCGCGGGAAGGCTTTGTAGACATGTGGGAGATGCATCTTGTACATCTACCTATCTTCCAGCCATTCCCCCGTGGATATGGCCGGCGACTCCATGGGGCGCGCGAGCGGACTTGCTGAGGGGGCAGGCGCGCCCGGAGTCAGGAGGCGGGGGGTGGCGGCGAGATCTATTTGCCAATTACTCCCTCCTTTTCGGTTTATAGGGCTCAATTCAAAAATCTCACCAACCAAGGTAGATGATGAATGGTGGAATACTTTTTGTAGTTTGCAAAAGCACCTAATTAATGCACTTGTTTTCCTCAAAAAATTATGTTTATCAATGCATAAATTGCAATGCATGCATGCATAAAGTGCATGCATTGGTCAATTTTCTCTTAATACTTGCATGCAATGATTTAATGCACCTTGGAATCTGAACATGTGATGGAAAACAACCAAATTGAGCCTTATAAAATGGAAAAACTAAAATTTTGAGATAAGCCCTATAAACCGAAAAGGAGGGAGTATGTGAACTAAATAGTCAACATATAAAATAATTTAAATATATATAATATAGTTAGAAGGGAAACATAAGTTGGACATGACGTTCCTATTCTTATATAGAAAAATAGAACAGACCTCTGCGTTTTCTTCAAAAAAATACATAAATTGGGCTGCCAAAAATAAAACCTCGGATGGGAGGTCCATAGGCCGGTCGATACATGACGGCCCTAAGAAAATACAAACAGGCCTATGGACCTCCCATCCGAGGTCGTGGGCTGCGCATGTTAAAAATGAAATCCTAGACGGGGCAGCCCAAAACCACGTCCAACACTTGCCAAAACTTCGTCCCTCGTTTTCTCTGTGTTTCACACACTCGACATTGTGTGGGCATTTTGACTGTGCATCATATGAAGATGTGCTATGCATGAATGTTGATCAGCATGATGTTAACTAGCTGGTAGTTCCATTTTCGACCATGAACAAAACTTCCAACATGATGTTAACCCTGTTTGAAAAGGCCGTGTTAATATAAATGCTCTGCCTCTGAAAGTTGCAGTTTCTTATCCGAAACTGAACTTGCAGTTTCTTATCTGAAACTGAAACTTGCAGTTTATTCTCTGAGAATCACATTGTCTGCACTTTTATACTCCTATGAAACTACATTTTTTAAGTGCTAAAAATAGATATCTAGAATTCATAAAATACTTTATATGCTCAATACTGCAAATCTGAAATTCAAAAGACATTCATATCTAAAAGTACTCTCAAAATACACAACACAAAACACAATTCACAACCTACAAATACTAACAACCCTAAGCTCCTCCTGACAATTCACAACCTTCCCGACTATTGGGCTGGGGGGGCAGCCCCCTCCTATTCCTTGGTGGCAGACAGCCGCCCCGTGAGACGATGTGAACGGCGAGGGATACGATGGCAGGGAAGCGTTGTCGGGCCAACTGCTTTTCTCCTCTTGCAGTTGGGTTCGGTCGACGAAGACTCCACCGGCTCGCTCTGGCAGGACACCCTCACAAACGGCACCTTGTAGATGCTCGATCCTTCAATCTCTGGTGGATGCTCCATCTGGGATCGATACTCCCACCACCGCTCCCTCACGATCGGATTCGGTGAATCTGTTTGCTCCATGGCCCAGGAGCAGCTCTATGTATTCCGGCGCGACTCCCTCCGGGAGTATCGCCGCCTTTTCGCTCTGTTGCAGATAGTTGGCCATGGATGTCGCCGTCGTTGCTAGTTGGTCCTTGTTGTCAAACCAAGACTGTATCTCCAACATCCTAGCTAGCTTCACAGGGTCGCCGTCTGCGATCCTCACGTATCAGTTGTACTCCTCCATCGATCTACTTCTCCACAGCACCTTCACTCGCCGGCGGTGGTTTTTGAATGGAAGAGGAGAGGAGCAGCGCTGGTTTTGGATTAGAACAGGAGAGGAGCGACGCTGGTTTTGGACTGGAACAGGAGAGGAGGGGTGGTGGTTTTGAAATGGAAGAGGAGAGGAGCGGCGTTGCATTTAGATTGGAACAGGAGAGGAGCGGCAGTGGTTTAAGAGGAGAAGAACGGAAGAGCGGCGCTGGTCTTGGAAGTAGTTTTTTGTTGTTTTGCGTATTTTGGGTCAAAGTTTGACCACGTACTATATTTGACAAGCAAAATGTGAATGCATGTCACCAAAAATTGTATCGTTTGGTTCGTATCTGAATGTACTTTCAAATTATACTCCCTCCATTTTTGTATACAAGACCACAAACTCATATTACAGGTACCAAGGTAAAAATCAATGCTATGTTTAAGTAAATGTTGCAAGCTAGCTTGTCACCTTGATTGTCGTGTTAATTAATGTGGTTTTTATCTCCCAAGCACAACAAGCCAACCCTCTTACTCCTCATTGGTTGATTAATGTTGGGAATGCAAGCTAACCTTCTCACTCCCGCATGCACACAAGGGATATTAATGTCCTCGGGTGCTAGTACGAGGCAAACGCCATCAATTTTGCCTCGATTAATGTTAGTGACCTTGTATAGTTGCAAATTGTAATTTTGATAGTGGCCTTGTATACAACGTATAACATATATTTTATGTGCGAAAATCATGGTCAATTATGACCCAGAATAAAAGGGAGACTAGTTAATGTGGGGTCGCTTTCTTAATTGAAGGGTAAATTGATTTTGATTTTGATCCAGTCAGAGCGCGCCGGCCCTCTCATCCAATCCTAAATCGCTGCCGCACGCTCCTCTCCCTCTTCTCCATTGCAAAACCACCTCCTCTCCTCTCCATCATCTCCATTCCAAAACCACCGTCTCACCTCTCCCTCTTCTCTATTGCAAGACCACCGTCTCTCCTCCGTTTTCTAGACGCTTTGCTCCATGGCGCGGGCGCAATCCATGGATACAAAATTAGTATAATGTATACTATTTAAAAGTGAGGGCGGGGCTTTTCCTGCGCGGTAGGCGGCGGGGCAGTTCCGCCTAGTCAGTTCGACAGAGACGCGAGAAGACGAGGGAGTAGGCTGCTGCAAACGTAGGGCTGTGTGATTTGACAGCAAGTTACTGCTGGACAGGTGGGGCCCCATGATTTGACTTGCCATTATCATTTTAACTGCGGCGCTACGACCGGCGTGAGTCTCCCAGATTCCTGACCACCTCCATACATGTGCCTCTCCCAATGCTCCACCATGTAGTAGAGGCTGGCTCTTGCATGAGAGCCCACTTCTCCACTTTTTGCTTGCCTCTCTTTCCTCCACATATGCAAAAATGCCATGTAAAGCGCACTATTTACTTTTACTTGCTCCTACAGGTGCTTAAGCTTGCCACATAGGTATAAAGTCTGATGTGGCAAGTTAATCAAGAAAAGAGAAACTAGTTTGGTGACCCAAGGAAGAAACGGTGCTAAGCGCGTGTACCTAGGTGAAAAGACAATTTTGAGTCTATAGCTAATTAAATGAAGCAAACTTAGCAACACCATTTCATTGGAAGAGGTCACTCCTTGGCAAATGCAATAAATACACGCGCTTAGCACCGTTTCTTCCTTGAGTACGAAGAAAGAGATAGAGAGGAGTAAAAAAATACACTTATAGCCAACCTTGTTGTAGTATGAGTGACTAAGTGATGACTATGTATGACATGCCAACATCAGATAGCCTAACGCACCGTGTTAAATCTCCAAGGGCGCGACCGCGCGAGTGACGCGACGGTCGTGGTAGGCGCGACCATGATACGGGCTGCTGGCAGCCCTTGGATCTGAGATCAAACGGTCGCATGCTAAGTTGCTGAAAATTTGCAGAATAACCCTCCAGGATAGGATATTCACCCATAGGTGTAGAATCACGCCATGCAACCGTTCGATCTCAGATCCAAGGGCTCTTGGAAGCCCGTATCATGGGAGAATGGAAAGCCACTACCCTGCCGTTCGCACGCTGGCAGTTCGCTCCTACTCGTCCCCGCATGTCCTTCAATACTACGGCGGTTCGCTCCTAGTCGTCCTGTCCATTCACATTACGGCAGTTCCACTAATCCTAACCCTCCTCCCAAATCCATGGCGTCCCAAATCTCCACGATCGGCGGTGAGTACAAGGTTAGAATCATCACCGGCGATGAGTTCGACGTCATCTACACCCGTTCTTCCGCGACGGTGAAAGGATGCCTTTCTCGCTTCAGCCGCATGTTTGAAAACTCAGATGATGAGTGGGTCGATGGGCTAGATGTTGAGTACACCACAGTCCTGGGATGAGAGAAGGATCTAAAGGACGAAGAGAGGAAGAAGCCCGCCGTGATCCAGGTTTGCGTACATAACGTTTGCTTGGTCTACCACATATGACATGCCGACGTTGAGTGCCAGGACTTTAAGAACTTCCTCAAGGACAAAACAGTGAAATTCATTATTGTAGACTTTGGTAACGACAAAGAAGTCCTGCGTCGGATAGGCCTCGTTGTAGGCAACACCTTCGACCTCCAAAAGAATCGGCTGGTGTCCTCTTGTCAGCCTTCAATGCTGACCCTCGCAGGAGCCATGGTTCATTCTTCGTACGGTAAACTGGAGAAACCTCATTACACATTTCATCGTCATGCATGGCAGTGGAATGTACTAGATATAGACCACATCCACTATGCTGCAATGGATGGCTACCTTTGCTTCAATATCTACAAGGGTTGGATGAAGAGCAACAGCCAAGTGTGCAGTTCAAGCAAAGAAGTATCGTCCAAGAGGAAGAGGCACAAGGACGAAGTCGAGGACATGGACGAGGACTCCGAGTAAGGTGGCAGTGCCGTTGCTCATGGTGGTTCTAATGCAGTGTCTACCGGAATAGTTGCAAAGTTTAATTTCAGGTGTGCTTAATTTAATTTGAGGGGTGTGTTGTGCTGAGCCCCCAGCAGAACTATGTTATGTTTCTTCTCGTTACTTTAACTCTTCAGTATGTACATACTAGTATTTCTTACATTTCATCTTTTAGTTGGTATAGTACTACCACTCGTTTCTTCACATTATATACGTACAATATATATGGCCAATATCATATAGCCAGCACTTTAGTTGTCAAAGAATTTCAGGGTGCTTAGTTTTGTCAAAGAATTCCAGGATGCTTAGAGGGTGCTTGGATCCAAGGGACTTATTTTAGGCTGACTAAAAATAGTCTCTTTAAGAGGCTAAAGTTCCAAGCACCCCTGACTAAAGAGGGCTAAAACTAGTCTTGAGACTAAATTTTTTTAGTCAGGGGTACCCCTACTAAAATGTGGATTAGTCCTCTCTCTACTCATTTAACTCCTCTCCTTTAACACAGGCGAGTTCTGGATTGGAGGGTTTGGAGGATAATAAATGTTCATTAACTTGATTTTAGCCTTTTTTAGTATTTGGATCCAAGCATGGGTGAGGCTAGCATGTTTTAGTCCCACTACTTTTAGTCATGGGACTAAAACGTATCCAAGCACCCTCTTAGTTTTATTTGATGGGTGGGTTGTGCTGGACACCATTATTGTGACTAGCCTTTTTAATAGTACTATATGCATAATTTGGCGACGAGCGCTCTCTATATGTACCACCTTTCTTTAATTTCAAGTTTTGCTCCATGGCGCAATCCATCGATACTACTGCTGTACAAAAGTATACATTTTTTAAAAGGCTAGAGGGTGGGGCAGTCTAGCTTGGTCGGTTTCACGAGAGGCGAGGACCTTTGTGATTTGACGGCTCATTACTGCTGGAAGGCGGGGCCTTGTGATTCGACTGCTCGTATAAATGCGCCGACGACCTGATCGAGGAGGAGCAAAGAACCATGCGGTATACTCAAGTTTTCCACTGGAGTAGTACTGCGACGGAGGAGCACGAAACACGGCAGCCCAGTGCCATATGGCGATAAAAATGATCTAATTTGCTAGTCATCTCATTGTTAGCATTGTTCTATTCATTCCCTCAAAAAAATGTTCTATTCAAGCCTCGCAGAGAACGTGCCACGTGCGGTGAAACACCCGAAAAAAAGATAAAACACAGGAGCAAAATAAGAAGGAATATTATCACCCCAGATGATCTAATTTGCAGCGGAGTCGTAACTGCTTCTTCATCGCCTCCACGACCTCCATCTCCTTGCGCGTCTCCGCCATCTTCATCATTGTGTCCATGGCATGGCATTTCTCGACGCGAGCCTTCATCATCTGTTCCACGGCCATATTACGTACCTTGACAGCAGCCGGGTGCTCGATGCGGAGCTTCACCAACTCTTCCTTCTGTTCCATGGCGAGGGCCTGCAGCATCTTCATCGAGGAACTACTATTCTCATGCAGCTTCTTCCAGCCGGCGTTCTTCTCCTTCAACAGGTCGATCTCGTGGCAGAGCTTCGCATTGTCCTCCCGAAGTCGCAGGATTTTGCCGGTCGCCTTCTTCTCCGAGGCAATGCTCTTCTTCAGCAGCATCACCAAGCCGGCGGTCAACTCCCCCTGCTGATTGAGCTCAACGGGCATGTCGTCGAGGCTCTCCTTCAGCAACTCCATCAAGCCTTGGATGAACTCCTTCTGCTTATTGAGCTAATCGGGCATGCCGTCAAGGGATAACGACTCCAGCTCCTCTGGCTCGGCATGTTCGCCTCCGCGGCTAGGGCGCTCCTGGGAGCCATCGCCTGCCCGTGAGAGATCTTTCGAGGTCTCTGCATGGCGGCGAGCCCTCTCTTTTTTTCTGTAGCCTTGGTTGCCGCTCCCTTGTTACGAGTAGTTCTCGACCTAGAGCTCTGCTCACCGGCCATGGCAACGACAGATGAAGAAGAAGCACTTATGAGGAGGAAAGGTAGAGTGATTTTCGGTTTGGTAGTTCCCCTTTTTATAACCTAAATACTAGCACTAGTACTAATACCTGCATAGTGGGAACACGTTCAGGTTTGGTACATACTACTAGTAGGTGTGAGCAGACTTCCGAATGTGATGGGAACAAGGTAAAGATTAATTAATGGTTTTGGTTTCGAGGCCCGAAACGGCTCCCAATGAGTTTAGCGGAACATAAATTTCAAGTAGAAAATTTGAGCACTACTGGCCGTTGGATATCATCTAGATTCCACCAGATTTCGTCACATGTATAATCTAGAAGACTCCATGGTTGAACTTAAGCATAATGCACAAACATCAAAACACAAGCACTTCTTATTTGTTCTAGAATCTTCCGTATCAGAATTGCCCAAATGTTTTTCTACATGATTTGCCATTATTTGTTTTTACGTTATGTCTTAAGACGCACAATTCCATGAATCTTAAAATAGATTAGCTTTATTATAAAAACTAGATGATTTTGAATGAAATGAACTATAAGAATTAAACGAACATCTACATCATGCATATATGACTCAAAGCTTGCATGCTATAATGTGGTATTTATTCATAATTTGGTTGCCAAATCTCATGCGTGCAATGCACGTGTACCTTACTCTAGTCTAAATGGTGTTTGTGTGTGTATTGTGCGTGTTGAGGTGCAAATTGTCTTTTTTTTGGGTACACGTTAAGCTTGTTCTTCCGAAATTTCAAGCCGCACCTTGTTATGCCGAAAATTCAAGCTAGCGTCTCTGTCTATCGTGCTGCGAAACTCCCGCCTCTTCAACCTGCGCCTTGTTAGCCCGAAATATTTAAGATATATCTTTGTCTTGTTGTGCTCCGACAACTCCCTCCATCTCAACCCGCGCCTTGCTACTCCGAAATTACAACGCGCGCAAAAACTCCCACCTCCTGTGAAATCCCGACACGCGAAATGCCTGTGGTACCCCTGAACCAAAAGAACTGCCTCAAATTGGTGGGGGTACTTTCGTAACTTACCCCACATTTTGGACAAGCGCGTCTCTAAGCCATGGTTCCCCACTGCCATCCCATCCGCCCACCCATTCGTACACCGAGGCCGCGAAAACCCGCGACGAAACCCCACACCCTGCTCCGTCCGCCATCCAGTCGGAGCCTCTTCCTCGACGACGTCGTCCACAGCAACACCTCGACGTCCCTCATCCACCGTACCGGATGAGGATCTGTCGTCGATCTCATCGTCTCGCCGGTTCAGCCACCCCGTCCTCCACCTCCAAGGAGCTGCCCCGACGTTCCCCTCGTCTTTTGCGCCACCTCCATTCCCACACCGCCGTCTTCACCTGCACCACCGGAAGAGCATCATCATCACCGTTTCCTCGGATGAAGCTGCGGCCTAATTGGCGCCACCAAAGAGGTTGTACACTAATTGCTGCATTTTCTTCTTGATTCGATCTCACGGTGCTGCCGGCGCTCGGTCCCGAGCCGACACGGTGCGGCTCCATCCACGGCGGCGTCGCCGGCCACTTCCTCCACGGCGTCGCTCCCTCGGCGGCGACGTCCACATCAATAGGACCTGCTGCTGCTTTAGCTCTCGCTCGCGCTGCTGCTCTGCTCTTGCTCTCGGTCCCCTGCCTAGTCTGCTCTTGCTATTGCTCTTGCTCGCGCTGCTGCTCTCGCTCTTGCTCTTGCTTGTGATGCTGCTCCGATTTAGCTACACTTCACTCCGATGCCACCGAGGTGAAGGAAGAACCAGCCGCAGCGGGGAGGGGGGCTCGCCGGAGAGTTACCCCACTATCTATCTTAGGGTTCAGGATGGGGGAGGTGGTCGCCGGCGGTGGCAGGGCGTTGGCGGGCGGTGGTGTGGGGATCGCCGGAGAAAAAGCTCGGCACGGGGAGGCTAGAGGGATGGCCGGGGCGACGGTGGACCGGCGGTGGGGAGTGTTTTCGGGGCGGGCGGGGCGGCGCACCACCGGCCGCGGGCAGCGGGGGGCTGCTGTTTGGCCGGCTCAGGGGGGTGGAGGTTGAAGATGAACCGCATGCCCTTGATTTCATATCCAATGGCTGCAAAATCGACTGACCAGAGATGAAAAAGTCAGTCGACCGATGTGTAGCCTCACCTTGCTAGTGCATTTAGTTTCGATAGCAAAATTCAGTTTCGACGGCAAAATTCAGTTTCGATAGTTAAGTTCAGTTTCGACAGTTAAGTTCAGTTTCGACAGTTAAATTCAGTTTCGACAGTTAAGTTCAGAGATGAGCGGCTGATGTATTTTACATCTAGCACTTTATGGTTATGTATTTTACGTCATGTATTGAAGATGCTATTAGAATTCCACTCAGGTTAACGTTGTTCGTTGTGTCTCTTGTCCTACTTCAGCCTCGGCGTCGTACAACTCACCGGAGCTGCTCCAACGACGAAACCCTCCATCACAGCGGAGCAGTACCTCGGGCTCCATCTCCAGACTCCTAAGATCTTCTTCCCCTCCTCCGACAGCCAAGTCATCCAGAGCATCCTCACCGGCCAACCCAATCACGCTGAGATCAACATGGCTTCGCCAAAGAGGTTGTGCACTTGTTGCATCTCTTTTTTACTCTACATGTTATATATATTGTCCACTGAGCACTCGTAGCAACAGGAAATACGATTATTTTATCCTACTATATGACAAGCAATGAGGTACCAGGCAACTTAGCTATCCGTGATGGACTCTCTTGAACGCCATCATTATTTATCTCTGCGCGTTTGAGCTGTGCATTTGTCGATGGGCCTGGGAGTTGAGCTAGTATGGCAATGGACTGGGTCCAAAGTAATAGAAGTAGCACAAAAACATTTTTTAGTGTAGGATTTTCCTTGCTCAAGCCTTCCTACTAGAATCGCCAGTGCTTGAAAGGAGAAGTGAATGAAAAACATCGGAATTGGAAAGTTTCCTATGGTACTACTTTTCATGAATTTGGTGCAAAGGAATGGAGCAAAGGAAAACTGTAGGATTTGTTCCTTTAGTGTCTCCTTGAAAGAAAAACCGCAGGAATTCTAATTTCCACTTCTCCTCCTTTTCATATTCCTATTCATCAAGCACAAGACTAAGAGATAGTAGCATAATAGCATTATAACCGTACATTTTCTTGTGGTTTGACTTAATCTCACCATGCTTTTTTGCATCCTGTGATCTTCCAATTGTTGTGAATCAAACACCCAGATTGGCAGAAATCATGTGTTTTTAAATTCTCTATTTTGCACGTGCATTCCTATCCTATTCTTGTCTATTTCCTATCCCTGCATTGTTAGAATCCTCAAATTCAAACAAGTCCTTACTCAATTACTTCTGTTACAGATATGTGTCAAAGAAAACCTTGTGTGGTTTGTCCTGCTCCTGCGGTGCTGTGTTCCACCCCAGCTCAGCTGCTCCAACGACGGAAGGGTTCACCACAGCAGGGATCCACTCTCCAGACTGTCTTTCGCCGCCTCAGATCTTCTTCCCCGCCGCCGGCAGCCACGACAACTGCATTACCATCATCAACTGAGCAGATGACCTTGAGGACTACATGGGTCCGCAAGAGAGGTCGCACTCTTCCGTGTCTGCTTACGTTATGCGTCGCTTAATATGATGACATGCTACATTATCGTCGTGTTCACCTATTAGACTCTGAGTCAGGTCCAAAGTAATGTTGAAACTTGAGTTTTTAAATGGTTGTGGGGTACATATTGGGGCAGCAATCAGTACTATCTGTCTACTATCTGGTTAATCTCCGGTGTCTACTATGAGTTTCATGTTGGGTGCAAACAAACATTAAAGGAGCCATTATCTATATTTTTTAGATAAAGCTATTATCTGCCTGCTATCATTGGTTTTGGGTCTATCCACAGTTTGCTACCATCACTCTGGATTTGTGCATGCACTCCTTACATAATCTCACTATGTTTTATTCCTATGCATGCCAGTTATTGTACACAATGGAACTGATCATGTAGAGCAAAAGAGACGAGCCTTGCGTGGCAATAAAATTTCATGCAGACGTCGTTCCATGGTGGGCGCAAAGGCAGCCCCCCTCCACCCATTTCGGATCGTAATCAAGAGGAAGATAACTGTTATGAGGGGGATTCAGAAGGAGAAGACCACTCCTATTTACCCCATGAGGTCTTCGCTCTAACTTGGCATGCTGATGTTGGTAATATCATGCATATGGTGCCTTGCATTGCTTACTGTATACATTAAAGATGTCATCTTCTTAGTTTAGACATGCTTTGTGTCAATGCCATCTGTTTAGTTTCTTTATCGTATATGTGAATCATGCAATGCCATCTTGTCTAGCCAGGCATCATATATGTGAATTTTGCAATGCCACCCTGGTTAGCCAGTCATCTTCTAAGTGAATTATATCATGCCATCATTTTTTTATTACGTGTTAAATTTGTCAACAATTTTAGTACATTCAATTACTCTTCCTGTGCATCAGCCATTTGGCACGGTCATGGAAAAATCTGGAGTGGAAACAAGGTCTTCAGAGCAGACAATGCTATCTGGCGAAGTGCATGTCTTGCTGGTTACCGATAGCTCCTCAGAGGAGGATTCAGAGATAGATGACTAGTCATATCCCCCCCCCCCGAGGTGCATGCCCTAACTTGGCAGGGTTATGTTGCTCATATCGTGCGTATGGTATCTTGCATTGCTATGTCATTTGCTTAGTTTAGACATGCTTTGTGTGAATGCCACCTGTTTAGTGTCTAATTACCATATATGTGAATTATGCAATGCCATCTTGTTGCAAGACATTATATATGTGAATTATGCAATGTTATCTTGTTGCAAGGCATTATGTATGTGAATTATGCAATGCCATGCTGTTTAGGCAAGCGTCATATATGTGAATTATATCATGCCGTCCTTTTTTTGTATTTCTCATTACTTTTGTCGACAATGTTTGTATATTCAACTGCTCTTCCTATGCATCAGCCATTTGAATTGGTGATGGAGAAATCTGGAGTGAAAACAAGGTCTTCAGAGCAGACAATGCTACCTGCTGAAGCAGATATCTTGCTGGTTACAAATAGCTCTTCAGAGGAGGATTCAGAGGCACATGACCAGTCCTATTATCCCCCTGAGGTGTATGCTCAAACTTGGCAGGGTTATATTACTCATATAATGCATATGTTGTATTGTAATGCTTAGTTTTTACATCATATACACAATATTGAATGCCATCTCCTTAGTTGACACATCATATATGCGATTGCCCTCTGCTCACTTCCTTAGTATATAAATCATATATTTGAATTATGGCATGCCATGATGTTTACATAGACAGCATTTATCTGAATTATGGCATGCCAACCCATTTTCTAAAGACATAATATAGTTATATCATCTCATCCTGTTTACATAGTCATCATATTTAAATTATGTCATTCTATCCATGAATTATATCATGCCATCATGTTTCCATCGACGGCATGTTTGTGATTTATGGCATGCCAACCACTTTAATAGACACATCATATAGTTATATCATGTCATCCTGTTTACATAGTCATCATATTTTGAAGTATGTCATTCTATCCTGTTTAGTTAGCCATCATACATGTGAAATTGTGTCATGCTATCCTGTTTAATTAGCCATCATATATGTGAAATTATGTCCTCCTATTCTGTTTGCTTAGACAACATAAATGTGAATTATTTCATGCCCTGTTTTTTCCCTACTATCCATTGCACCTGTCTATCTTACAATGTCTGTACATTCAATTACTTTTCTTTTTTTATCAGCCATTTCAATTGGAGAGAGTGATGGCAGTATCTGTGGGAGTAAAAACACGGTCTTCAGAAAAGATCATGCTACCTGTCGATGCAGATAGAATGACAGTTGTACTTGCCCAAGAACCAGCCCCACCACACATAACCCACACTCATGCAGATTGTACCCCTACCAAGTTGGACAGAGAACTAGCTACACCCCTTCTAACCCCAACCCCAGCAGATAGACACCCAGTTCCCGTTGACACAGCACCATCTCCACCACAGAGCACCCAAACACGAGCAGTTAGTAAGGCAACTGCAGTGCCCAAATCACAAGGACCACCACTCCGAACCCGAAGTCAACGCTTAAAGCAGAAGAAGAATTGTTCTCAGGTCAGGTTTCGTAGCTATGGTTCATACTACTTTGCTCTTGCATCATTGTATTTACTGATACCAACTAATTTCAAATTTGAAGGATGCAATTGAAACTCCAATGGCGCAACAAGTATGTTTTAAACCTGTTTCTTCAACGTGTTTGGCTGTTTGCTGTTGTAACTTGCTCTATATTGATTTCAGTTTCAATTGAATAAACAGTTATGTTCTCATGCCATGCACATTACAAGTGTTGTTATTGCTGTGTAGTTTCCCAAACTTATATTCTGTCTATGCTGCTTTGTCTTAAATAGATATGATTTGAACTGTATCTATCTTGATTTGGCAACATAAACTAGAATGATATAGACCATACATTGACCATACTACATAGATATATGTTTGTTTCATGTTGTTATCCTGTCCACCTTACTACTGAACTGGTTTACCAAAATGAGTTTCATATACTACATTGTAAACCTGAGATGTGTTTGTTTGTTTCTCTTTTAGAACATGATAAAATATTGGAGAAGAGTACCCTGTTATGCAATGGTAAAGGAAGTAATGCAGATAAGGTTCAAGATAGTGAGACATCCCTGTTGGTCTCCAAGAAAGCTGATAAAAACTATATTGAAGACACTCAGACAACCCCAAAGTCCTGTCTTGATGTAGTGTTTGAGTTACTGGCTACCACTGCTGGCACCGGATCTTCGAACTCATTGCCTGAATCAGTTCGGCCTCTTGACTCTCAACTTCAAGTTGAAAGACATCGATCAGATGTTATGCGACAGGAAGCCGAAGGACTGAGGAAGTCCCTGCAGAATTCAGATGCATACTTTCTGGTGCAACAGCAAGCGCTGGAGGACTTAAGCGCCAAACAATAGAAAGTTAATAAGCTTGCTAAGCATCTTCCCAGCATTATGGGTACCCAGGATATTGTTTCTTGAGCTCTTCTGAAATGGTTTCAGTTCTAGACTTGTTTTGCTGCGACGTTTATATGCTGCTGTGTTCCCTATATTTGCACTGGTGGCGAACTTTGATGCCCAGTGGATGTAATATGTGTAATAGTCGTGATAGCCTAGTGTAAGTTGCTTGCTTATTTATTTCCTTGTTGTCTTGTTTATTTGTTTGCTTGTAGTCAGTGCAGTTCTTTTTCTGCGGTTTGCTAGTGGCTGCAATAACCTATTTTTTTAAAACTAGGCCACAATAACCATGGGCTAATATTTACTGTAGTGACACTGGGCCTCCTACGGGCCATAGAAACAGTGGGCCTTCTACGGGCCGTATAAACAGTGGGCCTTCTACGGGTCGTAGAAACAGTGGGCCTTCTACGGGTCGTAGAAACAATGGGCCTTCTACGGGTCGTATCATCAATGGGCCTTCTACGGGCCATATCATCAATGGGCCTTATACGGGCCAAACAGACCGCATTCTGGCCGTAAACGGGCTAGAGTTGGAATCGTCCGTTCATGGGCCGACCATAACGGGCCATCGTTAATAGGCCGTATTTGATGACGCTGTGAAAACGGCCCAACGTATTAACGGACCACAAACGGGCCGACTGTAACCATGGGCTGAATTTGGCCCACAAGCAGAAAATGACAATAACGGGCTGTAAGTAAACGAATGCTGGAAATGAGCCCAAGAATAAATGGGCTCTGAGAAGGCCGAAAGATAACATGGGCTGGAGACAGTCCAACGGAATAACGGGCCGTTAATGGGTACAAAGTGATACACTGTTCATTACCGGCTAGTTTCACCACGGGCCGTTAATGGGTGTAAAGTGATACATTGTTCATTACGGGCCAGTTTCACCACGGGCCGTTAATAGACCATGAGTTACATAGGGCCTCATATGGGCCGAAAGACGTCATGGGCCATACATGGGCCAAAAGTGAAAACGGGCTGGAATCATATTGGATGGCCCAGATGACGCTACTGGGCCTAATTCGGATAGGGCGTAACGGGTCTTGGGTTAGCGGGCTGTAAATGGGCTATATGCAAACAGGCCGTTAACAGGCTTTCCATGGGCCGGCCCGCCACCTTTTGACCAAGTCAAACGGGCTGGCCTTTTCACAGGAATGGGTCGTGCCATGTGTCAACGTATCATAGGCGCCTTCTGTCCAATGAGTGGATGACATCTGTCCCGACGATGAGCCGACACATGTTTCCTCCAGCCAATGATGATTTTACACGTGGAAAATCCCCATTGGTCGGGGCTGTTAACAGGTTATCGGATCCAAAACCCGACCGGATAGCTTAACGGTGTTCCGTTACGGTGGATGCCACGTGTCGGTCACCCTTGACGAAAGCACTTCTGTGACGCGCGATTTATCGTCATGGAAGTGAGCACTTCCGTGATGATAATTTTGGTAATGTCATGGAACACTTCTACGACAGCACAGGTATGACTATCTTGATTCTATCATAAATTTGTCATGGATGTACATGCATGACAAAAACGCGACCTACTGTGACAAACACGTATCATCACGGAAGTGTATTTTTTTGTAGTGTATGGCGTCTAGTGAGGGAAATTACCACCGTAGAGGTCCTTACTTTGATGGTACTAATTTTTCTAGTTGGAAGCATAAGATGAAAATGCATATTCTTGGACATAACCCTGCCGTTTGGGCTATTGTGTGTATTGGCTTGCAAGGTGAATTCTTTGATGGGAGAGAACCGAACTGTGAGGCTAGCGCGGAAGAGTTGAAGATACTGCAATACAATGCTCAAGCTTGTGATATTCTCTTCAACAGATTGTGCCCCGAAGAATTCAGCAAAATCAGTCGTCTTGAGAATGCAAAGGAAATTTGTAATACTTTGATTGATATGCATGAAGGTACCGACTCCGTCAAGGAATCCAAATTGGATGTGCTTCAAAGTCAACTTGACAAGTTAAAAATGAAGGATGGTGAAGGTGTCGCTCTTACACCACTCTAGAATTTGACATTTCACTTTTGCCGCTCTTAGCTTTTGACAATATATCACTTTTGCCATTCAGTGGCAAAAGCAAAAAATTTAGAGTGGCAATTGTGATACATTGTCAAAAGCTAAGAGTGGCAAAAGTGAAATAAAAAATTATCGTTTTTGCCACGGAATGGCATTTGTGATGTACTGTCAAAAGCAAAGAGTGGCAAAAGTGAGATGTCAAATTCTAGAGTGGCATAAGAAAAATTGGCAAAAGCTAGAGTGCCAAAAACAAAGTTTTCCCTTTCACATAAGTTCTGTTTTTAATATAGCCATAACTTTTTCATACTAAATCCAAATTGAGTGATTCCAAAGCCCACATCTCGAAAATTTTGTCATCCTTCTAGTGCAGAAAGTGTTTATGTATGAGAATTTTGAATTTGAATTTGACCAGATTTGATCTAAACACTAAATTTGGCCTAACTTTTATAGGAAAAAATTTATTTTTGAGTAATTGTTTTTCCTACTATTTATATATGTTATATACCTATCCATTAGATCAATAAAAGTATTTTTTTAAACCATTTAAAATTGCTTTGGAACAGATCCATGTTTCAACTTGATTAGGCCATAATTTTTGTTTATAAAAGCTTTTAATTTGATTTTTTTTGCAAATTAAACTTTGAGGAAAATACTTTTTGTTAAAGTTTTATTTCTAGATTAGAGAGCCTTATTTGCTTTTGTTTAATGTTCTTGAGTTTTCCCCTAAGTTCTTCATAGTTTCCTTTAGTTTTCCTTATGATTCTTTATGCTTTCTTTTCGGTTTTGGAGTGATTGTTTATATGTATGCAATTGTTTGGTTACAATAGATTTCTTGGTCGGTGACGAGTTGAATTGTCAGGAATTGTGAGTGCGATGAACTTCACTAACAAGTACCAGGCAAGTCACTTTGATCATACTTTTACTGCCTATGTTTTATTGCATTAGGTCCACCCTTAAACTTGCATCAAGTAGGTATGTGGAAATTGTGCCCTTGAGTAGTATCATAACGTAGGAATCCAATACCTTTGTTACCAAGCCCCGAGAACCGATGATTTAGTTATGCTGCTATGCTTCAGTAGACGGGGTTGGCATGATTGAATTTTATGAAAGTTGTGAGAGTAATAAATTGGGTTAACCTTAAGGTGGCAACAATTTCAACACACCTATGCGTGGATTGGTTGCGGGCACCTGATTTCTCTCAGGATTTGCCGGGGCACCTAATGTCTATTAGGATTTGCCCAGGGGATCCTGGTGTCTACCTGTGATCACCCTATGAAATGCTACCTAGGCTCAAAGAGAATATGGCTCTTTCAAGACTAGAAGCTTACGTGTGCAATCACAAGCCATTATGGGCTCTGACATAGTGGAGTAAGTTGTAGGAAACCTTACCGGGTGGTACTACGAAAGTAGGGGATTATAGTCGGGATGGGTGTGACGCCCGGGTAATTAAGCTACAGTAACCCTCTGCTAAGGATGCCACGTCCCCTCGGTTACTGTTGATAAACTCGAGTTAGTTCAAAAACGATTCAAATTCAAATTTAAAATATAAGCAAACAGTAAAAGTTTTCAAGCATTAAAACTAAATTGTTCATCATGTGGCAAATAATCCCTAACTAATTGAGGTGAAGAAACCACATTCTTATAGAAAGTTTAGATGCATTTGAATAATTAAAACAGTAGGTAAAACAATGAAATAAATTTCTTTTGCATTTTATAAAATAATAAACTGTTTATTTAGTTGCCCCTAAGTTAATGGGACAGTAGCATAATTATTAACTCTAAATTAGTGACTGCTTTTATAATTTATAAAACTAATACAACTGAGAAATTAAAAGAAAACAGAAAAGTAAATAAATAAAATAAAAGAAAATACAAAAGAGAAAAACTAAACTAACAAAAAAACAAAAAACAAAGAGAAAGCCCCCCCCCCGTTGGGCCAAGTGGCCCAGCTGGCCTTCGCCGTCCGAACTGGCCGGCCCAACTGGCCCAGCCGGCCACACCTTATCCCCACACCCCCGCAAACCCTAATCCCCAATCTCCCCCACTCCTCCCACTCTCCCCCCCCCCGATTGGATCGGGGGCTCGAACCGCCCCGACCCCGTCGCCTCAACGCCGCGCCGGCGCCCGCCCGAAGCCGTCCGTCGCCGCCCGAAGACCACCCCGTCGCCGGACTCCCCATCACCGCGCGCCCGCGTCGTCCCGCACCCGACGCGCCCACGACGTCGCCGTCGCCCCGATCGCCTACGTCCACCCCGCCGCCGGACCTCGTCGCGCCGCCGCACATCGTCCCCGACCCCCGCTGCCCAGTTCCCTATGAACCCCCCTGTGAGCTTCGCCGTTCGTCCCCTCCCTTCTCCTCTGATTCGCATCGCCGTCGCCCGCCTGTGCCTCAACGCTGCCGAGCCCGGACCTGCTCCGGACAAGCCCGTCACCCCCCTCCCTCACCGCGCCTCCGCACGCCGCTTGCCCGCGCGTGCGCGGCCTCACCTCACCAGCGATGCGGCCTCGCCGGCCCGCGCGCCCGCGCCTCCCACTGCTGCAGCTGCCGTGGCCTCGCCCCTCACGCCAGCCCGTCCGCGCGGCCCCACTCCGGCGGCGCCTCCTCTGCTGCCCGCGAGCTCGCTCGTCGCCGGCCCCGCACTTCGTCTCCCCACGCCGGCCGGCCACCGCGGTCGCCTTGGCCACTGGCCTCGCCTCGCCACACTCCGTGCGGGTGAGCGCTCGCCCCGGCGCCCATCGCCCTCCTGCCCGCTAACCCGCTAAGGCCCCCCGGGGCCTATGACAAGGGGGCCCCATCCCCTAGAACGTTTTATATAAAAAAAGAATAAAAATAATAATAAATAAGATTATTAATTAATTAAATAAATAAATTGTGTTTAATTAACCTAATAACTAATTAAACTAATTAACTACTGTTAATTAACATAACTAATCTGTTAACTAAACTAATTAACCTGGTTAATTAGTTAACAGATAATGGCATGTGGGTCCCACTGGACCCACCTGTCTGTTTGACTGATCAACCGACCAGTTGACCTGCTGACATCACTCTGATGTCATGCCTGCGTCATCATTCACTGTTCTGGATAATGTTGGGTTTAAATAAATAATTAAAATCAGAAAATGATTTAAATCTTTAGAAAATCATATCTTTTAATCCGTAATTCGGATGAAAATACTTTATACATGGAAGTTGCTCAGAACGACGAGACTAATTCGAATACGTAGCCCGTTCGTCTGCCACACATCCCTAGCATAGCAAACATGCAACTTTTCCTCTCCGATTCATCTGTCCGAAAACGCGAAACACCGGGGATATTTTCCCGGCTGTTTCCCCCCTTCACCGGTATCACCTCATACCGCGTTAGAACACGTCTAGCTTTGCCTGTTGTCCTGTTAAGCACTTGCTTGCTATGTATTTACTGTTTCTCCCCCCTCTTCTCTCCGGTAGACCCCGTGACGATGCTGATGCCCTTGTGGTCGACTACGTCACCGACGACCCCTCCTTGTCTGAGCAACTAGGCAAGCCCCCCCCCCCTTGATCACCAGATATCGCCTATTCTTCTCTACTGCTTGCATTAGAGTAGTGTAGCATGTTACTGCTTTCAGTTAATCCTATACTGCTGCATAGCCTGTCCTTGCTACTACTGTTGTTACCTTTACCTGCTATCCTACTACTTAGTATAGGATGCTAGTGTTCCATCAGTGGCCCTACACTCTTGTCCGTCTGCCATGCTATACTACTGGGCCGTGATCACTTCGGGAGGTGATCACGGGCATATACTATTTACTTTACACTATTACATTACCTGTGATACTGTTCGGAGATGGGGGCTGAAGGGGCAGGTGGCTCCATCCCGGTAGAGGTGGGCCTGGGTTCCCGACGGCCCCCGACTGTTACTTTGTGGCGGAGCGACAGGGCAGGTTGAGACCACCTAGGAGAGAGGTGGGCCTGGCCCTGGTCGGCATTCGCAGATACTTAACACGTTAAACGAGATCTTGGTATTTGATCTGAGTCTGGCTACTGGCCTATACGCACTAACCATCTACGCAGGGACAGTTATGGGCACTCGATGTCGTGGTATCAGCCGAAGCCTTCGTGATGTCAGCGACTGAGTGGCGCGCGCCGGATTGGACCGTAAGCCTGCTCTTGTATTAAGGGGGTTAGTTCTGCTTCCGGCCGCGTTGGCAACGTGCAGGTGTGCAAAGGGCGATGGGCCCAGACCCCTGCGCCATAGGATTTAGACCGGCGTGCTGACCTCTCTGTTGTGCCTAGGTAGGGCTGCGACGTGTTGATCTTCCGAGGCCGGGCATGACCCAGAAAAGTGTGTCCGGCCAAATGGGATCGAGCGTGTTGGGTTATGTGGTGCACCCCTGCAGGGAAGTTAATCTATTCGAATAGCCGTGATCTTCGGTAACAGGACGACTTGGAGTTGTACCTTGACCTTATGACAACTAGAACCGGATACTTAATAAAACACACCCTTCCAAGTGCCAGATACAACCGGTGATCGCTCTCTAACAGGGCGACGAGGAGAGGATCGCCGGGTAGGTTTATGCTATGCGATGATACTTGGAGGACTTCAGTCTACTCTCTTCTACATGCTGCAAGATGGAGGCTGCCAGAAGCGTAGTCTTCGAAAGGACTAACTATCCCCCTCTTATTCCAGCTTTCTGCAGTTCAGTCCACATATAATAGCCTTATTCCAGTTGATACCAATGCATACATATGTAGTGTAGCTCCTTGCTTGCGAGTACTTTGGATGAGTACTCACGGTTGCTTTTCTCCCTCTTTTCCCCCCTTTCCCTTCTACCTGGTTGTCGCAACCAGATGCTGGAGTCCAGGAGCCAGACGCCACCGTCGACGACGACTCCTACTACACCGGAGGTGCCTACTACAACGTGCAGGCCGCTGATGACGTTCAGGAGTAGTTTAGGAGGATCCCAGGCAGGAGGCCTGCGCCTCTTTCGATCTGTATCCCAGTTTGTGCTAGCCTTCTTAAGGAAAACTTTTTTAACTCATGTCTGTACTCAGATATTGTTGCTTCCGCTGACTCGTCTATGATCGAGTTCTTGTATTCGAGCCCTCGAGGCCCCTGGCTTGTAATATGATGCTTGTATGACTTATTTTATTTGTAGAGTTGTGTTGTGATATCTTCCCGTGAGTCCCTGATCTTGATCGTACACGTTTGCGTGTATGATTAGTGTACGATTAAATCGGGGGCGTCACAAGTTGATATCAGAGCCGACTGCCTGTAGGAATCCCCCTTCCACACTCCTTGGCCGAAGTTGAGTCTAGACATTACTAAAACTTTTACTAACATGGCTGTGTGTCTTACGGGCACACGTCGCCATCGGGTGGTATTAGGATCTTTTATTCCTCGCCTTTACTCTGGGACCCTGATCTCTCTTCTATTCGGGTTAAATGGTTTTGCTAACTCTAACTCTAGGTTCTCGTAAATACTTTCTCCCGGAGAGCCCCTTCATTCCAGATGATGGCCTGCTTCACCAGAAGATTCCGAAGATACTCTTTGCTATTCCTCTCGAGACTTTGTGCCCATCACTTTTGCTATTCCCGACCACCGATAAATCCTTATGGATAACTACTTACACTTGCCATTCATACGATCATCCCCCATTGATCTTGTTATTACAAGATACCCCGAAGTCTTCTCTATTGTTTCGATAATCCTTTGAGCTTACTGCCTTGCTGTTCTTTGTCACCCGAATACCCCTACGGATAATTCTCGCGCTTATCGAGTATCCGCTCATCCCCTAGTTGTTCATGTGTTTCACAATGGTCTTCGAAATACTATTCGATCCTCCAAAAATCCTTAGTAGCTTATTACTCTGCAATACTTGCCTGCTTGCATTATGGATGCTTTCCATATGTCTGGCAATATTCGTTAGTATCCTTAGGCATCGTCTTTTTGATCCTATTGATTCAACATGAGTGCGAATGCACGCAATCATCAGTTGATCCTTTTAAATTATCTTTCCGGCTCAGACATTATTTTAAAACATGAGCTGGATCTCGACCAATCAAATTGCTGTCGATTGTACCCCTAAGGCTATTCAACTTATCCATCCCTAATCAGAGCATTGCTTCTGATCCCTTATCTTGGAATTGATAATTCCTTTCCATTTGAACTTTGAGTTAGTCAGTTGTTTCCATAAACTGATCTCCTTGTATTCCTTCTTCCTCGGGTTGAGTACCGATGCTCACATCAGACCCCTTGTGGACCACCAGATCCTTTGTTGGATTTTATCCGACAGATTCCTTCATATTCTATAAGCTTGTGAGCCTTTCCTCAGATACATAATGCCTTTGGTAAATTGTATCATCTGCTTTCTCCAGCATGCTCTACTCTCTAGCTTGTGTTATTTATTCCTGAAATTGTGGTATATGCTCCTAAGATGCCTCGATGGGTTGCACCTATGCCTTCCATATTATGTGTGAACTCGAAAGTTTTCACGAGTCATAGTCGTCTGGTATTTTGCCAGATAATTCAACCCTACAACTTCTTCGAAAAAGAGAAGTGAATGAAAGGTTATACACTGAAGAAGTGGGAGTCGACCTTGAACTTGTGTTCATGCCCATGGACACGATGTATATCCTATCATGGGAGCTTCTTGTAATAATAACTATCCCCTTGATATAATATCATATGGTATCTGTGAATTGATCCTTGCAATCATGGTTCCGACCATATGTTCTTCTTTGATCCCATTTCTCGGGCAAGTTTAAGCGCTTGTCTTCTATATATCAATACACCCCACTTCAACCTTTCATTTGATATGCCTTCGAGTATTATCCCCTGGTATCTCGAGGATATCTTGCCATTGCACTACATCTTATGAACTTGTGCTGGAGTAATACCTTTCCCTATCAGAGTCACTCCACGAGTTCTGGGTTGTCATCAACCGAGACCATCGATAAGTGAATTGATTCCGCACTCTGATACGATAACTCTAAGTAACTTTCGTTGCTTATGAGTTTAATAATCCTTGAAGTCATTCCTAGCCTGATTGGATACATCCTTATCGTGCTAAATTTTAACTGTGCTACCTGGTTCTTTTTCCCGGAGCACACTTTTCGATGATGAACAAATCATGCATCGATCTTCCTCGTCATATCAATTCTCCTTGAACAACAAACTTGATTTCGAGTTTGTGTCGTACCTATGGTTCCAGTAACCTTTTGCTTCACCATTCCCTTGGTGTGATGTCGTCGCTGGTTGATTACATCTTCATGAAACCTCTCGAGAAGTGTGTCGTGATCATCATCAACATTCTGAGTGTTTCCAGGGTATCAATCGAATTCTTGATGAGAAATAGCATCCTTTGCCCTCGATGATTTGGGTTATCATCGACAACTTTATTGCATTCCCTCCAACACAAAACTTGTTCCTGTTTTGTGTTGTACCTTGAGTTCCTTGCTACCCGACTTATGATATGTTCTACCGCGGAGTATTACCATCTTTTATGTCAAGGATGTTGTGAGGATTACTCCACCTCTCAAGAATTCTTGGTATAGTGATACTTCTCCCCATCATCATTCTTTCTTGGTCCTCGAGTTGGTTCCAAACGGGGTACCAACAAGTGAACGGTGCTGTTTGGATTCTGCCCTTCTAGCAATCCTATTGCTTTGAAGTTAATGGTCGGCCATTCATTGTTTGACTATTGATTATTGAATCACCATTCCGACGTTGGTCGTGCAACCCAGCCCATATTCGGGTGCGCCTTTCAACCAATGTTTAATTGTGTATGTTTTCCCTCGAACATACTTAGTTATATCATTTGATCTGACAAATGTTATCTTCTTGTTCACATAAGTGTGGACATCCATCTTTTGAAAATCTTAATGAATTGTTGCTGAGTCCATCAGCCACCTCCTTATCCTCTCCTTGGTTTATTGATGAACTCTTGTTTCGGAACTCGCTTGCATAGTTCAATTCCCGAGAATCTTACAATGTCATCTCGACAATTTGTGTTGCACCTTTCTTCTCAGGCATCCTAAGTCTGAGTTATCCTAACGGCCATCGATCTGAACCTCGGTCAGATATGATGGTTGGAACATAATTTTAATAGCTATAACATTGGTTCTTATATGACCCGGTAAGGTCATGTCATGCCTAGCACACCTGGCCGGAGGACCTATTGTTATAGTTCTTCCTTTTAGCAAGATTAGCCATTCTTCCATTAGGAAATTGTAAGGCTTATTCTATAAGTTGATCCTGATGGATGCTGGTGTATCCAAAGTTCGACCTTTGCTTGAGGGCCATGTCAATGCTATCTCGAAGCATGTCGTTGGTACTTCGATCTTCAAAATGCTAAATTTCCTTTATCAATTATCCAAACATCGTTGTATGGGTAATGTCATGAAATTTCTCTCCCCTTACCTAAATGGTATTCTACTTTCTATCCTATCATGGATATGATACTCTGCTTGTCCTTGGGAAGGATATACCCCTGAAATATGTGTTTAAACACATTTTCCCTTTCCATTGTTCTGTATAACCTGATGATCACATTTTCCTTTCCATTGGTTTGTTTGACCTTTTCTTGTGATCTATATAATCTAAGCAGTAATAATTCACTGCTTATGTAAACACCTTGGTGTACAACTCTGTCAGTGAGACCCTGTTTCTACTGTTGATGACTTTTCGATAACCGCCGATGGACGAGAACTTTGCCTATTGGTCCGCCTCGTTCAACGAGCAGGAAAATGGTTCTCTTCGTCCCTCGCCCTTGGTACCGTTGTTGTTGCCGACATAACTGACAGGCTATCCTCTGACATGTCTGCTTACATGATCGTGCGAGACATTACCCCCCCTTCCTACTTTCGACCACATGGTGGGCCCATAACCCACAGTTCCACAAGATCGAAACCTGACTCCCATGTACACCCCCTGTTCCCAAGGTTGTTCCTCGCACGTGACCTCGCA
This sequence comes from Triticum urartu, assembly GCF_056163025.1. Lineage (NCBI taxonomy): Eukaryota > Viridiplantae > Streptophyta > Magnoliopsida > Poales > Poaceae > Triticum > Triticum urartu. The sequence goes on along the minus strand of NC_141878.1, from coordinate 80,781,003 downwards.
TGTAATTCACGAGCCACCTTCAGTTCTGATATCGGACACAATACTTATTCCCGTTGTTTTGACCCTTTCACGCCCTATAACAGACATTGAACGATTGCCTGCCCGCTCGAAACTTCCCAGGTTACCTCCTTACTTTGCTCTCGATAATTTCTTAAGATTCGATTCGAGAGTTACTTTCCGCCACCTTCCTCGATGTTGTCGACCCGATAGTCAACCTTGCCGACGTCCGTTCTCCCAGAATGCCTACCCTTTATTCTTTCGTAAGTATGATGGAGTTCCTGAAGAAAGGGCGCCGACTTCATCATGATGACCTGAAACAGAGAAATGAAGACTTCAACATAATGGATCGACCTCTTCGAGAAGAGCAACCAAGATCGAGAAGACCCGTTAGAATTTCGTAACCAGAATTTTCCCCTTAGTCCCCCTCTTAAATCTCGGGACGAGATTTCTTGTAGTGGAGGAGAATTGTGACGCCCGGGTAATTAAGCTACAGTAACCCTCTGCTAAGGATGCCACGTCCCTTCGGTTACTGTTGATAAACTCGAGTTAGTTCAAAAACGATTCAAATTCAAATTTAAAATATAAGCAAACAGTAAAAGTTTTCAAGCATTAAAACTAAATTGTTCATCATGTGGCAAATAATCCCTAACTAATTGAGGTGAAGAAACCACATTCTTATAGAAAGTTTAGATGCATTTGAATAATTAAAACAGTAGATAAAACAATGAAATAAATGTCTTTTGCATTTTATAAAATAATAAACTGTTTATTTAGTTGCCCCTAAGTTAATGGGACAGTAGCATAATTATTAACTCTAAATTAATGACTGCTTTTATAATTTATAAAACTAATACAACTGAGAAATTAAAAGAAAACAGAAAAGTAAATAAATAAAAGAAAAGAAAATACAAAAGAGAAAAACTAAACTAACAAAAAAACAAAAAACAAAGAGAAACCCCCCCCCCCCCCCGCTGGGCCAAGTGGCCCAGCTGGCCTTCGCCGTCCGAACTGGCCGGCCCAACTGGCCCAGCCGGCCACACCTTATCCCCACACCCCCGCAAACCCTAATCCCCAATCTCCCCCACTCCTCCCACTCTCCCCCCCCCGATTGGATCGGGGGCTCGAACCGCCCCGACCCCGTCGCCTCAACGCCGCGCCGGCGCCCGCCCGAAGCCATCCGTCGCCGCCCGAAGACCACCCCGTCGCCGGACTCCCCATCACCGCGCGCCTGCGTCGTCCCGCACCCGGCGTGCCCACGACTGCGCCTCGGAGCTCGACGTCGCCGTCGCCCCGATCGCCTACGTCCACCCTGCCGCCGGATCTCGTCGCCCCGCCGCACATCGTCCCCGACCCCCGCTGCCCAGTTCCCTATGAACCCCCTGTGAGCTTCGCCGTTCGTCCCCTCCCTTCTCCTCTGATTCGCATCGCCGTCGCCCGCCTGTGCCTCAACGCTGCCGAGCCCGGACCTGCTCCGGACAAGCCCGTCACCCCCCTCCCTCACCGCGCCTCCGCACGCCGCTTGCCCGCGCGTGCGCAGCCTCACCTCACCAGCGATGCGGCCTCGCCGGCCCACGCGCCCGCGCCTCCCACTGCTGCAGCTGCCGTGGCCTCGCCCCTCACGCCAGCCCGTCCGCGCGGCCCCACTCCGGCGGCGCCTCCTCTGCCGCCCGCGAGCTCGCTCGTCGCCGGCCCCGCACTCCGTCTCCCCACGTCAGCCGGCCACCGCGGTCGCCTTGGCCACTGGCCTCGCCTCGCCACACTCCGTGCGGGTGAGCGCTCGCCCCGGCGCCCGTCGCCCTCCTGCCCGCTAACCCGCTAAGGCCCCCCGGGGCCTATGACAAGGGGGCCCCATCCCCCAGAACGTTTTATATAAAAAAAGAATAAAAATAATAATAAATAAAATTATTAATTAATTAAATAAATTAATTGTGTTTAATTAACCTAATAACTAATTAAACTAATTAACTACTGTTAATTAACATAACTAATCTGTTAACTAAACTAATTAACCTGGTTAATTAGTTAACAGACAATGACATGTGGGTCCCACTGGACCCACCTGTCTGTTTGACTGGTCAACCGACCAGTTGACCTGCTGACATCACTCTGATGTCATGCCTGCATCATCATTCACTGTTCTGGATAATGTTGGGTTTAAATAAATAATTAAAATCAGAAAATGATTTAAATCTTTAAAAAATCATATCTTTTAATCCGTAATTCGGATGAAAATACTTTATACATGGAAGTTGCTCAGAACAATGAGACTAATTCGAATACGCAGCCCGTTCGTCCGCCACACATCCCTAGCATAGAAAACATGCAACTTTTCCTCTCCGATTCATCTGTCCAAAAACGCGAAACACCGGGGATATTTTCCCGGATGTTTCCCCCCTTCACCAGTATCACCTCATACCGCGTTAGAACACGTCTAGCTTTGCCTGTTGTCCTGTTAAGCACTTGCTTGCTATGTATTTACTGTTTCTCCCCCCTCTTCTCTCCGGTAGACCCCGTGACGATGCTGATGCCCTTGTGGTCGACTACGTCACTGACGACCCCTCCTTGTCTGAGCAACCAGGCAAGCCCCCCCCCTTGATCACCAGATATCGCCTATTCTTCTCTACTGCTTGCATTAGAGTAGTGTAGCATGTTACTGCTTTCAGTTAATCCTATACTGCTGCATAGCCTGTCCTTGCTACTACTGTTGTTACCTTTACCTGCTATCCTACTACTTAGTATAGGATGCTAGTGTTCCATCAGTGGCCCTACACTCTTGTCCGTCTGCCATGCTATACTACTGGGCCGTGATCACTTCGGGAGGTGATCACGGGCATATACTATTTACTTTACACTATTACATTACCTGTGATACTGTTCGGAGATGGGGGCTGAAGGGGCAGGTGGCTCCATCCCGGTAGAGGTGGGCCTGGGTTCCCGACGGCCCCCGACTGTTACTTTGTGGCGGAGCGACAGGGCAGGTTGAGACCACCTAGGAGAGAGGTGGGCCTGGCCCTGGTCGGCATTCGCAGATACTTAACACGTTAAACGAGATCTTGGTATTTGATCTGAGTCTGGCTACTGGCCTATACGCACTAACCATCTACGCAGGGACAGTTATGGGCACTCGATGTCGTGGTATCAGCCGAAGCCTTCGTGATGTCAGCGACTGAGTGGCGCGCGCCGGATTGGACCGTAAGCCTGCTCTTGTATTAAGGGGGTTAGTTCTGCTTCCGGCCGCGTTGGCAACGTGCAGGTGTGCAAAGGGCGATGGGCCCAGACCCCTGCGCCATAGGATTTAGACCGGCGTGCTGACCTCTCTGTTGTGCCTAGGTAGGGCTGCGACGTGTTGATCTTCCGAGGCCGGGCATGACCCAGAAAAGTGTGTCCGGCCAAATGGGATCGAGCGTGTTGGGTTATGTGGTGCACCCCTGCAGGGAAGTTAATCTATTCGAATAGCCGTGATCTTCGGTAACAGGACGACTTGGAGTTGTACCTTGACCTTATGACAACTAGAACCGGATACTTAATAAAACACACCCTTCCAAGTGCCAGATACAACCGGTGATCGCTCTCTAACAGGGCGACGAGGAGAGGATCGCCGGGTAGGTTTATGCTATGCGATGATACTTGGAGGACTTCAGTCTACTCTCTTCTACATGCTGCAAGATGGAGGCTGCCAGAAGCGTAGTCTTCGAAAGGACTAACTATCCCCCTCTTATTCCAGCTTTCTGCAGTTCAGTCCACATATAATAGCCTTATTCCAGTTGATACCAATGCATACATATGTAGTGTAGCTCCTTGCTTGCGAGTACTTTGGATGAATACTCACGGTTGCTTTTCTCCCTCTTTTCCCCCCTTTCCCTTCTATCTGGTTGTCGCAACCAGATGCTGGAGTCCAGGAGCCAGACGCCACCGTCGACGACGACTCCTACTACACCGGAGGTGCCTACTACAACGTGCAGGCCGCTGATGACGTTCAGGAGTAGTTTAGGAGGATCCCAGGCAGGAGGCCTGCGCCTCTTTCGATCTGTATCCCAGTTTGTGCTAGCCTTCTTAAGGCAAACTTTTTTAACTCATGTCTGTACTCAGATATTGTTGCTTCCGCTGACTCGTCTATGATCGAGTTCTTGTATTCGAGCCCTCGAGGCCCCTGGCTTGTAATATGATGCTTGTATGACTTATTTTATTTGTAGAGTTGTGTTGTGATATCTTCCCGTGAGTCCCTGATCTTGATCGTACACGTTTGCGTGTATGATTAGTGTACGATTAAATCGGGGGCGTCACAATGGGTACTGGCCATGGTTAAGGGGACCTCTACGAAAAAACTATGTCTTGATCATCCAGTTTTTAAACACCAGGCAATGCGAGGACTATAACGGAGGCGATCGAGTCTTGTGGGGAAAAGTAAATCGATTAGCCGTGTCCCTAGTTACAAACAATTTGAGCAACTGGAATTTGGATTATATGGAGATCTCAACACTGTTACCGATTAAATGAATTTGGGTTAATGTTAACTTTGGGATACCTACTAATAAAGCAAGGTGCGTTCCGCCCATTCTTTCATCCGTTCACCGCCGAAAAGATCCTTTTTCTACCCGATGTGGTACTAAATTCTTATGTGTTTGTCTACTAGACAAAGAATTTTTGTATGTGGGCCACGCGTTGTGGCCCAGTGAAGTTAGCCCACTTATTTTTCTGGCCAGGCAGCTAAGAAAATTCTATTTTCCGCACTGGACGACAAATAGTCGGAGTTTCCCGCAGGACAACCAATAATTGGCTGGCTCTTTTTTATTTTTTTATGTATTTTAATTCTAATTTTATTCTCCTTTCCTTATCTCTTTTTCCCTTCCAAGTTTGTTTTTCTTTTAGAATTTATTCATAAATTAAAAAAATTCAAAAAAATCAGAATTAAAAAAACAAATATTAGAAAATGTTCATAATTCCAAAATTTTGTTGCTATTTTGAAAAATATTAGGAACTTGCTAAAAGTTGCAATTTTTTCTTTAAAACTATTGTTTTTCAAAAATTGTTCTGAATTTCTAAAAAGAAAATGGCATTTGTAAAAATGCTCCAAATTTGAAAAATATTCATGTTTTAGTAAAATTTTCAAAATTAAAAATAATTTTTGTGGATAAAAGATACACATTTTCTAAAAATCTTATGAATTTTCAACACATGTTCCCGGTTAAAAAAAATGTTGACATGTTCAAATAATGTTCATGTTTTTATAAAAAAAGTTGGTGTTCTCATAAAATGTTTGTGAATTTTAAAAGATGTTTCCTTTCATATTTTATTTGCGTTTTTTCGAAAGTGGACATAATTTTCAAAAAACTGTTCAGAGTTTTAAAAACTGTTCATGTTTCCTAGAATATTCAAAAATTTCATACCTTAGAATCTCCTCGATTGAAAGGATTGAAAGGAAGAGTAGATTGAATAATTCATGGGCCTTCTCTGGCGTATGATGACGTAAAACAATGCTAATAATGCATCTTTGCTTAGGGTAGCACTCGACGTTTTCTGACACTCGACGCAGGGTGTAATTCTAGTAGTGTTAACACAATATGTCTCACCACTTTTTAAGAATAGCTAGTTATTAAAGATAAGACTAAGAGATAAATCACTAGACATACTTATATTCTCATATCCAAATCACATACAAGGCTTAACATAGAACTGTCTTATCAACCACTGCACCTGCCCTTATAACTTATTGTAGACATACTTTTACTCTCATGTCCAAATCACATGCAAGACTTAAGATAAGACTGTCCTATCATCCACTATACATGCCCTTATACACTTTGCCCCAATGCATGAATGGGCGGATTTGTACAGAAACCGCCTTACTTATAGCATCGTTCATAACAGAATTCCTACAACCTGCTTCCTTTAATATAGAGTGCCATTCCATCTTGCCCTGGCCCGGGCTAGACTTGAGCAAATTTAGCCTTCATCCAGAGACGAAGAAGGAAAAAACCCAGAGAGACAGGGAGCATGTATCGCATCCTTGCACAAATGTAACCCTGCCAAGGACATGCATGCATGCGAGCACACCGGGTCTTCTTCATGATCTCGCATGCAACTGCCGTTTTCCCTTAGACGAAGTCACTTGGTGAAACGAGCAGCAGCGCGGCCTATTTATGCACACCGCGTCACAAATCTCGGGCGGTGTACGTACGTCCACGGTGGTTCCGGCTCAGAGCTCTCCCTCTCTCTGTCACTCACATGGCGGTCGCCACCGCGTCCGGCGTGATCTCCGCCCTGCTGGTTCTCGCCGGAGTCGCGGTCACGGCGCAGCCACATCCTGCGGCGGGAGGGCCACCCGCTACACCTCCTCCGGCGGCGGGAGCCACCCCTCCGCCGGCGGTAGGGCCGCCCAAGGCGCCTCCGTTGCCGGCCGGGCCGCCCAAGTTCCCCGCGATCCTCGCGTTCGGCGACTCGGTGGCCGACACGGGCAACAACAACCACCTCCGGACGTTCATCCGCTCCAACTTCCCGCCCTACGGCAAGGACTTCCCCGGCCACAAGCACACCGGCCGGTTCTCCAACGGCAAGATCAGCGTCGACCTCCTAGGTAAGTACCATCCATTACCCTGTACTTTTGCCATGGAAATGTATTTTCACAATATATTTTCCCAAACAACCAAGGATCAATTTGTTTTGGAAATGCGTGCGTGCGTGCAGCGTCGGCGCTGGGCGTGAAGGAGCTGCTGCCGCCGTACCTGAAGAAGGGGCTCTCCATCGAGGAGCTCAAGACGGGGGTGAGCTTCGCGTCCGCGGGCAACGGCTTCGACAACGCCACGTGCCGGACCATGTCGGCGCTGACGATGGAGCGGCAGCTGCAGCTGTTCCAGGAGTACAAGGAGAAGGTCGGGGGCAGCGTGCCCGACAAGGCGCTCTACTTCATCGTGACGGGCAGCAACGACATCGTGGAGCACTTCACCTTCGCGGACGGCATCACGGAGCCCGGGTACGCGGAGAGCATGGTGAGCCGGGCCATCGCCTACGTGCAGTCGCTGGCGGACCTGGGCGCGAAGCGGATCGCGCTGGTGGGGGCGCCGCCAGTGGGGTGCCTGCCGTCGCAGCGCATGATCGCCGGCGGGCTCCGGAAGCAGTGCGCCACGGACCGCAACCAGCTCGCCCTGCTCTTCAACCACAGGGTGGGGCAGGAGATGGCGAAGCTGGGCGTCAGGCTCCCCGGGGTCACGCTGGTGAACGTCGACATCTACACCATCCTCGCCGACGTGATCTACCGGCCGGAGGCGTTCGGGCTGAACAACACCCACGACGCGTGCTGCGGCTACATCGGGCTGGCCGCCGCCGTGCTCTGCAACTTCGCCAGCCCGCTCTGCAAGGACCCCTCCAAGTACTTGTTCTGGGACAGCTACCACCCCACCGAGAGGGGCTACCAGATCCTCATCGACGCCATCGTCGCCAAATACTTCAGATTCATGCACTAGCGATAGCAAGTTTCTTCTCTCTCGCTCTCTCTCTCTCTCTCTTTACAGTAGCATAATTCACTAGCGAGATTTTTAATAAGGGTAATACGTCATAGGAGTGCTCTGCTTTTTATTTTATTTTAGAGTAAATTCCACCTTGTCCATGCAAATATGTCGACAAGCTAAATAGTTGGTCCTCACTAACTCCAAATTCTTTTAACATCCAACCATGTCAACTCACTATGCCAAAATGCGCGAAAAGGATACATTTTTAATGCACACGCAACTATTCATGAAAAAGACACCTTTAAAATGCATCATGGATGATACTCATATTCAATATATATTTTACAACTATACGATAATCAGTAGCTTATACGTATTTTAGTTTCGAATCTCATATTGTTAATCTAAATTGTTTCATACAACCAGATCTCATTTAAATAATTGCAACTGATTCCCGTAGCTACAAGTGGGGTATCATCTCTAGTTGTATTTACTCCTTTGTGGCTTCTATTTTCGTTGTTAAGTTCCCGCAAAAATTGTATGGGGTGACAAACATGTACCAAAGCACACATGAGTCAAAAACTGCAAGCATAAGAATAAAATAGAAATGAAACGTAAAGCAACAAGATTTCTTCAGATATTCACAAGATTATTTTTGAGAATTTGAGAAATAAGGAACATGTAGGACACACATGGATTTTCTACAAGGTCAGAATATATCTCAAGCTATTCCTCATGGAAAATTACAGAGTTCCTACAACACTCCAAAGGCAAATGGGGGCCTAGAGCATAAAAGCTATAGATGATAAACTTGTTGAGAAGATTAAATACTCCCTCTGTAAACTAATATAAGAGCGTTTAGATTACTAAAGTAGTGATCTAAACACTCTTATATTAGTTTACGAAGGGAGTACAATAATAAGTAGCGATTCTCTCAACACAACATGTCTCTTACTAGTGGTATACACGAGGTCACCGCAGTGGTGAAGCCCATTGTCCCAGCACAACAACAGTATATGCACACATCAATGCTAGACAAAGCCACAGCATGTCTTTGCTTAAATACATTCAACATAACACTATTTCCACCCCCCGCAAAAACAAAACACAACACTATTTGCAAACAAATATTGCTACATCGAGCCGACATTTTTGCAGTACCGTGTTCCGTATATCCGCAGCAGACGCATGGCCCAGATAACAGACCTCGAAAGCAAAATGGGTTCATCCCTGCAGATATCAATAGTTACAACAAAGAATAAAACCAATGTGGGTGCAATAAAAATAGTTGTTTCCGCTGTGCTCTCAAATTAATCCCAGGGCCATCTTATGACATTTTGGGAGCAATATAAAAAATTAGACCAACTATGCAAAACTGGCAAGTAAAGAGTAAACGGCACATAAGCTGCTCATGCTGCTCATTTGTGTTACAGGAGCACCAGGTACATGTAATCCTAGTTCTGAAACATATTACTAATAGATTAGTAGAAACGCAACATTTCAATGCTAGATAAAAGCTTCAAGGCCCTCAAGCAACATTCTTCTTTCAAGAATCAACATTTCCAACGAAAGATATGTAAATACTAAGCCCTATAAGATGCACTACCATTCCAATAGATGGTCTTGGCTTTTATATAACATCAACACTGGTAAACTACAATCAAGCTTTCACATCTGAGATTTGGCATGGATAGGCTCAATTGGTGGAATTCAAACTAGCATAATCAAAAACAGCATGGACCGACAGTTGGACAGCAAAAAGTTAGACCCAATGATCAAGAGGAAATTGCACAAACCACCTACTATTGGTGCTAGTTTTGCACAAAACACTCACTTTACAGGTTTGTTGCACAAAACACCACATTCTGAGGTAATTTGTTGCAGCTAGGTCTAATCCACCATTTGGGTGCGTTGACATGATTCCTGACAAGTGGGTTCAGTTTGTAAGTGCATCCGTGACAAGAAAAAACAGCCACATCAGCAGCCAACTAGAACTATCAATATCTCACAATTCTTGCTCCAATTGAGCTGATTTTTTTCTAGAATATTATTGAGTGCACACATGATTTATTGGTTTGTTTTGCATTTTACGAAAATGTTAAATTTGAACAAAAATATTAAACAAGTCAACTAACATTGCAAAATCGCCCAGTATTTGGATGCTAAAACCTCATGGCGGTAATATTTTGGTGTGTGCGACTTGATGATGTCTGTAATGGTCACATGACAACTACTTGGATGGTAACACCTCATGGCGGTAATATTTTGGTACGTGAGAGTTGATGATGTCAATAATGGCTTTATGGCAGCCACTTGGATGCTAAAGCCTGACAGCGACAATATCTGCCATATCTTGGTGCTACTGATTTTATTTTATGAATATTGTGCCTATTTATGAATCATTTTATATTTGTGTAGCAATCTTATGTTTTTCACATGAAAATTTGTGGTGTGCTATTAGCTATTTGTAACCAGTAATGAATCTGGAAAGTTTCAGCTGGTTTGGATCACATTATAATGAGATATCTGCAGTTTACATTGGCTCATAATTTTTTTTACTCAAAAATCAAAATTTTCAAAAAAAAATGCAGAACAATTCCAGTAAATCACACATGTATGCAATACTACTCTCGAAAAAAGGCAGCTCATTTGGACCACAGTTTGTGAGATATTTGCAATGTTAGTTGACTCGTTGAAATTTAACATTTTAAAAAAATATTTAAAAAAACCCAATAAATCATAGATGCACTCACTAATATTCTGGGGAAAATCCAGCTCAATTGAAGCAAAGGATTGTGAGATATTGACAGTTCCAGTTGGCTGCTGATGCGGCAAGTTTTTCTTGCCGTGATGCACTTACAAACTGGACCCACTTGTCAGAAATCATGTCAACACATCCAAATGGTGGATTAGACCTAGTTGCAACGAATTACCCCAATATGTGGTGTTTTGTGCAACAAATCTGTAAAGTAGGTGTTCTATGCAAAACTAGCACCAAAAGTAGGTGGTTTGTGCAATTTCCTCAATGATCAAACCAGTCTGGGTCTGGTTACCACCAGAGGACCAGAGGTGTAGTGTACCCAGGAAAACCAAGCCAGTTCCCCTGTTTTTCAAAGGTAATATATTTTGTACAAAAATGCTTTTCAGGTCATGCAAATTTAGTGGGATAAATGCCTTTCAAGTACAAATTTTTTCGTTACTTGCCCAGTCACTTGACATTTGTTGGACAGGTCAGAAACAAACCATGACCATCTTCACTACTTTGACAAATTCTCCCAACATAAACAGAATCAACCAATAACGTCCTACATGCACAATTAGGACAGCGAAACACCACAAACGGAAACAGAATAAGATTTACCATTTCACAGGAGAGAATCTACAGAAAATAAGCAAGCACTTGGTATGAGAACAAGCTTACAACTTCATATAGTCGGTCTTGACAACGATGGTGGGAAGCCGAAGTATGGGTGGACACGTTCATGGTTGAAGCATGGCTTTGTCATCGTACAGATTTTCTTAAGTTCTGAAGTCCGGACCTCCACTGAAAAATAATCTATATCCCAAGTATCCACCCATTCAGTTTCATGACAGTCCTGCTGAGATTCTGTAGTGCCTCCGAGAAATAAGAATCCCGCAGCTGCGCCAACGGTGAAATAGTCATATTGGCCAGGCAAGGGTATAACACTCTCCAGCCGCCATTCCTTGGGAGATTCGCTGTTATTTTGAGTGGTATAAACAAGACGAAACGATCCATTTGGACTGTGATCACCAACAAGAGACAACAACTCAAGGGATCCTTCTCTACCAACTACAAAGCCAGGCAGACTTCTGGTCTGGCCAGGCCGAGTTCGGTGATGCATACCGTGTTCTGCAAGTGGCTGGCCAGGCAGACGTCTGAGCAGCTCGTGGAAACCACTGTGATCGCTGATGGTGGAAAACTCCATTCTCCGTGTATCCAGAACAAGAAATTTGTCCATCCAAGGCGACGCCGAGTAGAAGCAGCCACGCACATGGTCGAAACTTGACATGCCGCGGCAACCTCTCGAATCAGAACAGTTCTGCAGCCCATGGGGGCGGTCTGTGCCCAAAGAGCTCCAGCTGGGAGATGCAGCTATACACCATTGCCGAGTAACGGACGAGAAGACGAACGCGACAACCTTGGTTCTGTAGTGCGCTATGCATATCACCCTGAACGACGTCTCATCCTCATGGTCACCGACGGGGGCGAGGACTGGCGCCAATTCAGCCGGGCGTCCTTCCTGGGCGGTTATGGCGTCATCGGGCACGGGCGGCAGCAGCACGTAGCGGCGCGACAAGGGGTCGCACACGGCGAGGGCGGATCTGAAGGTTCTCCCCGGGACCCTGCAGTCGAGGAGGACGCGGCCGTCGCGGACGTCGCGGGGGTGCCAGGGGCTGAGCCACCCCTCCTTGGGCTTGGGCACGAAGGAGTAGGTGAAGTCGGCGGCGTCGAGGAGGGCGCGGGCGAGCCGCGCGGAGGGGTGCGGCGCCTGGGCGGGGTGGAAGGCGCCGCCCCTGTCGCTGATGAGGCCGAGGAGGGGCGGCGGGCGGAGCTTGCGGAAGCGGCGGAGGAAGGGGCGGTCGGTGATGACGCGGCGGAAGGTGGCGCAGGCGGCGGACGCGCAGGCGAGCGCCTCCGGGGTGGGCAGGCGGAGGAAGATCTCCTCCAGGATCTCGTCCGCGAGGAGCGAGAGGTGCGTCCCGCGGTCGGTGGTTGGTAGCACCGGCGAGTCCATGACGGGCGGAGGAATCGGGCGGAGAGGAAAGGGATCTGTAGTTAGGGTTTGACCAGATTTGGCGGGGCGGCCGGCAGCGCTGAAGAGTGGAGAGGGGGTCGTGTGCTGCTGCAGTGCTGCTCGCTTGTAGTGGAGAGGAAGCTGCTGCTCAGACCTCAGAGCATGATAGTCTCGCTCTGTCTCTCTCTTTTGAGTTGAGAGAGCAAACCCCCGGTACGACCCGGCAAACGCACCAGTTAGAAAAATTTGACCTAGATGGCTGTTTTAAACCGGCCTCAAACGTTTGGAATAATCGGTATCCTTCATATTCATATGGGAGGTCCGGGCGCGATCGGGCGTGTTCGCTACGTTGGATCGGGCCCACGTTGGCCCACTCAATCCCACATATATTTGTCCCCATCACCTTCTCGGACCAAATCCTAGTCACTCCACTCCGTCATCCAAACTCCCTTCCGGCGATCTCCGGCATGGTGTGCAACGGATTTGATTCCTACACCTCCAGATTAGTCGACCCCGAGCTCATCCCACAAGGCATCGAGGAGAAGATGGTCGCCAGGCTTGCGCTCCACCGCTCCCGGGAGGAGGCCGCCCAATGATAGTGCTTGGACTCCTTCCATCGGGATTCCATTGCGTCTACCCAAATGGCACATGCATCTGCCGCGAGGTGTGTCCCCGCTGCCTCACCGGAGGCGGTGCGGTCTGTCTGGTGTCCGAAAGCGGTAGTGGACGCACAACCCCTCCGTTGGCGCGCCAAGGCGAAGGTGAACGAACCGTGGGCGTCGTTTGACGTAAACATGGTGCGGCATGCCCACCGTGCAAGGCAGTGGACGCGGGAGGCTGCGACACCCCTAGCTGCGGTGGACGTTAATGAGGCGGAGTCGCATTCTCCGGCGCCCCATATGGTGCACTAGTCCGGGCACCACAACCGCGTCGGGTGGATGTCGTCAGCTCCTCCCCGGACGGATCCATCATCGATCTCACGTCCATCGACACCGTCAACGTTCCGGGCTCCGACGAGGAAGAGTAGGGCATGGGAGACGGTGGCACCTTGAGTCCCATGAGCCGGCTTGTATCCCATGTCCTACTCTACGTCACTGACGACCAGACCAACACTCTGGGGAGCGCAGCAGGCCGCCGTACATGGGGTCGGTTGAGACGGATGAGCTCCACTTAAGATTAGATTTATGTTGCATGTATAGTATGGATTTGAGGTTTTTAATTTCAGGTATCCGGTTATTTGGATTATTTGAAGTGTGACCAGCCACTGTCTGTGGACGCGCCCGAACGCGTCCATGGGTGTTTGGGGGGTCGGATTTGGGGTGCCCGGCTGTAAATGCTTTCATTGAGTGTGTGGAGCTGTGGAAAATACTTTCCCAAAATATTCTTGTGCACTAAATTTGAAGTAAAATTTTCCTCGAAACAAAATTGAGAAAAATGCACGGTGGAGCACGCAATTTGGTAAGGATGCACAATTCCATCCATCTACTCGTAAACAACTAAAAATGTCAAGTAAGCTTGTTTGGTTTGTTCCAAAACCATATATGTTTCCATAGTGTTGTTTGGGTTAAATGTACAAGTTGCATGTATCTGTTATTGTCTCTAGCGGCAACCCTGAGGATGACAGATGTATATGTAAAGGAACATGTGAACAGGGAATTATATGCTTTGTTATGCAGTATTATATGGTTGATGTTATCCAAGCAATATTCATATCATTTCTAGCGTCGTTTCTAAATTTTGTTTGCTCTTCTTAATACTTGTTACTTGGCAGCTGTTGGGAAATTGGTACTCTCATTTACTTGTTTGCAACCTTCAACACTCAAATCACTCAATTGTCATTGTAGTAATAAATTCTCTTGGAGTAATTATTTGTCATAGACGTTGTAGAGAGTGACAACTTAGTTGCTAAAGTATTAACAATAGTCTTTTCTCCTAACGAGTCGAATATAAATTGGAGCTGTGAAGTTTCCCGTGACGATTGTTGGTGGAGCAATGTGAAGAGAAATCATTGATAGTCAACATGACTGATACTAAAAGATATCTTAGCTCAGAATTTGCAACGCTTCATTTTTGTTTAAACAAATATGCACATATCGGAAATCAATACATAAGATTATTAGCTCAAAACTTCAAAAGCATCCCGTGTGCACACATGAGATATCAATGCACAAGAACATTGCCCAACAACCATGAACTAGTGTGTTAATACCATGCTAGGGAGTAAACAACCACAAACATGCATGAAAGATTAGTAGTATAAACAATCGATCCAATTATCATGTTCTATAAGGTCACTTATATAAATGTGGTCTCTATTGCACAGAATAGCTAGAAACTATTTACTAGCGTGTGCAATAATGACATGCACACAAATTGTAATTTTTATTTAAAAACAATATGTCATAATTAGAGTGCTGGCCAGATGGAGACATTCCAGACCTGGCGCCTTAAGTGGTTGCCCCTTTGGCCTTGCCCCCTGACTGCGCCTGCATTTTGGTTAGGAGTTTTTTGAGATGGAGTCTGAAATGAACCCACCTAGGATACCGTTATTCTGGCAAGCTTTCTTTGGTCTATCTGAGAAGATTGGTTGATATATCTTCTCCCGCGAAAGCTCTGTCACTAATTATATCAACAACCTGTGACTAAATAAGATTTGCAATTAACATGAACAAACAGACAATTGAAATATGTGCACGAGATATATCAATAGTAACAAATAGGAATTGTGGATTGTCAAGGTGATAAGAGAAAATGGTGTGTATCCCAGATATTATACGTCTTCGATGAGGTGGCTACGGTTGGATTCTCGGTATTATCTAGGATTGTTGTTCTATTGGAACAAACAAACCCACCTAGGACTGTTGTTCTATTGGAATAGTCATCTTACATATATGTGTTTCGCAAACATTAACAAGTATTGTCCGAGAGCGACAAATAAACGATTGTTGGCTTGGATAATCCTCAAGACCAAACGAGCTCCCTCGCAGTTGCCCCCGCTTCTTGGGGGAGGCAACGATCCTATCAGAGGACGTGAGTGGGGCCATCCACGTGACGACGGTCTGCCACGCTAGCTCTCTCACCTGGTAAGGCCTGCACACGTCGCAGTTTTTCTCTTTTAGCTATGTCCTGCAAATATATGTGAAAAGGTACAAAATTCAAAACCTCAAAATTTCTGAATTTTTTAAATTCCAAATGTTTCTAAACAAGAGGGACGTAAGTAAGTTCTAAAATTGCCAGAACCGAAAGTTATCAACAACCAAAATGCCGCGGGGGAGGGGGGAGGGTCCTCTCAAGAAAAAATTGTCGGAATTGGACCGTGTGCTTGATTTGTTACCTTGGTTGCCCGCCGCCCATCCGCCATGACCCCTCGAGACAGGCCATATATGCCCTCTAACATCCTCTCGATCTCACCTTGTTAAGTTCAAATTAATCAATCTGACAAGTGACAAACACATAGTGATGACCACCGTATTTTGTACGTACGTACCCACACCTTCAGCCATATAGCTGAGAATACAAAGACCAGACAAGCTAAGCTTCTTAGAATTGTCGAACCAATCACAAATTATATTCGCTTATTCGACGCTGGTAGTTTGTTTGTGTATGTAGTTATATATACATACCCTAGCTGTACATCACGCATTTTAGACTGTTCTTAGTGCGTGCCGATTGAGCATTTCCGGCCAGTGTCGATCGATAGAGTAGCTGCCGGCCATGGGGAAGAAGGCCGCCGCCGTGATCTGCGGGACGGCGAGCTTACTCGGCCTCCTCGCGGCCATCCTAGGATTCGTCGGCGAGGGCACCAAGTCCCAGGTAGGCATGATAATTAGCTTTGCTTTGCTAGCTCCAGTATGCAGTAGGACAGGTGCCGCGGATCACGAACAGAGCTGACACAGTAGTGCTCGTGCTGTCGTGCAGTCGTTTGCTGGGTTCGACGGGGTGCACTGCGTGTACCGGAGCACGGCGGCGCGGGGTTGCGGCGTCACGGCCACGCTGTTCCTCCTGGCGGCGCAGGTCCTCCTCGCCGCCGCCACCGGCTGCTCCGGCTGTTGCCGGCCAGAGACGCGGAAGATCCCGTCCGAGACCAAGCGCGTCTTCGCCGTCGCCATGTACATCCTCTCATGGTATGACGCATTACCCCCCCCCCCCCTCTCTCTCTAGACTTTCTCTCTCTCTAGACTTTCTCTCTCGTGTCTAACGTGTAGTGTGCACGCATGTGCTGTGCGAACGAAGGATCCTGATGTTCATCGCGGCGGTGCTGTTTTACATCGGCGCGATGTGGAACACGGCCGGGAAGCGGAAGCCGGCGGAAGGGACCAGCGCCGGCGAGGACTGCTACGTGCTGCAAACTGGGGTGTTCGCCACCGCGTCCGCGCTGTCCCTCATCGTCGTCGGCTTCGGCATCGGCTCCTACTTCCTGCTCGGAGCGTCGGCGCCGCCACGGGAGCAGCAGCCGGAGATCGCCCTGGGGCAGCCGCCGCCCTACTTCCAGGCGCAGCCCCAGCCCCACGGCGGCTATCCGGCCGGTGCCACCTGGCAGACACGCGTATGAACCAAGCTCTTCCTCGGCCTTGGAATTTTCAGAATTGCTAATGCAAATCACACGAGAATTTGTAAAGTTTTAATGGACCGTCT